>NC_042623.1:102153077-102514663 GCF_901001135.1 Rhinatrema bivittatum
GGTGCAGGTCAGGACATCGTGCTCACATCCAAGACACATTATACAGACCTTATGAGGGTCTGTTATGGACATGGTGCGATTGCAGTCCGGGCACCGACGGAACCCCTACGCCATGGCCATGAAACTTTTTGAGCCGCGGTACGGTCGACGGCCAGTAGGCCGTGAGGGCCAAACTCGACAGGAATCGACCGAAACGGGTAGAAAACTTACCGGAGTACCGCGGCTTGAAAAATTTGAAGGAGGGACCCCTGTGGGATAAGAAAAGTTGTAGTAATTCCGTGAGGAAAATTCCTGTCAGGAATCACTGTGGAGCTCCTTAACCGTGTGGCTACTGCTGCGAGGAAAAAAAGAAGACTGAAGGGGCCCCCTGCTGGCTGTAGGGTTAGTGCCATGCTAGGCATGCCCAGTAGGTGCCAGTCAAAGTTCTAGAAACTTTGACTGGCTCCATCCTGTGATGTCACCCATATGTGAGGACTATCATCCTGCTTGTCCTGTGAGAATACCGTGTACAATTCTGGAGACCTCAACTTCAAAAGGATATAAATCAGTTGGAAATGGTCCAGAGGGTGGCTACTAAAATGATTAGTAGTCTTCGTTGTGAAGCATAATAGGATATACTTAAAGATCTAAACATGTATTCCCTAGAGGAAAGGTGAGATAAGAGAAATATGATAGATTTAAATATCTTAAAGGTTTCCATGTACAGGAGGCTCTAGAATGAGGGGTCATGGGATAAGGATGAAAGGGGGTAGAGTCAGAAGTAATCCTAGGAAATATTTCTTTACAGAGTGCACTGGATGCATGGAATAGCCTCCCAGTGGAGGTGGTGGAGAGAAAACAGTATCTGAATTCAAGAAAGCATGTGTTGAATACAGAGGATCTCTGAGGTAGTGATGAGAATTGCAAGGTCTGATAAATTGGACAGATGGGCAGAATAGATGGACCATATGGTCTTTTTTCTGCCTGTTTGTTTTTATGTTGAATATGATATCAGATACAGATCATAAGTAATCTGAAAGACAATGTATTTAGCTACCATGGAGGGGTCTGCAGTAGGGATGTGCAGATTGTTTCATTTTGTACCGTGATATTGCATGCTTTTTTGTTTAATGCATGCTAGTTTTAATGTGCACTGGAGCTCGGATTTTAAATGCCCTGCGCGTGTAAAATCCAGGCTTTATGCACGTGGCCGGGCCCCTTCGAAAATTGGCTCGGGGCACGCAAGGCCCGGCCACGCGCGTAAAGCCCGGTACACGCACAAGTGCCAGGCTTGGGAGCTGAAGTAAGCTGCAAAAACAAAGGAAAAAAAAAGATAGGGTTTGGGGGTGGGGAGGAGAGGAGAGGAAAGGAGAGGGAAAGAGGGAGGAAGTATGGGTAGGGAACTGGGGAATGCCAGAATGCGTCCCCACGCAGAAATTGCTAAAGTCCCCCCCTTGCGTGTGCCGCCCGCACATATACACACGGATTATAAAATCTGGAGTACATGTGCGTGTGGCCCATGTAGTTTATAACATGCATGTGCCGGCACGCGCATGTTATAAAATTGGCACGTCCATGTGTGCACACCGGGAAGCGCGCGCACATGGACGCACACACACACTTTATAACATCTACCCCAAACGAAAATAATATGCAATATTTCCAGATTACCTTCATTATCATGAAATAAAATAAAACAGAGCTCAACAGAACAGAAAATAATGAAAAACAATGTAAACCAATGAAAATGTTAGGCCTGCATACCCATAGTCTGAGAATGGGCTGGTAATGCAGGAAAGAATTTGCATGTTAACAGCTGGCTTATTAAATAGTATGTAAATCATGTTTGGGGTGAATACTTTTGTGATAAGATTTGCATGGAATGACATACTTTATCACAAAAATCTTAATTATATCTTCGTAAAATGTAGTTTATTTTTTAAAAAGAATGTGGTTGTGCTAAATGTTTGCACAAAATTTAGTTTTACCAACAAAGGTTATGTAGCTCATTTTACAAACATTTTATGCTAAACTTTGCAAAAGTTAAATGGGATGCAAAAAACTGGAAATAGTACACCAAACATTTTGCAAATGAAATTGTGCATGTCATTTGGCATCTTTTGTGCATTATTATTTTTGCAAAATACTCTGCAGCTTAGTACATTAACTTCCTAGCTTGCCAATTTCCTCTTGCTATTGCAGTACCATACAAACCTTCTTTACATTGAGTTTATCCTGACTTCTCTATCATTGATGACCCTCTGTGCTTATCCCATAGGTGTGATTACATTAAAGGCTATATGTTGTTTTATTTCATGCATACATGCCACATGTTGTAAGTACATTTATCCCATTGAAGTCAATGTGCCTGGAATAATTTATACATAAAAGCCATATGAACTTCAAGTAGATCACAGATAGTATTCATTCCTACATTTTGTTGAACCTACTGATTCTACTGAGAATTCATCAAATAAAATATTTCAACAGACTAGTTCTGTTGAACTAGAACAGTTCCTCATGCTTCCTCTCAAGGTTCTATAGATTCTGAAAGTTACAAGGACGGCCTACTCTGAGAACCTTAGACGTTCCTTGTGACATTCTAGGATTGACAGTGGTCCTAGAATGCTCACTATCATGTACCACGATTTTCACTTTCCTGGAATTAAAGCTTGTCTTTGTGGATTTTTTCTTTCTATACTTGGAGCATCACTTTCTAATGGACTGAGGAGCCTCTGAGGAAGGAATGGGGTGTGAGTGCCTGAGGTCATGTCCACTTAGAGCAATGTTAATGTTCAGATTGGTAGAAGTCCCAGAAGTCTGTCCTCCCACCATGAAAGTGCAATGTTTTCTGTTGCTGCCTTAGGTGATGCTATCATAAAACAAGTAAAAGAGCAAGGAGTATCAAGATTACTGAAATTCAACTGGAATTCATATACAGTATTTTAGTCAGTAAAATAAATGAGTTAAAATGTGGATGCTGAATCTGAATATTTTTATGGTGTCTCTTAGCTTGGCCCATAAACAAATTATTTTCTTCAACTATTTTAAGAAAGTATGCCATACTACTCAACATGATGGGTATAGATGCTCACAAATTGCAGATAAGATCTGAAAATAGGTACACACAGAATATAATGTAGAAGCTATAATCTAAATGAGGAAAATAATAATACTAATTTCACAAGATAGATTACTTATTCAGGGGCAGTGGCCTTGTGAAGCTATCTATAGTAATACTATATTACTGTAGAAAAACAATCACTTTTACATACTTTTGCTAATGCTATACTGAATTTTATGTTCTGCTTTATCTGTTAGCTGAATAGAAAAATATCTTGAACAAAGCCTAAAATTAATGTGAAGTAAATCCAGACGGTCAGGTCATATGCACACTATATTTTACCCATAAAATATAGATAATGATCCCTTTGTGCATGTAGAGCAGATAAAATTAAACAGCTCTAATAAAAAATGCTGTTCCTAAAACACCTGTGATTATGGTGTTGCAAACGGGAAGTACATTATACAGCGTGATCTCAGTCCAATTAAGATTTAAAAAGTAACACCTTTTTAATCAGCAATTTTTGTTTGTCCATCAGAAAAGGAATAGCACATTAAAGACAGATAATATGATGTTACAGCTGCTTTTGTGCAAAACTAAATTTGAAAAACAAAACATGTTTTTGGAATAAAGTGATGCTTTAACAACCTTGTTGCAAAGAAAAAAATTAAGCAGGTCTAATTAGACTGTATGGGACTGAATCAACTGGAATAATTCAGGCTTTTTATTGCTCTATAAAGTTCTAGATCTCCATCAAAGTTAAAGATCCGAGGGAAAGTTAAAAACTGGGACTTGTTTCAATCTAAAAATATGTCAACCCTTCTAGAGGTGCTTTTTCTTTCAATTTTGTTTGACTCTTGGATAATACATTGAAAATATTAGAGAAGTGGTCAGAAGGTTATTGTTTTCCTTATGCCTACTAAGTTCATTGTTAGATTTCCCTCTTCCAAAACACAGAAAATGATGAATTTGTTTTCTTGAAATCTTATCTTTTTGAAAGTTTTAATTAAAAATGTTTAAAAAAATGAAAAATTATTCAGAACAGTTCATTCAAATTGTTAATTCCTTGTTCAATTGAAGAGCAGCTTCCCACTGAACTAATAATTGCTGTTGTTCGAGCTTTATTTAAAAAAAAAAAAGCTCATCCCCTCGATCCTGTTAATTATCAGCCCATGTCCTCTTTTCCCCTGTTTGCAAAAAAATGGGAGATAGTACTTAAACAAGTGGTAGAATTTACTAATGATAAGAACTTTTTAGATGATTCCTAATTTGGCTTTGTGAATCTCATAGTACCAAAACCCTATAATTATTCAGTTTCAACAGCATTCATCATTGCGATTTGACTCAGGTACTATGTATTTTTTATTTTATTAGATATTTCTGCTGCCTTTGACACCCTTAATCATTCTATTCTGCTGGGTCATTTCAAGGAACCAGGCATTTCATCAACTGTGCTGTCTTGGTTTTCATCATTCTTATACAACCATTCTTATAGAGTTGGTATTGGTGATTGAGCTCTGATTTGTTCCCTCTTCCAACTGGTGTTCCACAAGGCTCATCTCTTTCTGCAACTTTATTTTACATTTACATTTTTCCAGTGTGTCAAATTCCTGCTAACTTGAATGTTTCCTTTAAAATGTATGTTGATGTCTGATATACAGTTCTTTTCCCATTTCTTCTACAATTGATATTGCATTAGATCAGGGTTTGATTAACTGAAAATAAACTGACTTTAAATGCTGAAAAAGCCCAAAGATTTTGTTATTAGCTCACTTTGCTACAGTTAATGCTCCACCTTATTTCTTGTTTAATGGTGTCTCTATTCTCATTAGACTCCCAACTCATGATCTAGATTATTGATTTGTTGCTCTTCATGTCCTCATATTAAATCTATAGTTCAAAATTCATATTTCAAGCTATGTCTTTTATTATCTCTAAAGCTTCTTCTCTCTTACTTGGATTTCTGTACTATGACTCAAGCTTCAATTTTGTCCTCCAGTAATTATTGTAATGCTTTATTCTTAGGTTTGCCTCAATCTAGCCTAATAGCATTGCAGTTATTCAGAATTATCCAGTAAGTCTGCATTGGAAATTACATACTTTGGGGGTAATACTCAAAAAGATTTAAATGTGTAAATGTAACTACTATTGTAGCAATTTTAAAAAGCCATTTACCTGTGCAAAGTGTACTTATGTAGGTAATTTTTATGGACAATTCAGTGGCATATATTGCTGCAGTTTTCAAAGGCCCACAGATAAAGGGCATTTACACATATAAAACCCAATTTTAAGCTTATAAATGTTTTTTTTAAAATCAAGCCCTGTCACCAATTCTACCTGAGGCCAACATGTGGTTTGCCATTGCACATGTACTCTAATACAGTTTGAATTAGTGTGCACTGAAACCAAAAGAAAAATGAAAATAAGGACCACGACATGAAAGACCTGAAAAATGTAACAAAATTAAAACTAGCTCCCTGAACATCTCTAACGTTCACTACGCATTCTATCTGGCAGTTTCTTTATTTACAGTTATGTCTTCCTTAATGGCATGGAGAATAATTCAAAGGTCTAAAGTCTACAGGCTCCTGCTATTCAACTCTCTTGTCATCTAGAAATTCCTTGGGTATCAATGCTTAAATTATATTTTTGTTTCTCACTTACATTTATATACAAAAAGAAGAATACAGCTTGGTATGTTATTTACATTTGAGTGTTTCTGCCTTCAGCACCATTGAATATCTACAAAGATACATATATTTATTTATTTAGATTTTTATTCCGCTTTTTCACACTTTTTTTGTGAAGTGTCTAAATCTCCAGCACCACTAACAGATGCCTCAGAAATGGTGCCGAGGACCATCCATTCTGCCTGGGTGAAAGTAATTTGACTTGCAGGCCCCTCTTCCCTCATCTTGGCCTGTTTCTTCCGGACATGTCAGAGATCTCACCACTTGTGACTCAATCTTGCACACTCCAGTTACTGTGGATGTCTTCATTGAGTTGGTGGCAGATTTTCTCCTTGGTCCACTCTTTCCAGTAGGATCCCACTCTCTGTGATTTCTTCCCATATTAGATGTGCTGGACTTTCATTATCTCTTTCACCAGAAGGCCCATCTCCCATGGCTGGAAGTTTAGCTTCCTAAGCATGGCTCCACGTCTTCCAGACATGGCACTGTTAGGAAGATTAGCAATGATATTTGCCTTTATATACATGCATTTATGCATTAAAGACATATGAATGAGCATATAAAGGGGCAAGGTTTATGAGCATATATTGCATATATTGGCTGAATATCCATGTGTTCTGTCATTGTAACATTGTATTATACAGTATATTTTCCCCATTAGTGTGTGTAGAGTTGGTCCATATTTGGGTTAATCAGGGATATTAAGTGATGGTCCAGAGTTTATCCCTATGGCTTTTAATGGGGATAACACTGGATTGGATCTACATGTCCCTATTGATATAGAGTCTGCAGTTAACTTTTATCCATATGCTATATAGTAGGTGTAAAGAAAGCAAGGCATGTTTGGATGATGAACTCAACAGCTAAATTCTTGAATTTTTATCTTTGCTTTTATTCTTTATACCTGATATTTTATCAATAGGGAAGAGAACCTTTAATCAGCAAATAATTATTTGGATAGTTTATGTGCCCTACATATTAGAATATATCAAGCAATGAGTTCCAACTTGGTGACAATAGCAACATCTACTCTACAAACTCTGTGTAGTATAACTGATATATGGATGAGAAGCAACTGAAGGAAATTACAGTTTTCACCCAGCTTCAGGTGATAGCCAAGAAGTTATGGCCTGCTGTTTCAGGATCCTTCCCAATTCCAGATTGTGTACAAGGGTAAGGAGTGCAATGTCATGGAAACAAAGAGTTTCTGATAGCCCATAGCTGGAAGCTTTAAAGCAAGAGCCCTCAAAAACTTGTTTTGCATACCTGGACATAGGCCCTGCCAAAACTTGTATGTCTTTCAGAAATATAACTGTGGGTATTGTGATGAAGGGAGTTGCAGATGGAAGCTGAGAGTCTTGTGGAGGTAATCTGGGTCCTACTAGAGAAGGTAGCCAGTTTGAGCAGGGAAATGTTTAGGCTTGGTGCAATAGTTACATCAGATACCTGTATGTAAGGTAAACAGATTTTGTTACCTTTTTTTTTTATTGACATTATTAGCTTTTGAGACATAGCTTTTGAGACATAGAGATAACTGCTTAGAACTTGCTGCAGACAGCTTCAAGTGAATGGAGCTACTACCTGGAATTATATGACACCTCTCCTCTGCTGTTGTTGAAAGTGGCACTTAATTTATGCTTCTTGTCTCCCCATACAATTCTTTCAGTAGTAGGGAAGCATACAGGATGTTTCCCTCTATAGACTATACCTGGGTTTGTGGCTTGGCTACACTCTTAGGCACTTTGAAGAGGTAAGAGGTAAATGTAGACTTTTTTCTAATTTTATTTGTATATTCTGCTTTTATATTCAAGGACTGTTGGTATTTCCTCAGAGGGATTACAATCTAACAGGCTAATTTGAAACGAGCATGCGAGAGCCCATACATGCGCATATGGGTGCATAAACAGGCATATGCTAGAAATTTACATCATGCATGCACTTGCGCATGTATGATTTAAAATATGCCTACTGTGCATAAGAATGTTCCTAATTTTAAGTGATTACTTGAGCAAATGTATTTCATGCACCTTCCTTAGAACTTTGTCAGCTTTATCATGCGTAGGTAAGCGGGTTTTATAACATACTCGCTCAAAGGACATTCCCAGTTTTTCAAATTAGTCCACCAGTTTGCCTATTCAATCTTGAGATCATCCAGATCCCTATGATTCTTCATCTTAGTTTTTGGGTACTTAGTTTTTGGGTACTTGCCAGGTTCTTATGGCCTGGATTGGCCACTGTTGGAAACAGGATGCTGGGCTTGATGGACCCTTGGTCTGACCCAGTATGGCATTTTCTTATGTTCTTATGTTGCATTCCCCCTCACCCTGTCACATAGGACCTAAAATGCAATTTCTGAAAACTTGCTCCTCATCAGAAGCAGCAGTAAATATGTGAGGCTAATAAGCTGCTGCACTCTGTGGCCTCCGGTTTTGAAAAACATATTTACATTCATAACTCAATGCCCTATCCAGGCCCCACCCCTTTTCCACCTCCTTTTGTTTTAGCTTGTGCATGCGCATATAGGCACATAATTAGCAGTTTTAAAATCCATGTTGCTCACACATGGCTTAAATATGCAAGTACATTGGCCTTTTTGTGCAAGAAATGCTTTTAAAATTTGGCCCTAAGTGTGATGAGGGCTTTTTAACTCAACCCTTGGTGAGGTCACATAGTTGACACTGCCTCATAGGCAACCCTACAAAGCCTATACTGACAACTAGCGAATGTGCCCTAAGACAGGACAGGCTAGAGCTTCACTATACCAGCTGCCTCCCCCGCAGATTGAGCCCTTGGGTTCTGGCAGCTGACAGGGATTAAGGGGGTTTCTAGGGGAGTAAAGGGAGCAAGATTCTGAGGGCATGCTGAGGTCAGGACAGGCAGCAGACTGGAGAAGCCATAGGCAGGCAAAGGTCGGAACAGGCGGCAGGCCTGTCAGTGAGGTCCATTGCAAGAGGTCAGGTCCAGGTGGCAGGCAAGCATGGCCAGGTCCAATGCAAGAAATCGGTAACAGGAGGTCAGGCCAAGAATAAATGAAGATCATGAGAGACAGTGGATGAGAATGGGACAAGGAGACAACACTAGACAAGACAGGTTAGGCAGAAAAGATTGGACAAGACAGGCTGGGCACAGCAAGGCTGGATGAGATGGGCTAGGCAAGGCAATGGTGGATGAGGAACACTGGAATGCAGGAAGAGAGATACAAAAACACAGGCATGCTGAACGCAGGAGCAACATAAACTGCAGAATTCAGGAGAGCCATTGCTGAGGCATCGTTGCAAGGTTGTGGGGCACCTTAAATAGTGCAGGCTTCTGACGTCATCAAAGAGTGCTGCAGGGACTTTTCCCACTGTGGTACCTTTGTCTTGAAGCATGCCATGTACGCTTGTGTAGACAGCCTCAGGGAGGAGGAGGAGGAGGAGGATTGCATCCAAGTTCTGTGCAACACTCCTAGGAGCATGCATCTACTGGCGGTGTCCCCACTGTGGAGGGAGGCCCTGCAATGCCCAGAGTGAGTGTGTTGGCTCCCAAGGCATTCCCATGAGCCGTCTATCATAACAGTACCCCCCCCCCTCAAAAGCCCTCTTGTCTTTTGCTATTGGGTTGTGGGGGAATCTCTTGTGGTAGTCTCTTAGTTGTGGGGTTTGGAGATTAGAAGATGGCTCCCAAATATTCTCAGCCTGAAGGTTTTCCAGGAGATTATATACTGAATTTGATTCCTAATCATCCTTAATCGAAAATCTGCTGGACTTCATACTAGATATCTTCTTCAGCTTAGACTTCTATGGGTTGGAGGGATGGTCTGAATGGCCACAAGAGGATTGCTGGATTCTGCAAGAATACATGGAAGACATCATGGATCCATAGAGATGGGGGTAACTTTAGTTTGTAGGCTATCGGCCCTAGCTGTCACATGATAGGAATGGACTCATGAATCTTGGTGCAAATTTCAGTAAGGGCATTTTTAAACATAAATTCTTCATACTGAGCTATACCAAGTCCCCAGGCTGTAGTTGAGGTGCTGGATGAAGTTTCTTGCCTGCCTGCTTCTTGAAACACTCTACCACTTGATCCAGGAGGTGGTGTATCTTTCACGAGAGATACTGAAGTTCAAGCTTCATTATGTGGGCCTCGGGGAAGATGACAGAACATGGAACAGGCTTAAGTGTATGAGGATGATGGCTGAACACCACATAGAAGGGCAATGACCCCATGGGAGCTGCTCACATGATTAATGTGATACAAATACACTGGCGATCAATAATATATCACAAAAAATTGACATATAATATATTATAATCTTTATTTATTTTTCCAACAATTCTCTAAGAAAAACCCTTCTTTTAAAATTTCTGTATTTCAAACCAACCCTGAGCAAGGAATACCAACCTAAAAATCCCAAAACATACTTACACCATTCATGCTTCCTTTCACACATCTATTTTCTAAAAACATTCCTCAAATCTTTTCCTATATATTGAAGGTTTACAAATATTTTTTCTTTTCCACACCAATTTTTCAGAAGCAGAAAAAGATTCTTTTTATGCTGTAAATTTTCATTACTGCCAACAGTCACATCCTCTTTCTTCCGTAGACACTTATACCATTTTTATACTCTCTTCATCCTCCCAATCTTTCTATATTTTCTTCATCCTCCCAACATGTTTCGCCTTTTCACAGGCTTCTTCAAGAGAGCATAACATTTTTTTTCTGCTGCTCACATCTCTTCAATACATTCATTTTTACAGTATTCCCGTACAGGTTTCATCTACAAAGATTAACAAATTTAAATAAAATATACCTCAGAATATTTTTCAAAGGCACATACTTCATTAAGTAATATTATACAAATTTTACCTGTGCGTCCAAGAACCAACGGGCGCATTTACAGATACACTCCTCAACTCCCTTGACTCGTTTGAAATGGATGGCGGTCAAACAATGTAGCAGCGGTGGCATCTTTTTTTTTGGGATTGGCAGGGTATGTTTCTTTCACTTCCACGCATATATACTTTTTTGTGTAGTTTTGTTTGGTTTGGGAACTTAAATATGGCGAAATTTGGGCAATGTTTTGATTCAATACATTGTAGGTAACATGTGCAAAAGAATCATGGGATACACCTCCCCCTCCCCCCTCCCCTCGGGAGGGGAGGGGGAGGAGTCGGCCACGGCACCGCTGCCTGGTGAAAGGCTGCAGCCAGCCGCAGCAAAGAGGATGTGAAGTCCCGTGGGCCTGCAGGTGTAATAAGGAGGAACTTGATGGAGCCAGCAGGAGCAGCATAGTAGGATATTGTGGTTGTTGGTTGGAGTAGCACCACAGACAATGGTGGTGTCGGCTGGAGCAGAGCAGCACCATGGGCCATGGAGGTCGCCTGGAGCGGAGCAGTGCCATGGGCCGCAGTCATTGGGAGCTGGAGCAGACCAGGGTCGCAGGGCCATTGGGAGCTGGAGCAGTGGGCTGTGAGGCTTGAGCAGGTGTAGGCTGCAGCAGCAGGACTCTGCAATTATCAAGAGCTGTAACAGATGAGTTTCATGGGCCACTCTGTTGAGAGATGAAGCAGCAGAATGACATCTGAGGAGGAGTAGATTGTCAGGAGGAGCAGCAGCATTGCACAGGCAGATGAGAGGAGTAAGAGTTATGTTAGGAGGAGAAGTGAGTGAGTGAGAGAGGGTGTGTGTGAGTGTGTTAGTGTGTGTGTGTGTGTGTTATTGTGTGTGTATTTTTGTGTGTGAAACTGAATATGTATCTGTGTTTGTGAGAGAGGCTGAGTGTGTGTGTGATTGAGCATTTGTGTATATGAGAAAGAGGGGAAAGACAGTTTGTATGCAACAATTTCCTGCTAATCCACGACAACGTCAGGGCATCTGGAAATCAAAAGTTCTCAGGTTTGGAGAACGGGGGAATGTTTTAAATCTGTATTAGCTTTAATTGTTGGGTGTTATTTGATGTGTCTGCTGCTTTGAAAAATGTTATTGGCAAATTTTTATATGCATTTTTAATTATTGGATGTTATTCTATTTGTCAGCTGTTTTCAAATATTGGTTTATATTTTTTATGTTGAATGAAGAATGGTAATATTTCTGGTTTCCCATTGTTGCACTGCATATAGAGTCTGGCTTCGTACATTTTCCGTTCAGTTATAGCACATTTCTATTTATACGTTATGGTCTCCTTATTCTGTATTTGGTGAGGGTCAATCTGTGTTCTGCATGTGTGACAGAGGTGAGGTATTCTGCTAGCATGTATTTTCTGTGAAGGGATCTATAATAGCCTGGTTAGTTGGTTTCCTAATAGGAGGTGTATTGGTGTTTTAAGACCTGATGTAATATTTGCAGAGTTATCTTTTCATAGATAGGATTGCTACTGTTTGAGTGCTAGCAATTAGTGCTGTTTTGGTATGGGAGGTTTACTATATTGAAATTGAAATTCAGTTTATTCTTGGCTTTCTGAGGGACAAACCCACACCCAACATGCGTTGCAAGGTTTAGTGCCATATGGACTCCAAGTGTCTTTTTTGCAGATGTTTTTTGGTTGGAACCAGAACAGTACATGTAAATATAATATACATGTTGTGATACTTTTATCTCAGAAAACTGTACTTTGAATGTAATTTTTCACGTAAAATCTGTTTTTATAGGTACATGATGTATTCCCTCCAATGATATGAAATGAAATGAAATGATATTCTTTGACCTGCACACCCCTAGCTGGCACATTGGTGGCATCCCATCTAACGCTAATATATAAAATAATATATGTAGCTGCAAGTCCACTGATTACTATCTGTTCTTTCTTGCTTCTGCAGATTGGCACGGTATGCTCTACAAATGTTGAAAATGAATCACTGTTCCTTTTGGGATTGGATCACTGTCATTGCTAGCACATTGGCACCAACTGCCTAGTGTAATGTTATGTGTTATACAGCATTAATATACTACACTAATTATCGTAGCTACAATGCCTTCTGCCTCTGTAACCAGATTTGATCAGGAAAAGGGACTAAGGAGGAATAGCAGGTTCCTCAGATTACCATAATTCTTTAAGATTAAACTTTTGCTTCAGTCTCTACATTTTAAAACAAAAGTGCAAGTTCAAGCATTCCTCCTGAATAGTGGTGCTTTGGGGACAATCAAGGTCTATGGTACTCAATGGCAAGAAGGCACGCACCCAATACTATACTGCAGAAAATAATTAAACTGAATAGTAAACAAGCAATATACTATATGTGAATTAATGACAATAACTCTACCATGCCTGAACAGAATACTTTTAGCATATAACTATATGAGGTAGCATGGTTCAACTTTTCTCTAAGAGGTTAAATAAATCATCATGTGTGTGAATAAGCAGTCTCTCTGGCACTGCTGCAGTTTCCTACAACTGTCCATATGGTTTGTGCAAAACAGCTGCTTCTCTGCAAAGCTGAAACCTCTAGAGTGGAGAAGGGTCAGTGCTTGCTACTCTCCTGATTTCCCCTGCAGTTTTGAGTATCTGCAGCAGCTTTTATTTATATAATCCCCTCTTACCTTAAAACATCACTCAGAACCTGGATGGCTTTGAGTCTTCTCCCCTGTTGCCGTTTTGCTCTTTGCTTGATCTCAGACTGAGTGAGCCTTAGCAACAGGCTAACACATGTTCTGAGCCATATTACACTGCAGTTTAATTCAGCAACACAAGTTACAGCATAATTTTTGCAACTTTTTAATACAGACCATTCATATTTACAACTTCTTACAGAAGTTAACACAACAATGTAGTACAGGGAAAACTACTTTTAAGAAGCAAGATAATCTTTCATTAGGGCAGGGTTGCTCAAAACAATCCAAGGGCCCCCAAGCCAGTTGGGTTTTCAGGATCTCCCTAGTGACTATGCATGAGATTTATTTGCATGCACTATTTCCTGTGTATGCAAATATTTCTCATGCATATTCATTAGGGATATTCTGAAAACCAGTTCTACAGCCCCCCCCCCCCCCCGACTGGGTAAAGGGACCTATAGAACCAGTTTGAACACTCCTGCCTTAGGGCACCAGATGGCTTCAGGTCATCATAGAAAGGCTGAGTAAGCCCTGATTTTACCTCCATTGGATAGTTTTACCACTTGACCAAGGAATGAAAATCAAGGTTTTCTACACTAAAGTGCATAGCAATACTGCGGAACCATCATGTTGGGTCAATTCTTCTGGATCTAATAAAGTTATAAAAAAAAGAAGAAGTTTCTGGCAATGCAAGAGCAACTAAGTAACATAGCAAAATAGTAAATAGTAATACCAGCAGATAAAGACTAAAATGGCCTATCCAGGCTGTTCATCAGAGTGTTTAGGATTGTACCTCCAGCTCCATGCAGGATTCTCCTGTGCATTCTGGTTAGGGTTGTAAGTGCTGCTCTGTACAAGTTACCCCTGTGCCTTCTTGGAAGCACAATGCAGCCCTTTCACTACTGTTTTGGATTGTACAGGTTATCCCGGTGTTTCATTAGCATCCTATTGTCAGTAGGGATCCTTTACATTTATCCAATTTATTTTTGAAATCTGATACTGTTTTTGTCTCCACCACCTCGTCTGGCAGCGTTTTCTGGGCATTCACCCTTTTTGTGAAAACATATTTCTTGATATTTTTCCTGAGTCTACCCCTTTAGAGCTTCACAGCATGACTCCCAGTTTAAAGTTTTCTTTCCACTGGAAACGTTTGCTTCTGGTGCATTATTAATATCTATAAGGTATTTAAATGTCTGTATCATATTTGTTCTCCCTCCCCCATTTCTTCTTTCTTCTAGGGTATACATATTTAAGTTTTTCAGTCGCATTATACAGCTTTTGGTGCAGAGCAGACCATGCATTATTTTGGTTATTTTTCTCTGAACCATCTCTTTTCTCTATCCTGTTTGAGATACTGAAGTCAGTGCTCTAGGAAAGACTTCACCAATGACCTGTAGAGAGGGTTTATCACCTCCTTTTCAACTGGTTCTGTCTTTCCTTATGTGTTATGATAGACAGTCGCCACTCCAATAAACAGACATGTAGCAATGACCTGCAGAGAACTGAACAATATAACATCTTCTACAGCAGTCCTTCAGCAGACCAGCTTTAGTTCAGAGAGCAAGATACAGGAAACAGTTAGTGTTAGGAAGTAGCCACAGTACTGGACCAATAAATACTCTTTGGGGTAGATTTTAAGAGCCCTGCTCGCCTAAATCCGGGCGGATTTAGGCGAGCAGGGCCCTGCGCGCCAGTGCGCCTATTTTACATAGGCCTACCGGCGCGCGCAGAGCCCCGGGACTCGCGTAAGTCCCGGGGTTTTCAGAGGGGGGCGTGTCGGGGGCGGGCCCGATCCGCGCGGCGTTTTCGGGGCGTGTCGGGAGCGTTTCAGGGGCGGGCCCGGGGGCGTGGTTACGGCCTGGGGCGGTCCTGGGGCGTGGCCGCGCCCTCTGGACCCGCCCCCAGGTCGCGTCCCGGCATGCTAGCGGCCCGCTGGCGCGCGGGGATTTACGTCTCCCTCCGGGAGGCGTAAATCCCCCGACAAAGGTAAGGGGGGGGTTTAGACAGGGCCGGGCGGGTGGGTTAGGTAGGGGAAGGGAGGGGAAGGTGAGGGGAGGGCAAAAGAAAGTTCCCTCCGAGGCCGCTCCGATTTCGGAGCGGCCTCGGAGGGAACGGAGGTAGGCTGCGTGGCTCGGCGCGCGCCGGCTATACGGAATCGATAGCCTTGCGCGCGCTGATCCCGGATTTTAGCGGATACGCGCGGCTACGCGCATATCTACTAAAATCCAGCGTACTTTTGTTAGCACCTGATGCGCCAACAAAAGTACGCCAAATCTCGCTATTTGAAAATCTACCCCTTTGTCTTTCTGAATAAAATATAAGTTGTTATAAAGCCTATGAGTGTCTGGTTTCTGCCAAACAAAAATTGTGTCACAAGTCTGAGTATCCTTGAAAACAAAGAACCAGTACAATTCAAGAAATAAATGCTTCAGTCATGGGTGCAAATCTGATGCAGTCCCTGAACCCATGTAAAAGGCAGGTGATATATTCAATAATTGGATGTTTTTCAGATCACATTGAAAAGATTATGAAATTACAACAGGACTTAATGAAGGCTGGCATATGCTGTACATGACGCCAGTAAACAGGGAAGATCCCTGCAAAATTTTGGGTGCACTCCAAAAGCATATTCAACTCATCTGAAATGTGATCTATGAATACCTCCATTTCCCCAAATGTGCACCACATCTGTAAAGACAGTAGACCAATATGCTGTCAGGATACGAAAAATTGGTTGAGTCATGTAAGTCTGCAATTTTACAAGAGGTCTTGATCTGCGACCAATTATTCACAGGCATCAAAGACAAGAGTTCAGATGAGAATGCTCAGAACCCCCACATTAACCCTGCAAGAGGTCATAGATATTTGCAAACAGAGAATAAATATTCAAATTCAAATGCTGATCACTTCAGAGCCTAAAATCATGCATCATGTGATCAAGCACAACTTCAGGGGTCTATCAAAAATGAAGAAAGCAGCAAAGCAGCATAGTGAGAGAAACAGCACACCATGTAATGAAGCTGTCAAGTGTTCAGCTTCTGGCACAATCTGTAGAAACTGTGGTAAAAAAAAAAAAGAACTATGCCAAAGTTTGCAGATAAAAGCAAAGGAAAATGTCACCTCACATTGTTGAGAAGGGCAATAATGACTTATGCAGGAATCCTGATAGAGTGAGCCTGAATATATGCAACACCAAGGCAATACTGGGCAATACTGGGACAGAATTCAAATATTTGCAAAATATTGACTCTTACCTTGCAGCACAAAACGAAATCAAAGAGATGCACAAGTTATTGACTGCATCAATGAATGTGATGGGTTACAAAGATTTTCTCAGCATTATGCAAGGTAGAAAAGCAAAATTACAACTAAGTCAATCCAAACTTAAAATATATGATGGCACAACCATCGCACCACTAGCAGTTTCCAGAACATCAAGGGAAAATATACCAGCTGTAAATTCAAGTTCTACACTCTAAACATAAACCACTTCTGTCAGCCATCATTAGTGAATGCATGAATCTTGTAAAATTAATTCTTGTGTCAAAAATTCATACAATATACTTGCACCCTTGTGCAATCACTGCACAAGAGCAAAACAGCAAGGGAGACTTATCAATAACACAAATTCTAATGGAAGACAAGGATGTTTTTAAAAACCTGTGTCGTTTTCCGGGCATATTACACTTTCAAATAGACTGATCTAGTGAGCCTGCACAACATCTGACTTGCTGGATCCCAATAACATTGAAAGAGAAAATACTGAAGATTGTAAAACAAATGAAAAAGGATGGAATTATTACCAAAGTAATATAGCTCAAAGAATGACTAAGCAGCATGGTAGCTGTAGAGAAACCAGAAAAGCTTCACAATTTAAATAAAGTACTGTTCAAAGCTGATTACCAGATGCCAGCAATAAAAGAAATTCTACCAGACTTTCCCAAATCTAAAGATGGATATTGGCAATTTCAGTTAGATGAAAACAGCACTTATCTCACCATCTTTTGGGTACCAGGAGGACAATGTGCATGCCTGAGAATGCCATTTGGAATTAAACTTGATGTAGAGAAATAACATCGCCAACAAGATGCATTGATACTACAGATCTTAAAGGAGCAGTGCCATAGCAGATGACATTCTAGTGCATGGAATGGAAGACACCATTGAAGAAGAATCAGATAATCCAGTTAATAATCAGGTGCCAGGAGCAGCAGATGTTTTGAACTGGCAACCCTACAGAGGATTATATACACCCCAAGAGAACATAGTCATTTAAACCATCCCAAGTTTCTAATGAACATATATCAAAATCCTTACATGACATACATGACATCCTATCTATACATATTAAAAACTATCACTTTACATTATAAAGGATTCCTTATAAGAATGAGGATGACATTATAGAACATTCTTCATAAGAATGAAGGGAAAGAATTTGGAAAAATTTGGATTCAGCAGCATTGAATTAGTGTCATATGAAGAAGAAAGTTAGATGAGAGTAGTTGAAATAGACTCAGGAAATGATAATTATTAGAAACGATGGTCTAAAATATTTAAAGGATTGAATAGATATTTAAAATATTGTTAACATTTTCATTAATTTTGTACTTTTTGATAGAGTGTGTTTTTATCACACACTCTATCAAAAACTATCACACTCATCCACCTGATGGTGGATGAGTGTAATAGTTTTTAACATGTATAGATAGGATGTCATATATGTCATGTAAGGATTTTGATATGTTCATTAAAAAGTTGGGATGGTTTAAATGACTATTTTCTCTTGGGGTGTATATAATGGTTGATGAAAGAGAAAAATCTAAATAATACCTTCATTGTGATGGTTAACCCTACAGGAGTTAACAAACATGGAGCCATGGGAGATGCAATCATGGAAAGGTGAGGAGATATTTTAGCCTCTTGTTGTCAGGGAGATAAACATACCTCAGAAATCCTCATTGGTCCAGCACAATGAGCTGGAACAATAGAGCAGGACCAATCAGAGGCCCCCAAGGGGGGGGCCTCTGATTGGTGACAGTATATAAGGAGAGCAAAAGAGACACAGCTTTGCTGGTACAACAGTCTCCTGGAACCTCTGCTCATCTAGCCTTGTCCCTGGCTGTTCTACATCCAGCTCAGCAGTCCTCGCTCCAGTGCCTTGCTTCTTGCTCTAGTGTTCTTGCTCGGGGCCCAACTCTGTAGTCCTGCTCTAATGTTCCTGCTATGTATCCAGCTCTACAGTCCTGCTCCAGTATTTCTTCTCCATACCTCTCTCCTGGGTTTCTGACCTTGAGTCTGTTCCATTGCTACAAATGCATGCTGAAATATCTCCTTAGCTAGGCCTAGTTTTACCAGCCTTGGTTCAAACTTCATCCAGCAATCCACTAACGTACCATTAATGATCAGACATACCCTGACAGATTGTACCAGCCCAAATAGCAAATGCAGGCTGAAGTTACTATTATGGATGCCATGATCCTTGCTCAATTAAGGGAGACCTTGCAGGAAGTTCAGAGGCAAGCAGAAGCTGCAAACCAGTGCTTCCTATTTGCTGAATTCAAGGTGCCCCTCGTATCCTTCCAGGAAAAATGTGATGGCACCAGGTGGATTTTCTGAGCTTCATTAATCTTTGCCACTGCTGGTTCCTGAGGTATCTCTATGAATATCCCACTGACGAAGTCAAGGTCAGCCTCATATTCAGCATCCTTACAAGAGCAACCTTAAATATTTTATTATATATGTTGAGTTGTAAATCACCTAGGGCCTTGCATATTTGGTGATTCATAAATTATAAATAAAGCAAAGATAAAGTTAATAAAAAATAAATGAGCTCAACATGTTTTGGAGTGTGAAAGCTCAGTCTTGGACAGCCTGAAAGCTTTGTGGCTGCCATGACCTCCGTGTTCAGGGAGTCAGATTAAGGAATCATGATTGAACTTGAACTGGGAAAAGGTTTACTACTTCCTGCAGTGGCAAATCCATCTCCCCCTGAGACACTTTTCCAGGCTGTGCCAGTTTCTTCAGTGTCCCCTGCACTGACTTATCTGTGATCCAACTCCAGGATGTGCCAGCAACTCCAGCGACTTCATTCCAGGCTGTGCCAGCTATTCCAGGGACTCTGTTCCAGGCTGCATGAGCTACTAATTATAGGCATTTGGGAGAAATAAAATAGGAAATAACATAAAATTTCATATTTTGTTTTGGATCTTTTTCAAAATGGAACAAGTTAAATTCTGACAAAATTTCACCAGAATCATGTTTTGTTTTGAAAAACAAAAACAAACTCACCAGTCAGGCCTAAGCTTGGGCCCAGACCCAAAGCCTGGGTCTCTCCTAATCATAGACTTCAACCCAACAAAGGGGCTGCGGCTTATGCCTAAGTGTGACACTGGGGTCTCGGCCTAGGCCGAGAAAAAAACAAAGGACCAGGCCTGGGAAATTTCATGACAATCCTCAACATACTTACCAAATCTGATGCTGCGCCCTGGTCCAGTCCCAATGATGGGGCATCAGCCTGGAATTAGACTCGACACCAGGGACCAGAGGATGGATCCCAATGCCTGGACCTTGGCCTAGATCTAAGCCTAGGCTCAGGCCCAGCTTCTATGCAATGGCCCAGCCTGGAGGCCAGGTCTCAACGCAGGGGCCTCGGCCTGGTCCCAGGCTCAATGCTGGGACCAGTCTGGAGCCAGAACCTGATTGTGGTACCTTGGCTTAGGCCTGGGACCCAGACCTAGGCCCTGCCTGAAGGCTGGGTTCCTATGCCGGGATTTCTACCCAGACCCAGGCTCGAACCTAATTCAACTGCCATACATCAAAATGATGTCCTTCACTGGGAGGTTGCGCTGGAGTTAATTAACTCTTGTTCAACACCTCCAGTGGACGGCATCAGTTGGCAAAAATCAGCCGTAGAAAGAAGATGCTGAAAAAGAGCTCCGAGATCTGGGTCTGACCCTGGGCTGAGGTCCGTGCATCAGGACCCAGCCTCTGGGCCTGGAACTGGTGTCAGGCTGAGTCTAGGCTGAGGCCCCAGCATTAGGCCATGGCCTCAGGGCTGGGCTCCAGCATCGTACCTCGGTCCAGGCCCTGGTCTATGCCAAGGCCCAGGCTTTGGGAACTGGCCTCTAAGACTGGGCCTTGTGTAGGGCCTAGGCCAAGGTCAAAGCGACCTACCATGGCCTAGGCCTATGCAAGGCTGAGGCTTCATGACCAGCTGGCCCCAATACCTAGCCCCAGGCCAAAGCCTCAGCCTTACGTAGGTTTAGGTCGCAGAAGGCTAACATGACCTCAGCCTAAGTCTCACATAAGGCCCCTGCTTAGGCTGGGATTTAGGTCTCATCTGCAGATCTTCCCCGGACTGGGTAAGTGGCTCCTGGCCCCGACATTTTTCTGGGTGGGAGTGATGGGTGAGGGCATGGGAGGCCCTGTCTTTTTTTTCTGTTGTTGGGGTGATTTTTTCCAATGCTTATTTCATTTCTTTAAACTAAAGAAATGAAATGAACATGTCATGAAAACAAATTGATGGGGAACAAGTTCCCCAAAAATTAAACTAAAATTGAAATGAAATGTTCCTCCCTTCCCATCTATACCAGCTACTTTAATGACTCTTGTCTGCCATGCACTATCTTATACAATGAATCCTGCACTGGGAATTCCAGTTTCTCCAGCAATTATATTCCAGGCTGTGCCAACTACTCCAGTGACTGTTTTGGAAGTGCCAACTTTTCCTGTACTGCCAATTTCATCTCTTCCCATGACTCTATTCCAGATTGTCCAGTAAATTTATTCCTGGGCATGCTAGCATTTCAGTTGACTCCTTCACTGGCTTCTCCAGTTATTCTTTTACTGGATACTCCAATTTTTCTAGTCGAGGCTCACTCCAGCTCCAGACACATATTCCAGGAACGTCTCTATACCAGTTCCATACCCAGACTCCAAGCGGGGCCCTGTTCCAGATTCCAGGCAAACAAAGTCTGATGTCTGCCTGCTCTGAACTGTGCTTCCCAGGTTGGGTCTGGGTTGCTGGAGACCTTTGAGGATGTGTGGCATCCACTCATAGGAGCAGAGTAGTGTTGTGGCTGGTAGGTGCCACATGACTTTAAACCAGCTACCCTGAAGGACAGAAGCTAGGAAGTTGCAAAGGAGCCATGGGAGATGTGAACTCAAAGAAAGGTCAGGGGACATTCACCCTCTGGTTGCCAGGGAAGTATACACACCCTGGGAAAACTTCATTGATCCAGCACAGGATTACCCTGATTGGTGACAGTATATGAGGAGAGCAACAAATATTGCCTTTACTTGTATAACAATCTCCTGGCATAAGTCCTATGGAACATCTGCACTTCTGGCTTTGTTCCCTTACTCCAGTGTCCCTGTCCTGTATCCAGCTCTGCATTCCTCACTTTAGTGCCTTGTTGCTCCAGTTTTTCTTGCTCCATGTCTAACTCAGCAGTCCTGCTCATGTTCCTGCTGTACTTCCAGCTCTGCAGGCCTGCTCCAGTGTTTCTGCTTTACACTTCTCTTTTGGATTCCTGATTCTGAAGCTGCTCTATTGCTATACTTGCATTCTGAGTCACCTCCCAAGCTAAAGGTGGTTTTACTGACCTTGGCTCAACCTTAATCTAACAAAAGAAATGGCATTCATCCAATCACTTAACCTTATATACAGACCATAGGCATCAGTGAAAGCATGAAAAGACCATCATAACACCTGGCAGCATATAGACCGATTTTTGTCAAAAAGCTTACCCAGGTCATCAATAATCATAGGTCTTAGAGCACAGCTGCTTGTAATCTGTTTTTTCTATTTAATTTTTTCTTTTGCACATAAAATATCAAGAAAATGCACTTCCTTTTATAGCGTTTTTCTTCTTCTTTTTCTTGAGTGTGAGGGTCAAGTGTTTAACAGTGGCAATCAACAGGAACCGACATAACATTATGTTTCAAACTCATTCTGCATCAGGGGGTAAACCTTATGCTTGATGACCTCATTATTCTTTACTCATTAAACTGAAAGAACAAAAATACATAAAAGGTATGTAATACATTTCCATAAATTCATCTCTTCCACATCACGCTGTAAGTTCTTATTGGCATCACAAGTTTTTCTGCTCATCTGAGCCAGAATTGTGCACATTTCGCCATTATGAAGAGGTTTTTTTTATAGAGACCAATGTGAAAACATGGTGATATCACTCCAACATCAGCACACTATCAGTTGTTTAGATAAGCTGTCAAAAAATAAAGCAGACCACTGTAATGACAAACTGTAAAAAAGTAAAGATATTTCAAATGTAAAAATCACAAGCAAAGTTTCTACTCAATGTCACTTTTTAAACCTTGAGGAAAAACAGAGTTCATTTTGAAGATCCATCTTTGTTCACTTGCAGTGTCAGTAGGCCATGGTATGCTTGCCACTCATGGCCTGTGAAAGGGTGGTATCATTATCCAGGATGGGTTGCAGATCCTTGACGATATGTTTGAGTAGTTTCAATTGGGAGCTATAGGTAACAACCAGAGATGTCCTGTCATTTTATTTTTTGAGATGATCCTATAGCAGAGGGTTCCTAAGTATTTGTCTGGCTCTGTTGATCTGTTTTCTTACCACATTGGGTGGCTACTGCAATTCAAAAAATGTCTGCTGTAATTTCTCCAGCTGGGAGTCTCTCTCCAAGGGGTCAGAGCAGTTGTGATTATACCATAAGGTTTGGCTGTAGAAAATGGATGTAGTGGTAAGGGGTGGGTGGAAGCTGGAGTTATATAGGTATGTGTGGTAATTGATGTTTTTTTTGGTATAATGTGGTTCCTATGTGTCACTCATTGTCTGGCTTCACTTGCTATGCAGACTCCCTGTGCCATGGTTCTGCCTGCTATGCAGCCTCCCCTCCACCAGAGGTCCTCAGCAAGCCCCCTTCCAGCAGCACAAGTTACCTCATCACTGATCATCTGATGTATAGCCCCAGCTCTTCTTAACCCACCTGTCCAGTCCCTTAGTGCCTCTTCAAGGAATTACCAAGGCTCTTTGACCTGTCTTGTCTTTTTCTTACTGTACCTTACCTTGTGGACTATCCAGGCCTCCTGTCTTACCTTGTGGTCTAACTCAGGTCTCCGGTCTTACCTGGTGGCCTATCCAGGCCTTCTGCCTTGCCTTGCAGCCTATCCAGGCCTTCTGCCTTGACTTGCAGACTCCCCAGGCCTTCTGCCTTGCCTTGCAGCCTACCTAGGCCTCCAGTCTTGCTCTATAGCCTTCCTTGTCTCTCTGTTTTGCTCAGTGGCCTATCTTGGCTTCCTATCTTGCTCAGTTGGCTATCGGGGCCTCCTGTCCTGCTGCCTAGCCCACCTTGGCTTCCTGCCCTGCTCAGAGACCTTCTTGGCTCTCCAGGATTACTCAGTGGCCTTCTGAGCCTAACTGTCTTGCCTTGCGGCCAGCTTCATGCCCTGTGGGGATTCCTTACTTCCTGTTTCATTTCCTTTTTCAGTCCTGTTCATATCTTGTCCTTTTCCAGTCCTGTCCCTGTCTAATCCTTGTCCAGTCCTGTCTCTGTCTAGTCCAATCCTCTCCTTGTTTGGTTCTTCCCTGTCTTATCCAGTTCAGTCCCTTGTCTGTTTCTCAGGCCATATCCTTGTCCTTGGGTCAAGCCAGTACCTGTATCAAGCTCCACACCAGTGCCTTGTCTCCAGCTTCTAGCCAGTATCTAAAGTACCATGATTTTTATCAGAAGGAATATCCTACTAGCCCTAGGACCCAAGGGCTCAACTTATGGGGGAGGGGGCTGGTTAGGAAGAAGACCATCTCCAGTCCTGACCTACAGTCCTGTATTGCTCCCGTGGGGGTACTCCATGATTCTATCCTGCCAGACCGTGACATCATGGAGTTGGACAGTGGTGTCTAGAAATTGAACTTGTTTGGATTATACCAGGCTCATTTTGACAAAGTCATGATAAAGTAAAATACAAGTGAAAATGGCTTGAGTGCAACTTTCATAAAAAAAAGTGTAGCCAGTAGTTTTTGTATCCAGATTTTTAACCCCAGCTGAATATGCACAGATTGGAAAAGAATGTCTAGCAATTGTATTTGCTTGTGAGAAATTTGACCAGTATTATCAGAGGACAAAAATGAAAACATGTAAAGTCTGGCCACAAACCTTTTGAGAAGATTTTAAAAAACATTGCTATTAGCTCCAAAACATCTGCAACATAACCTTCTGTGGCAACAATGCTACCATCTAGATGGTGCTTACAAAAAGGAGCAGAAATGCATGTTACAAACTTCTTATCCAGAGCAGCACTACCATAGCAACACAAAGGTCACAGACCAGAATACAAAGACCTTAACCTGCTGGAACAACATAAAACATAAGAAGGCACTGAAGGCATCAGCAAGCCAATTTTGTTCCCATCTGACATGAAGGACTATAGAGAGTAGGAATATACATGCTATTGGATAAAAAGCTACAAACCTTGACATCTGTTATTTGACAGGGATGGCCAAACATCTGTGAAAAGGCCACTGGGGTCACGCAACAATACTGGCTCTACCGTGATGGGCTTAGTATGCAGAATGACATTATATTGAAGGGCAACCAAATCATCATTTTTTAAGCCATGAGGAGAGAGACCTTATTATGTATATATTGCATCCACTCATGGATAGAAGCTTGCTTATGAAAATTCAGGGATGTAGCATACTGGATAAATATTTATAATGATATTAAAGACCTCATCAGAAATTGTGAGGCAGGTGCAAAGGTTTAAAACAAGGAAGAAGGAGGAAACTTTTTTTAAAATACACAGTATCCCTGACAGACCTTGGAGCAAGATAGAATTATGCATATTTATGACAAAAACGTCAGTTCCTAACTACCTATCACAGTAGATTATTACTTAGACTTTTGGGAGATAGACAACTGATCAGATGCCTATGCAGTCACAGTAATTGAGATAACAATGCAGTACTTCAGCAGACATTGCACAGCAGACTGTGAAGTTTCACATAACGGATCACATTTCACAAGCAAGGAATGTGCATGGTTTGCCAAAGAACAGGAGTTTTGCCATATCACAGCATTTCCATACAACTGTGGGTGCAATGACAAAACTGAATCAGTTGTCAAAATTGCAAAAACTCATAAAGAAAGTTTCAAAGCCAGAGATGGCTCAAGGCAGTCTGCTTGGGATGAGATGCCCCCCCCCCCCCTCCAAAGGCACAGCACAGTTCAAATCATCTAGAAGACCAAGAGAAGAGGGGGGGGGGGGTCCCCTTGGAGTCTGGCCCTTTTGGTGATTTCAAAATGTTTCACAAGGGAGAATGCAGGGGTTAGAGTTCCCAGAGGAGTGGCAGATAAGAGTGTCAGTAATAATATTTCTAGGAAGAAGGCAACCCTGCCACACTCCCAGGAACCCTAGTACCATCCGCCTCCCACATTGCCGCAGCATTTGACCTCTGGAAAACTGGGAGATGGGTGAATGTTGGGATCTATGTGTGGTGGATTCTCTTCAGGTAGGTGCAAAGGTTATTAGGCACCGTAGGCAAACTTCAGATCCTTATGCCCCCTCCTTCCCAGTCCTCACCAGACACAATTAAAAATTATACATTTATTATAACAGATTTTGCATGAAAAAGGGCATTTATAGTCTTCTGAGGTAAAAATGTCACAACATGTATATTATATTTGCATGCATTGCCGTGATGCCAACCCGAAAATCCTGCAAAAAAAAGACACTTGGAACCCGTATTGCAAAATGCATTCAATGTGAGCTTGGCCCTCAGAAAATTATGAGTAAACTGAATTACAATTACAATATAGAAAACTTCTCATACCAAAACAGTACTAAATGTCAGCACTTAAACAATAACAACTTTACCTATGAAAAAGAAACACTGCAATTATTATACCAGGCTCTAAAATATTCAATACACCTCCTACTATTAACAGAAAAAAAACAAGCTTCTATAGATCCTTATACAGAAACTACATACCAGCAGAATACCTCATCTTAGCCATACATGCAAAACACAGGTGGACCCCCACCAATTTGCTTGAGTAATGAGTTAAAATTAGGAACACACATATGAGTGGTAAGCATATTTTAAATCACATGCGAGCAACTGTGTGTATGATTTAAAATTCCAGTATACGTCCACTCACATGTCCATATGCTCCTTCTTTTAAAGTTAGGGTAATACTGAGAAAGTCCCACATATAGATGGTAATTTTAAAATGAGCACTTGGGAGCCCATGAATGCATGTAAAGGGGTGCGCACACATATGCTGGAATTTTAAATTGTACATGCAGTTCTGCGCACATGATTCAAAATACGTCTATCATGCATATGTTTGCTCTGAAGATAACCTGGATTAAATATTCAAATAATGAAATTAATGTAACAGTTTTGCACAAGAGAAAATAATGGGGCAGATTTTCAAAGGGGTACACGCATAAGATACGCGTGTACCCCCCGAAAACCTGCCCCAAGCTCCCACTGCGCGCGCCGAGCCTATGTTGCATAGGCTGCCAGTGCGCACAAAGCCCCGGGATACGCGTAAGTCCCGGGGCTTTCCTGGGGGGGGGCATGTCGGGGGGCATGCCGCAGCCGGCGCATCATTGGGGGCTTTCCGGGGGCAAGGCCATGGCCTCCGGACCAGCCACCGGACCCAAACATGGCGCGCTGGCAGCCGGCCCAGCGCACAGGCCACTCGCCTGTGCGCGCAATTCTGTATTTAAATTAGGTGGTGCGGTAGAAACAGGCAAAAGGAGGCGCTAGGGACACTAGTGTGTCCCTAGCGCCTCCTTTTGACCCGGAGCGATGGCTGTCAGCGGGTTTGACAGCCGACGCTCAATTTTGCTGGCGTCGGTTCTCGAGCCCGCTGACAGCCACGGGCTCGGAAACTGGACCCGGCAAAATTGAGCGTCCGGTTTTCGGCCTCACAGCCGCCGGCCCATTTTACTTTTTTTTTCACTTTTTTTTACCCTTCAGGACCTCCGACTTAATATCGCCATGATATTAAGTCAGAGGGTGCACAGAAAAGCAGTTTTTACTGCTTTCCTGTGCACTTTCCCGGTGCCGGCAGAAACTAGCGCCTACCTTTGGGTAGGTGCTAATTTCTTAAAGTAAAATGTGTGGCTTGGCTGCACATTTTACTTTCTGTATCGAGCGGGCGTACCTAATAGGGCCATCAACATGCATTTGCATGTTGAGGGCGCTATTAGGTGCCGCGAGTTGGACGCACATTTTCCACCCCTTACTGAATAAGGGGTAAGGGAAAACGCGCATCCAAGGGCAGGTTAACAGTGCGCTCTGTCGGAGCGCACTGTACTGTATCAGCCTGTTAGTAATTTGTCAGGTTTGTTTGTGCGCAGGTAAGCAGATTTTAAAACATACTCGTGTGAAAGACATTCTCAGTTTTACCAATTAGTCCTCCAGTTTGCACAATCTGTCTTGAGGTCATGGTTCATGGTTCATTTATGTATATACTGCCTATGCACAAAGCCCTAGACAGCTAACAATAAAACTTACATAATAAACTCCATAAAATATTTAAAAATTCACATAACATCAAAATATTTTACCAAATAAAATTACAAAGGACATGGCATCTACAGCTAAAACAGAGATTAATTGTGCTTTGAGTGAAAAAATAACTTTCTCCAATTCTTTTTAAATGTGCTACTTGCTAACTTTATGGAGGGCCCCCTAGGTCTTCTATTATCCGAAAGAGTAAATAACCGATTCAAATCTACCCACTCTAGACGTCTCATGATTTTAAAGACCTCTATCATAACACCCCTCAGCCGACTCTTCTCCAAGCTGAACAGCCCTAACCTCTTTAGCCTTTCCTCATAGGGGAGCTGTTCCATCCCCTTTATCATTTTGGTTGCTCTTCTCTGTACATGCTCCAGGGCAACTATATCTTTTCTATTTATTTATTTTTTTTATTTTAGATTTTTATATTCTGCTTTTCATACTTTTTTCAGTGCTTTGAAGCAGATTACATTTAGGTATTTCCCTATCCCCAGAGGCTTACAATATAAGGGGGTCATTTTCTATCGACATCGCACGCGAAAAGGGACTTGCCACCTGGACTTGACCACTTGCCTGGACCAGACCACATTTGCCTGCCGCCTGGACTTGAATTCCTGCCTGGACCTAACCACGTTTGTCTGCTGCCTGCCCCGACCTTTGGCCTGTCTCCCTGTCTCCAGCTTCTGCCCCTGGACTCTTGCTCTCTTTACCACCCTAGGGAGCCACCTAAGTCCTGCTCACTGCCAGAACCCAGGAGCTCAACCTGCAGATGATGCGCTGGTATAGGTGAAGCTCCAAACTGTCCTGCCACAGGGTGCATTTTCCAGCTGCCGGCATAGGCCCCCATCGGTTCGCCTACGATGCTGCATCAACTATGCCACAGCACAAAGGGCTCACTTTCGTGATGCTCATTACTTCTGCACACCCCTAATTAATACCTTCCAGGTATTTAAAAGTCTGTGGCTGTAAGTGGTATGTTTTACCTAGGAACTATGGATGAGCTGTGGTAAATGTTACCGTGGGAGTATTACAGATAATTAGGTGGCTAGTACTATTACTAGCCAATGGTAACACATCAGATTACTTGATGTGTTACCACTGGCTTATGTACTGTGTATCGATTGACTAATTGACTGTTAAATCAATTTTGCATTGCCCTCACTGGCTTTAATATACTACATTGTTTGTTATTATTTTAATTGTTATAATTTTCTGTTTAGTGTTTGGTGCCTTTTGTGCACTGCTTTTTGTGGTCTTTATTGATCAGGATGGTTGTATAAAAATATTAATAACTAAATAATATATATGTAATGGGTTTTTTTTCTGGAATTGGGCAATGGATGCATATGAAGCATATTCATGGCATGACAATGTGAAATATGATCAAGAATTCAAAAACATTGCCTTCACTTGCATAGACTCACTTAATAAGCAGAATGTTTAATGAACTGCTTTCTTGGAAGGCAAACATTTATAGAAAATGCCACATTCTAGCAAATCCTCAAATCCTGCCCCCCTAGAAAAAAGAAAAGAAAACAAACAAAATCAAACTGTTTCCATGTCTCAATATGTCTTCACCTTCATTCAATAACCTTCTCTCTCTGGGTGTCAAACTGGCAGACGAAATAACAAAGCAGAACTTCAACTTACAAATACAATTCATAAATCAACACCTGAAATAATTTCATGAAGACAACTCACAACAATATTGAACACTTCAACAGAGGACAAGAAGAATAGGGGTTGAAAGATATTCAATCTTATCTGTTCCACATAAGGAATTCTTCTCTATACCACCTAACCGAAAGTCTCCTCACAGCACATGCCTACCACACCTACACCTATACAGAACATTTTGCATTTACCTATGTCATTTATGGAAAAACCCATAGACCTTGAACAATTATACATCACACTGAACACCCACATTCCTGCTTTTCAGGAATGTGGGTCAGACATGTAGCAATCACTAAAGAAAGGAAACGTTTGAGACCCGAAGGATGATTTCTGTTTCTTTCATAAACTTGCTATCCATTATAAGAAATAAACACAGGATGTCTTTCACTTTCAGCGGTGACAAGAAAGCATATATATTGTCCCATTAAATGGTGCTAGCTGATCTGCTGCACTATTTTGCCCTGCCCTGTGCTGGGCAAAGTAGTGCAGGAAGTCATCTGGTTTCATTTTGATGCTCCACATAGGATAGGAATGAGTCATGCTCTCTCCTGCCTCTAGTCTTCTTATAGACCTCATCAGAAGGGTTAGGTAGGGATTGGACCTGCTGGTGGGGACAGAAGGGTGCCAGGGGGTGTGTGGGTGGGATCTAAACAAGCAGCCCCTTAACTCTTTATGCTAGAAGTGGGGGATAAATGGGGGTCTGTCAGGGAATTGTTGCCCCTTCAATCTGTGTACAGGGGGTTAGGAGATAATCATTCCCAACTGACCCACTATGAAAGGACCGGTTAGCCTAGGGGATTTCAAGATGTAGCTAATGTGGTATTAACACAACAAAATAGGTAACATCCATGTTACATCCATGCCTCCAGTAAAATGTTATGTACATTAAAATGTTACCTAGTTGCATAGCAAAACTTTTTTAGCTCAGGTTTTATTGCATAAGCCCCTATGAGTGTGTTCAATTTTCCTAGACCATGAAAAGTTTGGAATATAAATGCAAAACTCTAGAAGGTGATATTGATGATAAAGCAATTAGCATTGTCTATAGTCATGATCTTTGATATGACTATATGATTTTAAAAGTATTTTAAGAAAGCATAATCTGATAAACCACTATTTCTAGCATCAACCTAGTAATATCTGCCTAAGTAAGCCTGATACGGCCAGATGTTGGGAGGTAAGCAGTAGGGATGTGAATCGTTTTAGGACGATTAAAATTATCGTCCGATAATTTTAATATCGTCTTAAACCGTTATGGAACACAATACAATACAGATTCTAACGATTTATCGTTATAAATCGTTAGAATCGTGAGCCGGCACACTAAAAACCCCCTAAAACCCACCCCCGACCCTTTAAATTAAATCCCCCACCCTCCCGAACCCCCCCCAAATAACTTAAATAACCTGCGGGTCCAGCGGCGGTCCGGAACGGCAGCGGTCCGGAACGGGCTCCTGCTCCTGCATCTTGTCGTCTTCGGCCGGCGCCATTTTCCAAAATGGCGCCGAAAAATGGCGGCGGCCATAGACGAAAAAGATTGGACGGCAGGAGGTCCTTCCGGACCCCCGCTGGACTTTTGGCAAGTCTCGTGGGGGTCAGGAGGCCCCCCACAAGCTGGCCAAAAGTTCCTGGAGGTCCAGCGGGGGTCAGGGAGCGATTTCCCGCCGCGAATCGTTTTCGTACGGAAAATGGCGCCGGCAGGAGATCGACTGCAGGAGGTCGTTCAGCGAGGGTTCCGGCGCCTCGCTGAACGACCTCCTGCAGTCGATCTCCTGCCGGCGCCATTTTCCATACGGAAAATGGCGCCGGCCATACGCGTATGGCCGGCGCCATTTTCCGTACGAAAACGATTCGCGGCGGGAAATCGCTCCCTGACCCCCGCTGGACCTCCAGGAACTTTTGGCCAGCTTGTGGGGGGCCTCCTGACCCCCACGAGACTTGCCAAAAGTCCAGCGGGGGTCCGGAAGGACCTCCTGCCGTCCAATCTTTTTCGTCTATGGCCGCCGCCATTTTTCGGCGCCATTTTGGAAAATGGCGCCGGCCGAAGACGACAAGATGCAGGAGCAGGAGCCCGTTCCGGACCGCTGCCGTTCCGGACCGCCGCTGGACCCGCAGGTTATTTAAGTTATTTGGGGGTGGGGGATTTAATTTAAAGGGTCGGGGGTGGGTTTTAGGGGGTTTTAATGTGCCGGTTTTTCGATTTTTTCGATTTTTTAACGATTTTTCACGATTTTTCACGATATTTTACCCCCCCAAACGGCAACAATACGATTCCCTCCCCCTCCCAGCCGAAATCGATCGTTAAGACGATCGAGGACACAATTCACATCCCTAGTAAGCAGGGTCAAGCCCATTGTCATGGTCAGGACCTTCAAGGGGTTCAGTGAATCCCCAGCCCATAGGCATCACTTCAGCGTGCCAAGCAGTACCCCAAATTTATATATCAGATCGGGCAGGTATAATTTAAAACCCTGCTCGATCCGATCAATTGCATCACATCAAGCTATACCTTCCACTCCAATGGGCAGAAAGAGTCACGTTTATCCAGACATCATCTCTTGCTGCCATGGGGCAAGTTTTGCAGGTCTTACTGCAAGATCAGCCTCATGGCAGCAGGAGATAAAGTTTGTATAAACATGACTCCTGCTACTGCCCACCCCATGACTCAGCAGGCCGCCACAGAGCCTGTCTCATGATGGCTGAAGAAAGAGATCCAACACAGTGGCCACCAGCTAACCTCATTCCCATTGGCAGCAAAAGAGAAGAGAAGGAAGCAGTGGCTGCCAGTGGACCCCACCCCACTGGCAGCTGAAGAGAAGAAGGATGAGGTAGATGTCAGCAGTCTCCATCCCACTGGTAGCTGAAGAGAGAAGAAGGATGCCATGGGCGCCAGCGGGCATCATCTGGAAAGCAGCCAAAGCGAGAAGGAGGACCCGATGGATGTGTGGGTGTGGAGGACTACTTCTGTGTGGGTGGATGTCAGTGGGTGGGTGAGTGTGACTAGGTGAAAGCGTGTGGGAGTGGGTGTAGAGGTGTATTTTGACCTCCTGTGTGCATGTGTGGATGACTACCTAAGTGGGTGTGTGTTGTGTCTGTGAGAGAGGCTGAATGTGTGTAGGGGTGGGGAGGTGTCTGCTTGTGTGGGTAAATGCTTTTGTGTGGGTCGGGGGTGAAAGCCTATGTGGGTGACAGGCTGTGTGTGTGTGTCTGGGTGAGTACCAGTGTGTGTATGCGTGATTGTTTGGTTATGGGTGTATGATTGCCTGTGTGTGTGTGTGGATAACTACCTGGGTAGATAGGTGATAGCCTGGATGCATGCTTGTAAGTGATAGCATATTTGTGTATGTGTGACTGCCAGTGTGTGGGTGTGGGTGTATGAATATGTTTGGGTGGGTGGTTGGCTGCATGGGTGTGTAGGTGAGTGCCCATATATATGTGTGTGTGTGTGTGGGGGGGTGGGGGGGGGGGATGAGAGACAGTATGGGTGTGTGAGAGCCAATACATATGTGTGTGTATGCTTGAGAGGATAAAGTTTGTGTAGCTCTCCATCCCCCAATCCACAACAATCTGAGTGGCTGGAAATAGAAACATCCCAGGCATGAAGAGAGGGATATTTTTAAAATCTTTATTAGTTTCATTATTGGATGTTATTTGATATGTTTGCTGTTTTGAAATATATTAGTATTTTGGGAAATTTTAGAAACATTTTTTATGAGGTTTTAATTATTGGATACTCTAGTCATCAGTTTTTAAATATTTATTTTTTATTAATATAGTTTTATTTTTTGGTTGATGTTTTATATTTATTTTATTCTTTGTTTGCCTCTTATTTTGCCTTTGGTAAGGATCTATCTGTGTTCTGTCTATGTGATTGAGGTGAGGGATTCTGCTAGTTTATGGTTTCTAGGGGTCTATAGCAGTCCATCTTGTTCTTTTTCAATAGGAATTATATTGGTCTTTTTAGGGCCTGATATAATATTTGCAGTCCTGCTTTTTCCTGGGTAGTGTTGTGGCTGTTGAGTCCTAGGACTTACTGTTGTATTGAAATGGCAAATTTGTCTGTTGGGGTAAACTGTATTCTTAGCAGGCTGTGATAGCTTTTATTGGATCTACGTAAGTATTATCCAGAAATATTGAACGTGAGTTACTGAGACAAATTAGGACCTGTCTTTAGATTTGAATGTCTCTGATATGACATCTGAAGAAGGGACTTATGTAGGTTTTAAAAGCTTTTGTACAATATTTTTAGGTACATGTATTTTTTTATTTTACAGTTATTTTAGGCAGCCTGGCTTGTTTTCTTTTCTAAATAGGAGATATATTGGTGTTTTAGAGCCTCATGTAATATTTGCAGTTTTGCTTTTTTGTAGGTAAGGTATGTAGTTTGAGTGCTGGCAGTTAGTGATAATTTTGGTATAGGAAGTTTACTATATTGCAATTGTTTATTCATGGCTTATTAAAGGCCAAACCCACACCTACTACATGTTATAACATGCCTAATGCCATATGGGTTCCATGTGTCTTTTGAATCTAGGGGAGAGGGGTGAGGGAGTGAGACTGCTGTAGACTGGGGGGGAGGGCAGGTGGACGGGCAGAGCATGTGGGAGGGAAAATGGACTGAGGGAGCAAGACTAAATTCCTTGCTATAAATGTCACTGCATGCCACTAGTCAAGCCTCCTTAGTTCTTAGATGAGAGACTACTACCTCGGAAAAAAGCACGTGTTTTGTGGCCTGCAGAAGGCAGTGGCAGACAACGTATTTATTTAATTATTTAATTATTTTCAAACATATATTGCCCGCCCTTCCTATGTTCTGGGCAGAGTACAATTAAACATTCACAATGAATAACAGTTAAAAAGAAACATTCCAGTAAATTTTAAATGTGTTAGAAATACAGTACAAGTTAGTATAATTTTGCTGACGGAGTTTGTACATCGGATGACACAACTGTGGTAGCATGCTATGAAAAGCCCAGTGTGGTAAGCTGTGATTGCCAGTCTATTAATAATATACCATCACTATGACCACAAACAAAAAATAAAGTCAAGAATATATATTTCAAATCTAATATTTTGTATTTGGTAATGACATTACATAAATTAAAACACTTTAAAACATTTTACTGAGGTATATGTTAAAGTTTAAATCCTTTAAACCTCATTTGTAGCAATGCTAGTATAGCCCTTGTTAACAGTGAAAAAGTACTTTCCACCACCTGAAGTAAAAAAGAAACAACTTTAATATATATCAGAAACATTTGTTCCGACAAGAATTCATTTCCACTGATCTCTGGAAGCAAAGTTGGCTAGAACCAACAAAGTCAGCTGCATGTTTTATTGAAAGGCCTACAGTAAAAACAGTTTCCAGGTATTCTCTTGTGATTCATTTATTGATATTCATTTTTCTGAGGCTAAGAATTAATCCTCTTGAAAACTTTGCTGCTGCCTTTGTTTGGTCAAGTTAATTAATAGTATATTTACAGTATAGCTTAAATGAGCGTGTGTGTATGTATATGTGAAAGAGAGGATGAGAGAAAAAAACTTTAAATATCTATTATTATTCTTTAGAAAGTAACTTCTATTCATGATAACGCCATAATTTTTTGTGTTTAAAATCCGGGCTTTATGCGCGTGACCGGGGCCTTACACTTGCCAAGCCAATTTTTTAAGGGGCCCAGACATGTGCGTAAAGCCCGGTATGCGCACAAGTGCCGAGCTTTTTCGAAGGGGCGGGGCAGGGAGGGGCGCGGAGGGGGGTGAGCTGGTACAGCACCATTGTTCCTTGTCCCAAAGACTTGGATGCTGAGGTAAGTTGCGAAACGAAGAAAAAAAAAAGAAAAAGGTAGGGTTTAGGGGGTGGGGAGGAGAGGAGAGGAGAGGGGAAGGGGAAGGGAGGTTAGCTAGGGGGGTAAGGAAGATCTCTCCCAGTCTACTCTTTAATTGGAGCAGACTGGGAGGGAACTGGGGAAGACCAGAATGCGCTGCTGGCGCACGCATGGTAAAAAATTGGCGTGTCCATGTGTGCGCGCTGGGAAGTGTGCGCACATGGATGTTCACTTCCTGCAAAGTGGAAGTATCTACCCCTTGTTGTGAGTAAGGGGTAATGTGCATACTCATGTGCACACATGGACTTGACAGGGATTAGACAAACAGGTGACTTTTGTCTAAAATTCAGCAGAATGAATGCAGAGGACTAATGTAGTACAATCTTTGATTCTAACGTAGTTTGGAAAAGGTATTTATTTACATGGAGCAAGTGGCACCAGCAAAAAGAGGACAGGATTCTAAGTGCAGATCAGCAAATAATTATACACAATAATTGGAGGAGCTTTTAAAATGGGAAAGGGGAAGTAGCATGTTAACTATATATATATATATATATATATATATATATATATATATATATATATATATATACACACACACACACACACATATATATGTGTATGTGTATATATATATATATATACATATGTGTAAGCATGAAATTTGGCAGGGTTGAGACATCTAGGTAAATGTTAAGTCCAGGAGAATGACAGAGGGAGTGCAAGGTTGTTACTGTAGCTGAATGGCATTACAGAAGGATAAGATCCATCTATAAAATGCGTGCTGGAAGTCATGATATGGGCAGAGAATTTGGGAACATAAGGGATAATTGGTATATAGGGCAGTAGTGTTATCAGGGCTTAAAGACAATCACTCTTGGAGGGTGCCTGAAATTTCTTCAGAGGGATTTATTTATTTATTTATTTATTTTATTTTATTTTATATACCGGCAACCGTTTGCACATCGTGCCGGTTTACAGATAACTTACAAACAAGGATATATAGGCAAAGCCTTTACAAAGAACAGTTTGTAACAATAAACTCAGTAACATAGCAATAAACAAGATAAATAGGTGGGGAGGAGAGGTATATAGGTAGACAAGACAAAGAGAGAGGGAGGGGGGAGGGGAAAAGGATACATGAGGAAAGGTATAGCTGTGTTAGTCTGGTGTAGCAAAAATGACAAAAGGAGGGTAGTACCTTATAAACTAATCAATTTATTGAGGCTTGAGCTTTCAAAGACAAACTCCATTTCATCAGATGCATGAGGTATAATAAAGGAGATGGGAAAATATATGGAGATGGGGGAGGATAATATAGAACAAAGAGAAGGAACTGAATTAGGCAGGGCAAGATGTAGAAAGAGAGTATTAAAAGCATTATAGTCCAGCCTAGCGACAACTGAGTAATAGTGAAAAAACAAAATGATCTGACAACAGTTAAGTTCATAGATATTTATAGTGTACCATGAAGCAATTTTCTCTATTTAGACTTAGGTTGATGGTGTTGTTTTTTGATGAGTTCAAAGTGAGGGAGGTCCCACATTTTGCTTAGTGAGTTCACTGCATGAAGGATATCTGTTGAGGGAAACAAATGAAGTATCTCACAAATGCTGGTATGCAACATGACCTGGAGAAGCACGGGCACTGGCATCACGAAAAAGCGACAGTAATATTCCATGGACCCCCTTCGGGGTCCATGGAATATTACTGTCGCTCCAAGGAAAGGAGTTAAAAAAGGGAAGGCTTTTCCTCAAGTTCATCCAATGTCCCCTTCCACCAGTCAAGAGACAGGCCAGCAGCTCGCTGCCATGCATCCAAAATGGCAACCAACCTTGGAAGAAATGGGATGGTGTTCTATAGCACTGTCCCTGGGCAAGAAGCAAGCAGCATCAAAAGAAGTAACAAGGAACATCGGGGAAATGATTTCACTTGATGACCAATTCCTGCAGGTAGTGGAAAGCATGAGTTTTAAGCATCTGCTGCACGTGTTAGCCCTCAATTACAAAGTGACCTCCAGGACTACATTTAGTAGGAAGGTCATCCCCACCCTATACAACTAATGCTATAGTTGCATCCAGGATAGCTGGCTAAGGCAGAGGGGAGTAGCATGCAGGTCACCAGTGATATCTGGACCAGCACTAATTCTATCCATGCTTACCTGTCCCTGAAAGCACAGTGGTGGGACCTGGATGAGGCAGGGGCAGGCAGCAGCTCTAGTGGGGATGAAGCATCAGAGTACATGTGGGCTTTGCTGTATAGTTGATGTATAGCCCCCATACCTCATGCATTATTCTATCAGCCATAAAAGAGATGTTTGAGGTTTGGCAGCTAGACCAGAGAACCAGGAGTCTAAAAGAAGACAATAGTCCAAATATGGTGAAGGCAATAAATGATAAGGGCTTTCAGGGTATCCATTGCTAGGCACATTCGCTGCATCTAGAAGTAAAGGATGTCCTGGGGCTGGGATCCAAGGACAGCAGTAATGTATTTTTTGCAGGAGTTAATATAAAGGTGCAGAAAAATAGCAGGTATTTCCATAGAAGTATGAAGGTGGGGCAGCTGATCCATAACAAGAATGAACAATTTAGGATGTATCACAAGCATCTGATTCAAGATATTGATATTTGCTGGAATTCTACCTATATAATGCTGCAAAGATAAGGGGAGCAGCAGACATCATTTCTTGATCTGCCTCTGTAAGCAGAGATTTTTATTTATTATTTATTTATTTAATTGGTTACCATTTTATTTTCTGCCTATATTGATAGCCATCATGCTGAGCAGTTTACAAAGCAAACAAAATACAAAACAAACAAAATACAAAATCACTAACTAGATTTCATATGCTGGAATTACATGAAAAAGATTTTATAGCTTTTCAAAACAGTTTAAAATAAGTTAACCAATAGATTTCATCTGGTAAATTGTTCCAAAGTATAGCTCTCCTAATAGACAGTGTATGTTGCCTTGTATCATGAAAATGCACAGTTTTCATTGGTGGCAATTCTAAATATTTTCTATCAACCGAATGCAGGACTCTTTTTGGAACATAACACTTGAAAAGCTTGTACAAAAAGACGGAGCATTAATCACTATAGTTAGGATTTGAAATGTAACCCCCTGCTCCACCAGAAGCCAATGAAGCTGAATATGTGTGGATTTCTCCCTGGGGCATTATGATTGAATAGTGATAAGGCAGCTGGTACAAATCCTGAAGCCCTTCAAGGATACAAAGGAGGACCTGAGTTCCAGAAATGCCACACTGGATGGGGTCACCCAGTGGATGTTTTATCCACAAAAATATTCAGTCATAAGGAAAATATAGGCAGAACAGAAAACATACAAAGGAGAAACCTTTTACATATTTTGAATGTGGTAAAAGTTTCAGAAGGAAGAGAGAACTAATACAACACCAGTAAATCAAGAAAGAGAAGAGATTGTGCTCAGCTGCATAATATGGAAAAAGTGTTTTAAATAAAGCAAACCACAAAAACTACTAGAAAAGCCACACTGGAGGAGTTCTCGGCTGGAATCGCTCTCGAAAGAGAGGGAGGCATAAGGGACTGAATCGCTGCTCTTTTTTGCCATTCTTGAGCCTAACATCGCGAACGGACCCGAGCCACGCCCCCGGAAGTGACATCACGAACCGGGCTGAACGCCGGAATAAATTCAACGAAGGTGCGGCCTGAATTGGAGTTCTCGGCTGGAATCGCTCTCGAAAGAGAGGGAGGCATAAGGGACTGAATCGCTGCTCTTTTTTGCCATTCTTGAGCCTAACATCGCGAACGGACCCGAGCCACGCCCCCGGAAGTGACATCACGAACCGGGCTGAACGCCGGAATACATTCAACGAAGGTGCGGCCTGAACTGGAGGAGTTCTCGGCTGGAATCGCTCTCGAAAGAGAGGGAGGCATAAGGGACTGAATCGCTGCTCTTTTTTGCCATTCTTGAGCCTAACATGTGAACGGACCCGAGCCACGCCCCCGGAAGTGACATCACAAACCGGACTGAACGCCGGAATAAATTCAACGAAGGTGCGGTGCGCAGCCGCCGGCGCGCAGCCGAAGCCGCGCGCCAAAGGGGCGCGCCCCTTGGTAAAATTTTCTTATATTGATTTTCTTTAAGTTGTATGGGTAGAAAAAGAAAATCGAAGATTGTGATGTCATCTCCAGCTTTTCAGCAGGTAAAGGGTCCCATGGACTTTCATTTAACAAGGCGGGTAAGTCAATCTGCCCGCAATTCAATACCAGACATTTCTTTTTCATCAGGAGCATCAGTAAGTCCCAGCCAGCAGCTCGGATCTCAACCAGCAGTAGAAATACTGACTCCATCCCAACCAATTGTAAAACAACCAGATATGATATCAATCAATAGTAGTAACTCACTCTCTGTAGGAGGAGGTGGGGAGAATGAATTGTGGGCTATAGGAGGTTCCGAGCTACAGTGTGTAGTTTCGGATCCTATTGACCCCCAAAATATAACATTGGTTGATGTACGGAGGGCTATTAATGAAATGCAGAAGGTTATGATGGGTTTTATGGCTCAAAGTAACAAGACATCTGTCGAAACCAAAAATGCTTTAGATTTATGTGATAACAGGCTGAAACAAGTAGAGGAAGCAAGTAAAACGGCTACTCTGCAGATAGCATCACTTCAGTCAGCCAATAATGCCTTTATTAAAGATAGCATAAGTATTCACCAGCAGATTGAAAGTCTAGAGAATGAGAATAGAGTGAGAAATATAAGGTTCTTGAATTTCCCAATGACTAGACTTCTATCCCCCAGTGAATTACTGAAGAAATATTTGGTGGAAAATCTATCGATTACATCGATAGATGACAATAGCATTTCAAAAATTTATTATGTGATTAATACTAAGCTAAGAAAGCAGGAGGGAGAGGAAGAGATGGACATTGTCCAGCAGCAGTCTCCTAATTTGACTGCTTTCTTAGAATCGTCCTTAGATGATATACCTGAAAGATCAACATTAATTGTTACATTCACCAGAGAAAGTGATAAGATACTAATCATGCAGAAATACTTTAAGAATAAGGAATTTCTGTTCTGTGGACAAAAAGTCCAACTCTTCCCAGATGTATCCCGCACTACACAAACAAGGAGGAAACAGTTCTTAAATTTAAAGTCCAGAGTAATAACCCTGGGTGCAACCTTTTTCCTAAAATTCCCCTGTAAGTGTATTGTGGTCCATCAGAAGAACAAATTTGTTTTTCAAGACCCCTCCCATTTAGAAATATTTCTTTCAGATAAGGAAAGTGGTTGAGATAAGATAAAGTAGCTGCAAAAGTAAAAATTTCCAGTGTGTAAAGTTTGAATTTATATTTTCCTTAGTTTATTATTAGAATTTATCCTCCCTTAATGAGGACTAGGAAATTTTGGCTTGGATTATTATTTTTAATAATGAATGTATTAATTTCTTGTAGTCAAAATTTGTTCTTTGATTTCATACATTGTAATAATGTTTAAAAATCTTAATAAACTATCAATAAAAAAAAGAAAAGCCACACTGAAAAGAGTCCATTTTCATGTCCTGATTGTGACTAAAGTTTCAATCAGAAAGCAAATTTCACATAAAACTCAAAATACAACCCAGGACCAAGATCAAGTTCAAGAAGAGAATGAAATTAAAGCATAGTCTACAAAAATTATACTGACAACAGATCATTGTCTTGTTCAAGTCTTACAAGTGGCAAGTGCTTACATAGGAAGACAGACATCTCCAATGCCACTCTGCTTTTCTGCTATACCCCTTACCCTTCATGTTAAGATTCTTTCTTCCACACTGCATTGCTGCAATACCTAGTATTTTGCACCTTGAGGGACACTGCTTTGCTGTCATACCTCGAACTCTCCATCTTGCGGTGTCCTTCCTACTCTCAGGGCTTCTTTGCATCTCTCATGGTGCTTTGATGTGTTGATGCCACTTTTTCTGCTGTTTTTTCCCTTTACTGGTGTCTTGGGGTTTTTCCTGCCACCTTTTTTGCTTCATTCCCTTTCCTGATGCTTTAGGGTCTTGATACCATTCTTGGTGTCACTTTGTCTCTTGTGCTGCCTTCAAGGGTTCATGCCACTGTTGTTGATGCCCTCTTTGAATCCCTATGGTATTCTTCCCACTCTTGCTGCTTCTTTGCTCTTCTGATTATGCCTTAGAGCTCTCCTGCCATTGCTTGTACCCCTTTGCTCCTTTTTGGTACCTTAGACTCTTCATGCCACTTTTGGTGACATGCTTTCACACTTCTGATGATATCTACCCATTAATTTCTTTAGAGATCAATAGAAAATCCCAATTTGACAGCCCAAAATAGGCTGCATTGCTTCCCCCATTGACTATAATGGCAAGCAAATGAGGAAATAAAATGAACAAATTAATATTTTGTTTCAGACTAAGGAAATGAATAGAGGTGGTCTGTGAAATGAATTAATGAATTGAACCTTTTTTATTCTCTCTGCACATCTCTAGCATGTAATTAGTAAATATGAGATACTATATGCTCTCCACTTTAGATAGATTTATTTCTTAAGATGTTTGAATAATGAATGTGTATGAAAGATTCATGAATAGACAGTAGACATGGTTGAAGTCTTGAAGATTAGCACACATGCTCACAAATTGCAAACTTGTTTACTAATTTAACTATGTTTTGCCTTTTTTTGTAAGAAAACATATATAATATTTGTTAGGTATCAAAATGTATTTTTTAAGATTAGGCTGGTTAAACTGTTCCTCAGGGAGAATATTCCAGATCACTTACAAACTACTCACTTATAAACTGTTCACATGAGATAACCAATAGAAGAGAATGGAGGCACAAGTATATGCTCATGCTGACCCTGTTACACTTGGCAGCCTGTGGGTTATTCCTGAGGACCATCATACTCACCCTCAAACTAGCAGGGCAGGCACAGTTTGTCCTGGCACAGGGACTGACATCCTGTGCACTACACCACCATGCATGTCGAAAGCCTTGTCGGTCTCAAGTGATATGGCACACTTGGATGTCATGGGAGGGTTCCTGTGTCAGGGCGCCCAATATGCCGGGTGCCGTCGGCTGTCCCTGCTGAAGCAGGCAGCCTTCCTCTCCTTTGCTTCCTGGACCTGCCCTAGATGTGCTCACATGCTAAGCCCTCTTAAAGAGTCAGCAGCGGGAATCCTGCACCAGCCCTCCTGATGGCATCAGGAGACTCCGGTAATTAAAGCCTGCTTGGACCTTCCCTGGACGCCTCAGCAACAGGTCGACTCCCTGAATAGATAGTTGTTCTACGTCCCTGCCTCCAGCCTGGTTTCCTGAGAGTTTCCTGACTCTCGATTCCGATTCCTGATTCCTGTTTCCTGCTCCCTTATCTCTGCTGCCTCCTCCTCTGGCTTGTCTCCTTGGTCTTGACCCCAGATTGCTCTACAATTGTCTTCCTCCTGGACTGTCCCCTGACTGACTTTGGACCCCCTTTGACTTCGCTTGATCTGCTGCCCACCAAGACCACGGTTTGTTCTCATCTCTGCCGTCTGCTCCCACCCTGACCTCGGCCTGTACTGACCATTCTTCTTGCCTGTGTCCACTTTGGACACCATGATATCCAGAGGCATGCACTTAATTTCAGCTGGCCCTGGCACCCAAGGGCTCAACCTGCGGGGAACGTGAGCTGGTATTGGTGAGGCCTCTGCACCAGCCAGTTCCACCCACCAATGGTGAGGACCTGCAGGGATCCTCCCTGCAGATAGCATCAACCTTTCCTCGGCTCAAGGGTCCACTGACACTACAAACTGTAAAATGGATCACCTTATTTTCTCTCTGTGGACCTACTTGAGACATTCCCTGTGTGACAAGAAGCATGTGTCAACAAAGAGGGTATATGGTAGAAGACTGCTTCTCTTTCAGAGCCTCTGCGGTTCTTTATCACATTCTTCAAAAGGCAGCTAGATTCACAGTACGGTATTACTGTTGAACCTGATGCCTCTGGTTGAATCAGGTTCTGTTGGATCCATGAAATGAGGGAACTGAAGATGAGAGGGATAGAAGACCAAGAACTGCGCTGGAGAGGAAAGAAAGAGGAGTAGAGATTAAGCTGGAGAGAGAGGGGAATGGTCCAGGGATCGAGCTGGGGGAAAGATGGAAGAGAGGAAGGGAGAGAGAGAGAGAGAGAACCAGGGATCAAGCTGGGGGAAAGAAGGAAAAGAAGAAAGGAGGGAGGAGAAAGAACCAGAGATCAATCTGGGAGGGAGGAGAGCACTGCTACTAAACTGAGCTCCCCTTTATAAGCAGGTGTGCCTCATACCACCCCAGTGTTCATGCTGCAGCTTATCCTAATTTTGGAGGAGGTTTGGCACTGAAGAAGTTCTCCTAGAAAGGGAAGAGAGTATGTGTTTCACCTTTGGCTATTTGCATTCAGGATTTGGGTTTCTGTCCTTCATTCTATACTGATGATGTTCATATCACCGCATTTTTTAATGTGAAAGGCCGTATAGACCTGTCTCATTTCAATAATTGTTGCTAACTGACTCATAAATCATAACTTTCAGGTTTATCCTTCTAAATCAGAAGCAATCTTGTTTAATATTAGATTGGTTATGACAGACATGTCTCCGATGATGTTGAGAACTCCCATTTCTTTAAAACTAATAGTGACTTCACTAGGTGTCCAGTTAGATTCAGCCTTGACTATGTCTAGCTTTATTTCAACTACTTTTCAGAAATCATTTTGTTCATTGAGGTTTATTTGGAAAATGTGTTCATTACTAGAAGTAAAAGACTGAAAAACTTTTGTACATGCCTTAGTCATTTGAAAACTGGATTACTGTAATTCATTGTTACTAGGTATTCCAAATTCACAGCTGAAGCATCTGTAGATTAGCCTAGCAAAACACAGCTGCTAGGCTAATCTTAAGAAATATGACAATATTTCCGCAGCTCTTAAACATTTACCCTGACTCTAGGTCAATTACACAATCAGATTCAAAAGTCTAAGTATTGTCTTTTGCACTCTTTCAGCTGGTTTTCCTCTTTATTTATTTAAACTGTTAGTGCCTTACATTCCTTCTCGTTCTTTATGCTCATTTCAGGCAAGGCTCCTTTTTCTTCCACCACCATTAGTAATCTGGTTGGACTCTACCAGAGAAACCCATTTTACTTAACATGCACCCTCACTTTGGAATTTTCTTCCATTTGATATCAGTTCTGTTTCAAATGTTCTACAATTTAGGGAAGCAGTGAAGACATGTTTTTTAGTAAAGCATTCAATATTACTTAGGGGCCGATGCAATACAGTACTCTCAGCTGAGTGCACTGTTTAACCCGCTGTCGGACGTGGGTTAAATAAGCGCTAATCCATCCCCTAATGCAATAGGGGGGATTAGCGCCTATTTAACACGCATCCAATGTGGAGTGAATGAGTTAGCACTCATCACATGCAAATGCATGTGAATGAGGCTATTACTCATTCACTCCAAATGCAAAAAGATAAATGTCGTCTTAGATGCACATTTATCGCTCAGATATTAACGCCTGCCTGGAGCAGGCGTTAATAGCTGAGCGCATTGAAAAGAAGTACTTCTTTTTTAAAGTAAAAAAAATAAATAAATAACTCGGCAGACTACCGAGTTATGAAGACCGATGCCGGTAAACTCGGCATCGGTTGGCAGGTTATGAAAACCGAGGCCGAGTTTACCAGTGTCGGTCTTCATAACCGGCAGCCGCGGCGAGTTACGTTAGCAAGGAGATGCTAAGGTCACGCAAGTGACCCTAGTGCCTCCTTCCTAGTGTGACCACCTAATTTACATATTGCATGGCACCCCCCTTGTGGGCGCCATGCTTGCGTTAAGAAAGCAGGTGCTGAAAAGTCAGCGCCCGCTTTCTGCGAAGATTATTGCATCGGCCCCTTATGCAGTCAACATAGAGGTGTTACTCAGCTTCTAAAAACAGCAGGATAGATTATTATAATTTTCTGATGTGTTGTTAATTCTGTATTATGTATGGTCATTATTTGTTATATGCTTTGTTTTGAATTTTAGGTTTGTTTAGGCTGCACAATGTTATTTTGTTTGACTTAATTTTACCTGTTTTATTAGTATTAGAATTGATTTTATATTGGATTCTATGTATGCATTTGAATTGTATCACTGCTTGGATAACATGCTTAACAAGTGGGATGTTAAGAATACTGAATAAATGAAATGAATGGATGTGAATTTAAGATGTAAGTAGACAGGAGGAAACAAGAGAAACATGAAACCAAAGTAGGGGAATAAAGAAGTAAAAAAGTCTGAAACATGGGCATAGATGGAAAAGTAAATCAGTAAGCAGTGCTGAGGAACTAGCCTGGGTGAGGAAGAGACAGAAAAAAGACGTAGGGTGAGGAATTTTCAAAGCATTTCCCACAGATAAACAGTTATTTACCCTTAGGAAAAGCCCCACTGAAAATGACCCCCATCTCATCGTGGGGGTCATTTTCAGTGGGGCTTTTTTACCCGCATCCAAAAAGGAGTGCAGGTGTTATGTAGGAAAGTTAGAGGAGGAAAAGTCAGTATAGAACTTTAATTTTTACAACTCTGCCCAGACTTTCCATGGGTACATTGAACCCACTGTCTTCCTGGTAGTTGATTTTAAAAGGGAAGCCCCCTCAAGCTGCTTGCAACCTCTGTAGGCAATTTAAAAATTGCCACTACCACATAATAGGGAGAGGGCCGTAGGCACAAGGTAGACAAAATGAAGTGAAAGAAAAGGGAGGATAAAACAAAAGAAGGGCACTTTTAGGGTTTCTCAAAATGAGCGTGTGGCTTCTGGGTCTGGGATTCATGAAAGGGAAGAAATTGAGAAAGAAAAGTCCAGTTTGGGGGACAAAATGGCAAATTAGGTAAGATATGAAAGGATAACGAAAACTGAAGAGGTTAGGATGTGAGGAGGGAGAAGACTTGAAAACAGCTTTGTATTTGAATAGAGATTCACAGATATGTCAGGAAGAAGTAAATAGTTTTGCTGGAAGGCAGCCACATAACATGCAAATGTCTGCTGGGAATCTGGGAGAATTTTAAAAGCTCATAGTGAACATTGGATTTCTAATGTATTTGGAAGGTTTTGGGAAGTTATTTCTACTGCATAGTCTAAATGTTTTTGCACAATGCTTGTTATATTAATAGAAATTGAAGCATGCCAAATATTTTTTTTCTCCGCTTGAGAGAAAACTCTACCTTGAATATCTCTTGATTTCATGGTTACATATGGTATAAGAAAAAGAAATGTAATACTATTTGAACTGTAGTGTATAGTAATATAGTATTGAAGGCAGGAAAAGATCAAATGGCAGTTTCTTATGGTAGTAACTGCCATTCCATATAGGTTACCCCCAAGTCTTATACATTAACAAAGCAACATTTTTACTGGGTGAGGAGGCTTCTTGAAAATTCAGACAATGCTGCTTGACGTACTTTGCTTTTGAATTTGGCTGGAGGAGCAGTCCTGCGCTTTATGCCTTATGTCTGTGTATCAGTACCCCAGACCATCAAAGTCAGGACCAGAACTGATTGTGCTCTGAATACAATTTCCCTTTTTTTCCCCATGCCATCAAAGTAGAGAGTGATGTCAAAGCAGAGAACAGTTATGTCAAAAGCATCAAGGCTTATTGGTTAAAAATCCCCATTAGAGATGTGAATCGTGTCCTCGAACGTCTTAACGATCAATTTCGGCTGGGAGGGGGAGGGAATCGTATTGTTGCCGTTTGTGTGTGTAAACTATCGTGAAAATCGTGAAAATCGTGAGCCGGCACACTAAAACCCCCTAAAAACCCACCCCCAACCCTTTAAATTAAATCCCCCCCCCCCCCCCCCCCCCCCCCCCCCAAATGCTTTAAATTACCTGGGGATCCAGCGATGGTCCGGAACGGCGACGGTCCGGAACGGCCCCCTCAATTGAATCGTGTGTCTTCAGCCGGCGCCATTTTGCAAAATGGCCGCCGCAAAATGGCGGCGGCCATAGACCAAAACGATTTGACGCAGGAGGTCGTTCCGGACCCCCGCTGGACTTTTGGCAAGTCTTGTGGGGGTCAGGAGGCCCCCCCCAAGCTGGCCAAAAGTTCCTGGGGGTCCAGCGGGGTTCTGGGAGCGATTTCCTGCCGCGAATCGTTTTCCGTACGGAAAATGGCGCCGGCAGGAGATCGACTGCAGGAGGTCGTTCAGCGGGGGTTCCGGACCGCCGCTGAACGACTGCCGGCAGGAGATCGACTGCAGGAGGTCTCCTGCAGTCGATCTCCTGCCGGCGCCATTTTCCGTACGGAAAACGATTCGCGGCAGGAAATCACTCCCGGAACCCCGCTGGACCCCCAGGAACTTTTGGCCAGCTTGGGGGGGCCTCCTGACCCCCACAAGACTTGCCAAAAGTCCAGCGGGGGTCCGGAACGACCTCCTGAGGTTGAATCGTTTTGGTCTATGGCCGCTGCCATTTTGCGGCGGCCATTTTGCAAAATGGCGCCGGCTGAAGACAACACGATTCAATTGAGGGGGCTGTTCCGGACCGCCGCCGTTCCGGACCACCGCTGGATCCCCAGGTAATTTAAAGCATTTGGGGGGGGTTCGGGAGGGTGGGGGATTTAATTTAAAGGGTCGGGGGTGGGTTTTAGGGGGTTTTAGTGTGCCGGTTTTCCTGCCCTCCCCCTTCCCCCGATTTACGATTTTTTGACGATAAATCGGGGGAATTGGTATTGTATCGTGGCCCTAACGATTTTTGACGATTTAAAATATATCGGACGATATTTTAAATCGTCAAAAAACGATTCACATCCCTAATCCCCATACATATTGTTAAGGGAAGTATCGCCACCAAGCAGGTTACCCCCATGCACCCTTTTCTTTATTTCCGTTCTTCAGCCTTTAGGGATCCACAGTGTTTATCCCATGCCCCTTTGAATTCTTTGATGATTTTTGTGTTCACCACCTCCTTCAGAAGGACATTCCAGGCATCCACCAACATTTTCGTGAAAAACATTGGTTCTGAGTTGTCACCCCTGGAGTTTCATTTCATTCTTGTGTTTCCTTTCTAATAGAAAAGGTTTGATGTTAGTGCATCATTAAAACCTTTCAGGTATCTGAAGGTCTGTATAATATCTCCCCTGCATCTCCTTTCTTCCAGGGTACTTCAGCCTCTCCTCATAAATCTTCTGATACAGAACCCATATCTTCTTTGGACTGCCTCCATCCTGTCTCTATCCTTTTTGAGATATGGGCTCCAGTAAGTCTCTATCCTTTTTGAGATATGGGCTCCAGTACTGAATGCAGTACTCCAGGTGAGGCCTCAGCAAGGACCTGTACAAGGGTATCACCACATCCTTTTTCTTACTGGTTATTCCTCTCTCTATGCAGCCCAGCATTCTTTTAGCTTTAGCTATTGCCTTGTCACATTGCTTTGCCACCTTGAGATCACCAGACACTATCACCCCAAGGTCCCTCTCCCAGTTTGTTCATATTTGTCTTTCACTGCTCATCACATACATTTTTTTTTTATTACGACATCCCAGATGCATGACTCTGCAATTCTTGTCATTAAATCCTAGCTGCCAAATCCTTGACCAGTCTTCAAGTTTTCTTAAATCACTTTTCATTTTCTCTACTCCTTCAGGCAAGTCCACTCTGCTGCAGATCTTAGTATCATGCACATATAGACAAACTTTATCTTCTATCCCTTCCGCAATGTCACTCACTAATAGGGGTGTGCATTTGTTTTCGACACATTGGCAATCCGCAATGTATATGTCCCTATTCGTTATATTCGTGGGGATCACAAAACATATGGTGAACCCCCATGAATACAACGTATCTAATGAATAAATCCCCCACCCTCCTGACCCCCCTAAGACTTACCAAAAGTCCCTGGTGGTCCAGCAGGGGTCCTGGAGCGATCTCCTGCACTCGGGCTGTCGGCTGCCGGTGTTCAAAATGACGCCGATAGCCTTTGCCCTCACTATGTCACAGGGGCTACCGGTGCCATTGGTCGGCCCCTATCACATGGTAGGAGCAATGGTAACTAATGGACGAATTGGGATCCCTCAAAAATGGATGTAACGGATTTGGGTCCTGGTGAATATGAATACCGAATCGAACATATCTGTCCCTGCTGCACATCCCTACAATCCAAGTCATAAGTACCTGGCAAATACCCAAACATTAAATAGATCTCAAGCTACTATTGCTTATTAATTAATAGCAATTTATGGATTTTTCCTCTAGGAACGTATCCAAACCTTTTCTAAACTTAGTTACACTAACAGCCGGAATCACATCTTCTGGCAATGAATCCCAGAGCTTAAGATTGCGTTGAATGGAAAAATAAATTCTTTGATTTGTTTTAAATGAGCTCCTTGTTAACCTCATGGAGTGCCCACTAGTCCTTCTAATATCTGAGAGAGTAAATAACTGATTTACATTAATCTGTTCAAGTCCTTTCATGATTTTGTAGACCACTATCATATCCCCCCTCAGTCATCTTTTCTGCAAAATGAACAGCCCAAACTTCATTTGCCTTTCTTCATAGGGGAGCCATTCCATGCCCCTTATCATTTTGGTCACCTTTCTCTGCACTTTCTCCAGTGCAACTAAATCTTTTTTTTGAGATGTGATGACTAGAATTGCACACAGTATGGTCTCTCCATGGTGCGATCCAGAGACATTATGACATCCACTGTTTTATTTACCACTCCTAATAATTCCTAATTTTCTGTTGCTGTGTGAACCAATAAGTCATTGTATCCACAAAGAGAGCAGTTTGAGCCAGTCACCACACAGGTACAGCCAGCCACTTTGTGGATTAATTATTTTGTTACTGCATTTATAACTAGTGCACAGCTGTGCTACTAGTACTTACACACACATATAGCATTATACCATTCTTTGCTTTTTATGTGTGTCTGTGTGTGTGCATGTGCAGTGCACTAGTCAGCTGAGCAAAATACTAAAATAGTTCTACTCTAGTGTATTCTATGTGTTGTTCAATATTACACATAGAGAGATCACTATAGTCACACTAGTGTCAGTGTGTCACACACACAGCCACTTCATTTAAAGAAATAAAGATTAAAACATCTTTTGTCCAGCACTGCAGCAGATAAAATCCCATCATGTCATGCAAAGTTACTAGAATACGTGGGAAGCCCTCAGTTATTGGTAGGGGATTTGTTAGCATTAGCAAGACAACAGTGAGTCCTCCAACCAAAATAAAGAGGGCTTTTTTTCAAATCCAAAATGCCAGCAGGAGATGCAGGCATGTTAAGTCACAAAAAATTTGAAATTTGGGGAGGATATACCAGTTCCCTCCATGTCTCAGCCAGATCCTATTGTATCAGAGGAGAGGGAAAGGGAAAGCACTAGTAGCAGCCACAGAGTACAACCACCAGTGTCTTTAGAAGTAGAAGTACAAGTAGTGAAACCTAAAGCACCAGCAGCATAATCCTTTAGTGCAGCAGAGGCCATAACAGCTGTTTTGCCATTCTCTTGCTCTGAATCAGAGCTTGATGAATCTCACATGGAAGGATTTCCTGAAGCAGAGATGAGAGTGGCATTAGCTGAAGACTCAGTATTAGGAGGTTTAGTCAGTACCGTGATAGTTTCCACTTCACTGACAGAGGAGAGAGAGGCAGGAGTGATATTGGTGCAGGATTGCAGGCTGTACTGACACTGCAAGAAGAGAGGATAAGTGAATCCTCTGCCCCAGTTCCTCAGGCTCCATCTGTCTTCACCGCCACTTCAATGCCAGCAGCATCACTACCCCCAAGGAAGCAGACAGAGGCAAGAAATCTATGATCTTGAGCCATTTTCAAATCAGGGAGGATCTACGCTTTGCTCATTGTAACTATTACGCAAAGGACACAGCCAAGGGAAGCAACTTAAGAAATTAGGGATGGAGCATCACTTGAAGAAGTAGCATCCCCTTTAATATGCACCTGGGGATGGTAGTAGCAGTAGTCAGGGGGGTCCTTCTGCAAGTCAGAGGACAATAATATTTGAAAGGGGACAAATGTTCCTCAAGCTGCTTCCAAGTCTTTGACGCTTTCTACCAGTCAGGTGGCAGGCCAGCAGCAGCAGTTCCCAGCTATACCTAAGAAGCGACAGTTGCAAACACCATCACTGAAGCCTGATTCCACAGCTCTCCCCCAGGTTACTCCCAATGCACACAAGGCATGGTTCACTTTACACATCTTCTGATTTTGCTCACTTGTTTCTTCCAAATGCTCACTCAACTCTATTCCACATTCTTCTCTCCTTTTAGCTCTCAATCTTTTTTTTTTCTCTCACTTATGAACCCAAAGTGGGTCCTGGATAGTTGTCTCTTTCTATCACAGAAATATCAAATTCTTACTCACTCTTTAGAAGCTGTTTACATTTCAGACATGTTCCTTCTAAAGCAGCTTCTGAGACAGTGCAGCCCCCCAAGTCTATTGGATCAATGTGCTACTCTCAAACTCACTGAAAAAAATAGCCAGCTGATCCTCTTCCCTAGGCTCAGCCAACTCTCTCAATACAGTTCTCAGAAAAATCAATAACTTCAAAATTTCTTCTTCTAGTTATCTTTGACTTCTGCATCACTTCTCTAAATACAATAGAGCAGATGGTACTCTCAGATGATCTTTCACACTTGTAATCTTCCTGCACACTTCCAGCAGTGCTTCTGGGAGATGCACCATTTGTTCTCCTCTCTCTCTTGTGGCCTGGACCCTCCAGACACACACACACATACACACCTCAAGCTTCTCAGTGACCGGTCCCTTTCACAGGCCACACACAGATTTATACCAGACACAAAACTTCAAACATTGGTCCAACTTCATACTTGCCGCTTACACATAAAGCACACACTTCCACTGGGCTATCCTAGAACACTATCTGGAATCTTCCCAGTTCAGGAAATAGGATACATTTTTAACCTATATACAAAAATATACTGTGTACATCCCCTTAGAGGAAGAACTACCCCAAAGTGTCCTCCCATCAACATCCTTTACCCAGGCTTGCCCAGACTATAACCTTCCCAACTGAAAAGTATATAAACCAGCACTTTTAAATTTGCAAACCCTGTACAGAATAAGTCTAGTCCTCATAAAAATACAGGACCAATGCATCACTTAGTGGCATCCAAGCCACAGAATAAAAGTGAAAAAACATTTTATCCCCTTCAAAGCTCCAATCGCATGCTTGACTTCCTGAACAATAATTAAAGTGTCAAGATTCCAAGCCTTCTCCACTGCCAGTGCAGGAAAGACAAGCTTCCCAAGAAAGAATAAATGTTATCCTCACTACTGACAACTCATAAATATACAAGATGATACAAAACTCCCGAAATGAATCACATATTTTCCTGAAATTGCAAAAAAAGTTCCCCAGAAGAGGCCTTGATCTTCTTAATGAGATTAGAACATGCTGTGGCCTTTAATTTGTGAGCCAATGATGTATCTGCTTTATTTCCATATCTTATCCTAGAACATCTATTTAACTCATTAGAGAGGTTTGACCACTTTCTGCTCAATAGATTTTGAAATAGCTCTTTTATTTAAACCACATCACATAGAACAGAAGACTATTATCCCTTATTCACATCTTCAGCCCTCTTTAACTCCATCCTGGTATTATCTTTTAAGAATCAAAATGAGCATTTTCTAGCAACTTTCAAAGCTATCAACTTCTCTTGGACAGTTGCCTTACTACTAGGGGTAGGAAGAAGTAAAATTATGTTTTGTTTTTTTGTTTTATTTTTGGAGGTGTTTCCTCTACAAATTTTGTTTCATTTAATGTTTATATTGTTTAATGTTTATTTCATTTATTTAGTTTTAAAAAATGAAATAAACATTTAAAAATGAAAAAAAAATTAATAAACATGTGCTCCTCAAGCCTCCTGTCCCTACCACCCATTCCTCCCAGCCAAAAAAATACTGGGTCCAGGTTCCTCCCCGGCTCCCACTTACCTGGTCTGGGGGGACAATAAGATGACAAGGCCTAGGCCCAGACCATTCAGGCTACGATGTCAGACAGTCAGATTAACATTTGGACCTGGATACTTGGTGAAATTTCTGGCATAGAGAGGTAAATTTTGGAGTTAACAGTATAAAACTAATAATGAGAGATATGGGAGGAGATCAAAGTGCCAAGAAAATAATAGAAAAAAAGAAAAGAGCCCAGGTCAGAGCCTTGAAGCACATGTATTGATAGTAGAATAATAAAGGAGGAAGAAAAAACAGAGGATGTAGTAAAAGTATGATGAGACAATGTGGAGTAAACATCTAACACAAATAGGTTTTCCATAGCGGGCCTCAAATTCTGGAATTCTCTACCAGAGATGTTACGTCTGATAACAGAAAGAAAGAGTTTCAAACATGAACTGAAAACCTGGCTCTTCAAAAATGCATATGATCTAACTTAAAATATCAATATGCAGATAAGTTCACTATCAAATCAAAGATAATGTTAGACGAAAGAGTTATAAGTAATGAGAGATGTAAAGTGTATTAAGACAACTAATATGTGAAAGTTATTGAAATGGAACTTATGTATCACATACTTCTGTCCTAGCCCCCTAGTTAACATGCTTTAATGTTGTATTGACCTAGAATATGAATGTTGCTTTTTTAAACCATTGTGATCTTCTTTTGCAATGATGGAAATATAAAATGACCAAATAAATAAATAAATGAGAGAGGTATGAAGTAAACTGAGATAAAGCGGAGAGTTGAAATCCAATTGAGTACAGAGTATCACATAGACATTGATTTATGGTATCAAAAGCAGAGGATAGATCAAGGAGCATGAGGGTTTATTGAAAACCTTTGACCATGAAGTGGTCAGTGGAAACTTGGAATAGAGTAGTTTCTATGGCATGTAGAGGGCAAAAGCCAGACTGGATTGGAAATAGAACAGCTTGAGATAAAAGAAAGTCAAGGCAGTGGAGGTGAGCAGCACATTTAAGCAGTTTGGATGTGAAGAAATATGGTGAGATGGGAGAATATAAACAATGATGATGATAATAGTTAGCAGTATAGGTAGAGTCCAGTGAAGGTTTATTGGGGTGTGGCATGGTCACATCATGTTTAAAGGAAGAAGGAACAGTAGAGATTGCAAATGATTGATTGAAGATGTGACAGATGGAAGGGGATGATTTCAGGGAAGATAGAATTGAAGAAATGGTTGAGAATGAGGTGAAAGGAAAAAGTAGTAAGTTTGGAGGAGGAGAGAAGATGTTCAGTTTCCTTCTCTGTAATTTCATTCTTCTGCTAAGTTATACATTCCAAATGCTTACTTCATCAAGCAAGTAAGTAAACATTCCTAAGAACATAAGAGAACTACCATACTGGGTCAGACCAAAGGTAGATGAAGCTCAGTATCCTGTTTCCAGCATTGGCCAATCCAGATCAGATGTACCTGGCAGAATCTCACATAGTAGGTACATTCCATTCGTCTGCTATTTTATAAACCTCAAGAGTACATACATACTTGCATTGTCATGTGTAAATGTGAACAAGGAAGAACAGGCAGTTTAGGGACATTCTATGGTAAGTTCTGGAAGAATGCACATGTTGTTATTTTGTAAAAGGTATTATGCATATACATTACAAAAGGTGGCCATAGCCTTTTATACCTGCTAATTGCAATTGAATTGCAATTTGAAATCACACTTGCCTTTCTGTTTGCAGTTTTTGCGGTGGGAGATCTGGGAGAACTGGAGGGAGTTCAGGATGAAATGGTAGATGGACTAGGTGTACTGGTGAAGGTCTAGGTTATTATGTGTGCATTGTTATAATTATTACACATGTAAAATATATACATGCAGTTTTATGAAATGGGTACAAAAAGTATGTGTGTTCCTGCATTACAAATATGTGCATGTACTAACATTTACGCACCAAAAGCTAGATTTTAAAAGATGCGCTGATTTTATAACATGCAGTTCCTGCCATACATTTACAAAATACTAGCATAAATCTCAGTTACCACATTTAGGCTTGTATGGTGTACCTTGGATAGCTGTGAAAGTTTTTATTCCTACACACTCACTTGATTTTCACAAGGAAATAAAATACAATAACCTAGTGACAAAGAGTTAAAAAATGTCTTTGAACAATTATTGTAAAAATAATGCTTTTAACAGCCTGGCTTCTTTTAAAAATTGATATTACATTTGAAATTTAATTGCTCATAAATTTTAGCATTGCTCATGGAGGTTGTGTAGTAGCCATAGCTTTAAAAGGACTGACAGATACATTAAGGTTGTCAGGACCAGGAGAAAAATGAGATCTACTTTATGCCAGCTATACACAGAACAATTCAGTGGATGCTGATCAGTATAACTCCAACAAGAGGAAGAAAGAAAGAAAAATCCTCCATGTTCAGTGGTACAAACTCTGTATTCATAGAAACATTTTGAACAAAGAGTACAGAGCAGAACAAGGACATTTCCTCTAATTACTCACAAAAAGCAATATTAAAATTATGGTGTGGCCTCAATAACAGTGATACAGACTTCCTCTGCTAGCAGGCATTCTTTGACATAGCAGAAAACAACATAGTAGCAAGCTATTTAATTATGTATTTATTTAAAATGTATTAACCTCCTATTAACATTATTAGGTGGTTTACATAACAGCATTCATAAATATACATTTAAGTACTTGACAGCAAATAAAAGCTATAACATAAAAATACAAACTTAAAAATCACAAAATACTATGTATCCACCATCACTGACACCTAACAAATAATATCACATAAAAATTCACAAAAAGCTGAAATAAAATAAATTTCATGGTAAGTGAGCAGTTAAACCTGCAACTGGAGTTCTCAACCGTATACATGATCAAAAGTTAAAGACTCACATCCTACTTCAGATGGGACCACCCCTCCGTGCTCCTAACAGGGCCTGAGGGCACGTTCCCGCAACAGTTCCTAGATGTGCCTTCTTTTAAATTGGTTCAGTTAGAAGAATCACAGGAGCATCTTTTTATGCTCAAGAGACACTTTACTCTTAGGTCTTAAAGGAAAAAACACATCTTAGAAGTAGGATGTAAGCCCTTGGGTCATGGCGCGGCTCAGGGAGGAGCCCCAAGACACACCGCGAGAGGTCAGCTTGTACGAGCACGGGTGGAGTAGGAACAAGGCTGGAGTGAAGACAAGGCGAGGATTATCTGGAACAGGAACTAGGCAGGCTCAGACCTCCACTGGACCTCCACGCACCAATGAGATCCAGCACCGCAATGCTGATCTCGAGAGTAGTTCTCCGGCCACTCGATAGCCTTTCCGGACCCTTCGCTGGGGAATGACGAGTGTGTGAGGCCAGACAGAGGCTGAAGGCAGGAACATTAAGACTTGGATGAAGACTCAGGATACTCAGAGGATTCAGACGTAGACTTGGATACTCAAACAAGGACTCAGGATACTCAGAAGACTTGGAGGACTCAGACAAGGATTCAGGATACTCAGAAGACTCGGACAAGGATTCAGGTTGCTCTGAAGTTTCAGGCAAAGTTTCAAGTGTCAGGCAAATGTACTGGGTAAGAACTGCATTGCAGCGTGCCCTACACAGCCGCCTATGGCTGGTCGCAGACCTCGCTGAACGCGAAGCAGACTCCAGGCGAATATGTGGAACTTGAGACTGGAACATGACGAAGATTCAGTAGAGGCCTGCACCAGGGCACGCCCTACACAGCCACCTGAGGCTGGTCACAGACCACACTGGAGCGGAGCAGGTTCTGGCAGAGTCTTAGGCATGGACGGAAACAGGCACAAGGGAACTCTGTAGATCAGGACAAGATTCAAGACTCAGGATACTCAGATGCAAGGCATTAAAAACAGAAGTCTCCTGGAGGCTTGTGTTGTGAACGAGAAGAAAGCCTTGTATCACAAAGCTCCCTACACAGCCTTCCCCTGGGCTGGTCATGGACCATGACATGGCATGCCAAGAGAGGTGGACAGACAAGGAACCTGGGAAGTGGATGAAGAGCTGAAGATGAGACCGACGAAGTCAAGACTGGAACATCAGACATCAGGAACATGGAACTTAGCAACTCAGGACACATGACATCAGGACATTTGGACACGGAACTTCTGGAATATCAGGAGCAGAAGATAGGTGACAAGGGAGCTCTGATGAGTGATGAGACCAGGGACATCAAGGAGACAAAGTTCAGGAACACAAAGAACATGGAATGAAGATCCATTAAGGCACAGGAGACCATGGAAGACCTGGTTCGGAAGGAAGATCACAGACACTGTACAAACCCAATCCAAAGGCACTGAGGAATGGCAGCAAGGCCCTTTTATAGGGCTGAAGTGGAATAGGTTGATGACATCACTCCAAAGGGATGTGGGGCTTTTCCCACCACTGGCCCTTTAAATACCGGAGAGAGGCGCACCCACGCCTATGCAGAAACAGGAGCAGAACCGAGGACATTAGCGTGCAGGCCACATGGAAGGTCCGACGAGAGGCGGCTCCCTGCTGCACAGAAGATGGACACAGGCAGCGGCAGAGGCAGCTTCCCTGCTGCTCAGATGGAGGACCCCGGCAGTGGCATCAGCCATGATGGAGCAGGAGCAGCAGCGGCGGTTTCAGCTGCAGAGAAAAGCTCCCGACAATGGCACTAGGACCGTGGGGGAGCCAGGGCACAGTGGCACAGCCTGCCGCGAGGAAATGACATCAGCAGCCCGGCTGGCCGCGTTCAAGCTGGAGGTAGGTGGGGGACTGCCTGTGGCCAGCCAGGCTGCAACATCCTCTCTGTGTAGGGGGGAAATTTTAAAAGGCAATGCACGGTGATCGAGTAGAGCTTCCTCGGTTCCCTCCCAATCCATTCCAATTAAGAAGTAGTCTGGGAGAGAACTTCCCTATACCCCTACCTAACCTTCCTACCCTAACCCCTCTCCTCCCCATCCCCTAACACCTTCCTAGCTACTTACATTTTTTTTGTTTCATTACTTACTGCTCCTCTGGAGCAGAAATAACCTCCACGCACCGGCCGGCTGCCGGCGTGCACTTTCCCAGGACAATGGTTAATGGCGCTGTCCTGGCCTGTCCCCCGCCCTGCCCAGACCATGTCCCCCAGCCCACATCCTTTTGCAGGGCCCGGCACTTCTGCATGTAATGGAGATTAGGCATGTAGTCAAGTCTGTTCTAAAATGCGCATGGCATGCGACCCCATTTTTAAGCTCGTGGCCCTTTTACAATCGGGCCTTTCGTTTCTTGAGAGAAACTGACACCTTATTCTTTGTGTGTTCCTCTAAAAGGTACAAAAATGATATCATCAGCAAAGATTTGGGAATCAACATCAATCTTGGCAAAGATAACACCAATCAGTGTGAGGTAAATATTAAACAATGAAACCAACAGCGTTAACCCTTGGGGAACCCCTGTTTTTTATTTAAAACACTACTGATTTTGTATCCTTGCAAGCAAGCAATGCTGTAGCATCTGTTTCTTAAGAATGAGGAAAACCAATTTAAAGCCATGTTCCCAATTCCAATGCCTCTCAATTCTCTCATCATAATGGACAACCATGTCAAAGTCTGCTGTTAGATCTAGTAGTACTAATAAAAATTCAGTTCCATTGTCAGATCCAAGTCTGAAGGTGTTAAATAGTGATAGAAGAAATGTTTCCTTATTGTGGCCTGGTCTAAACCCATATTAATGGGTATTTAAAGTATAGTTTTCATTGATAAAAGTCTGAAGTTGATGTAAAACAATTTTTTCTAAAATTTTTAAAATAAAAAGCAGTGGGCCATAGTGTTTTAGATCATCTAATGCTAAATTAGATGTTGCAAGATACATTTAACAGCTGCATATTTAAAAGCTCTAGAATATAGCCTTCTGTGAATGATGAATTCACTAAGTTGCTGATAAATGCTGCAATATCTTACCTAAAGCAGATGAACGATGCATTGGAGTATTCGTTCAGTGGGCACAAATTGGACTTTAATTTGCTAATCACAGAGCATACTTCATTGGGCTTTGTTTCTTCAAAAGAGTCCCAAATAATAGAGGAATCAAGGCTCTAACTGAATTTACTAACAGAATCAGGGAATAAAGATGTATGAAGATCAATTTTAACTATGAAAAACTGTCCAATTTCATCAGAATCTGGTATTGATTTGGGATTATTAGATTCTGGATTTGTTGTTAACTTTTTTACAGTATAAAATAGTTGTCTAGGATGATTTTGAGTTGCCTGGATTTTTTCCAAAAAATATTACCATTTTAAGGAATCTGCTTTAAATCTATATTTGTCCAGCTTGGTTAGATGTATTTTGCATGCTGTCACTAGGCCAGGAAACGTAATCTGATCTGAGACAATACTGAACATCACCTGAATCTTGGATTTGTTATTTTGATGAATGACCCTGTAAGTTACTTAAATGGCTAGTGCTGAATATCAGGCCCAACGTGTATTTTATAATCTACATGGATCAGATACAAGCAAGTTATAAAATTCTATAATAAATCTCCACACGCCCATCCACATACATATATGGGGCCACAAGGAGTTCTTTTAAAGTTACCCTCAGTGTATGCGCATTTTCCCAAAAAATTCTTTGCAGATTTTAGCAGGTGCAAGTGTATGTGGGTAGATTTGGTGGGATAATTCTCAAAGTTATGCATGTAAGTCCTATCTGAAAATTGGTGTAATTTATGTGTTTATTTACTGATATTTTACATGCAATATTTCAAATTTCTCACCAGAAAGATTTATTTTTTAGTTATTTCCAGGGGTAAAACAGTGCTTTACTAATAGAAATATAATGAATGAAAATTACCTGCCTGTATGTGGGTAAAAGAATGAAAACAGAGTCTCTAGGTGCATACTTTTCCCAGCAGTGAGTACAGGTATTTCCCAGTAAAAGGATGGAGAGGGGTTTGCTCTTATAATCATACTTTTGAATTTTCAGAAGTATGTGAGTATTTTATTTTAAGTATCAAACATCACATAAGGACATGAAAAAGCATAATCTGCTCATTAATTGTAATTATTTAAATACTTCATAAATGTTCTTTTGAAATTGATATGATTTATTACATATACATCTTATCAAAAATCATCATATGCCATAAAATTATTACATTAAGATGTTACACATAATTTGTTATTTTTTTAATTATTTTTTAATTGTCTGCTATTTCTTAACATAGTGTGGATACCCATAACAATTCCCAAAATACATTTATCATAAATACCATAATACACTATCCCATAAAATGCACTACTCATTCACTCACATCAACCATACTATTATTAAAATCCCACCATATTGCACATTTCCCAAATACCTATATTATACAATATACAATAAATGAGACAGTGATCCCTATTATAATATTAATAGATATATACAATATCTATATTTCCTATTGATATAAATCTTTGGTACTTCAACATTCGTTGATGATCCCCACGTGTTCAATATGTATTGTATTCTCAATCAATTTATGTAAACCAATTTATGTAAATCAATTTATGTAAACCAGATTGATTTGTAGTCCCTACAAGAACTTCGGTATATAAAAATTAAAAATAAATAAATAAAATAAATCCCGACAAGGACCCTGTTTCGCAATTAAGCTTCCTCAGGGGTTGTATTTTACCACAATTTTCTCTGACCCACTCCCTTTCTCATGGGAGCTCAATTCTCTCTCTCATGGGAGCTCAATTCTCCAATATATGTTCCATTCACTCATCGGTACCCACACTACACGTGTATATAATTTTCTGGAAACAACAAGAATTATTATTTTCATGATTATTTTTAACGGAGGACACCACAAAATCTCCAGACTCCTCCGTAGAACGGGCTAAACCAGCCTCATATATGCTGTTCTTCGCGACTTAATGCCTGCATAGTTCAAGATCTCTTCGTATTGCCGTAACTCCGCGTCTCTTCATGGATCAACACCACCTCATACCGCCGCTATACAACAGTTCACAAATCGGACATTTTAAGAACATAAAACTGCTATACTTGGTCAGATCAAGTGTTTATTAAGCCCAGTATCCTGTTTCCAACAGTGGCCAATCCATAAGAACATGCCAAACTGGATCAGACCAAGGGTCCATCAAGCCCAGCATCCTGTTTCCAACAGTGGCCAATCCAGGCCATAAGAACCTGGCAAGTACCCCAAAACTAAGTCTATTCCATTTTACTGTTGCTAGTAATAGCAGTGGCTATTTTCCAAGTCAACTTAATTAATAGCAGGTAATGGACTTCTCCTCCAAGAACTTACCCAATCCTTTTTTAAACACAGCTATACTAACTGCATTAACCACATCCTCTGGCAACAAATTCCAGAGTTTAATTGTGTGTTGAGTGAAAAAGAACTTTCTCCGATTAGTTTTAAATGTGCCACATGCTAACTTCATGGAGTGCCCCCTAGTCTTTCTATTATCTAAAAGAGTAAATAACCGAGTCACATCTACCCGTTCTAGACCTCTCATGATTTTAAACACCTCTATCATATCCCCCCTCAGCCGTCTCTTCTCCAAGCTGAAAAGTCCTAACCTCTTTAGTCTTTCCTCATAGGGGAGCTGTTCCATTCCCCTTATCATTTTGGTCGCCCTTCTCTGTTCCTTCTTCATCGCAATTATATATATTTTTGGGATGCAGCGACCAGAATTGTATACAGCATTGAAAGTGCGGCCTCACCATGGAGCAATACAGAGGCATTATGACATTTTCCGTTTTATTCACCATTCCCTTTCTAATAATTCCCAACATTTTGTTTGCTTTTTTGACTGCCGCAGCACACTGAACTGACAATTTCAATGTGTTATCCACTATGACGTCTAGATCTCTTTCATGGGTGGTAGCACCCAATATGGAACCTAACATTGTGTAACTATAGTATGGGTTATTTTTCCCTATATGCATTACCTTGCACTTATCCACATTAAATTCTATCTGCCATTTGGATGCCCAATTTTTCAGTCTCACAAGGTCTTCCTACAATCTGCTTGTGATTTAACTAGTCTGAACAATTTTGTATCATCTGCAAATTTGATAACCTCACTCATCGTATTTCTTTCCAGATCATTTATAAATATATTGAAAAGTAAGGGTCCCAATACAGATCCCTGAGGCATTCCACTGCCCACTCCCTTCCATCGAGAAAATTGTCCATTTAATCCTACTCTATTTCCTGTCTTTTAGCCAGTTTGTAATCCACGAAAGGACATAGCCACCTATCCCATGACTTTTTACTATTCCTAGAAGCCTCTCATGAGGAACTTTATCAAACGCCTTCTGAAAATCCAAGTATACTACATCTACTGGTTCACCTTTATCCACATGTTTATTAACTCCTTCAAAAAAGTGAAGCAGATTTGTGAGGCAAGACTTGCCTTAGGTAAAGCCATGCTGACTTTCTCCCATTAAAACATGACTTTCTATATGTTCTGTGATTTTGATGCTTAGAATACTTTCCACTATTTTTCCTGGCACTGAAGTCAGGCTAACCAGTCTGTAGTTTCCTGGATTGCCCCTGGAGCTCTTTTTAAATATTGGGGTTACATTAGCTATCCTCCAGTCTTCAGGTACAATGGATGATTTTAATTAAGTTATAAATTTTTACCAATAGGTCTGAAATTTCATTTTTTAGTTCCTTCAGAACTCTGGGGTGTATACCATCCGTTCCAGGTGACTTACTACTCTTCAGTTTGTCAATCAGGCCTACCACATCTTTTAGGTTCACCATGATTTGGTTCAGTCCATCTGAATCATTACCCATGAAAACCTTCTCCAGTACGGGTACCTCCCCAACACCCTCTTCAGTAAACACTAAAGCAAAAAAATCATTTAATCTTTTCGCGATTACCTTATCTTCTCTAAGTGCCCCTTTAACCCCTTGATCATCTAACGGTTCAACTGACTCCCTCACAGGCTTTCTGCTTCAGATATATTTAAAAAAGGTTTTACTGTGAGTTTTTGCCTCTACGGCCAACTTCTTTTCAAATTCTCTCTTAGCCTGTCTTATCAATGTCTTACATTTAACTTACCAACATTTATGCATTATCCTATTTCCTTCTGTTGGATCCTTCTTCCAATTTTTGAATGAAGATCTTTTGGCTAAAATAGCTTCTTTCACCTCCTCTTTTAACCATGTCGGTAATCGTTTTGCCTTCTCTCCACATTTTTTAATGTGAGGAATACATCTGGACTGTGCTTCTAGGATGGTATTTTTTAACAATGACCACGCCTCTTGCACACTTTTTACTTTTGTAGCTACTCCTTTCAGTTTTTTTCTAACAATTTTTCTCATTTTATCAAAGTTTCCCTTTTGAAAGTTTAGTACGAGAGCCATGGATTTGCTTACTGTCCCCCTTCCAGTCATTAATTAAAATGTGATCATTTTATGATCACTATTGCCTAGCGGCCCCAGCACCATTAGCTCTCTCACCAAACCCTGTGCTCCACTGAGAATTAGATCTAAAATTGCTCCCTCTCTTGTTGGTTCCTGAACCAATTGCTCCATAAAAATGTAATTTATTCCATCCAGAAACTTTATATCTCTAGCATGTACCGATGATACATTTACCCAGTAAATATTGGGGTAATTGAAGTCTCCCATTATTACCGCACTACCAATTTGGTCACAAAAACCTGCAAGATCCCAAATAGTAGATAGATTCCATGTTGTTTTTGCCAGAGATGAGCAGTGGCGTTTCTCAAGTCTACTTCGTTAATAACAGTTTATGGACGAACTTGTTCAAACCTTTTATTAAACCCAGCTACATTAACTACCTTTACCATATCCTTTAGTAATGAATTCCAGAGCTTAATTGTGCATTGAGTATTTTCTCTGATTTTTTTTAAATGTGTTACTTAGTAACTTTATGTTGTGCCTCCTAATTTTTTTCATTTACCTATTTCACTTTACTCATGATTTTATAGACTCCTATCAAATCTCCTCTCAGCCATCTCTTCTTCAAGCTGAACAGCCCTAACCTCTTTTACTTTTCTCATGGTGGAACAGGTCCATTCCCTTTATCTTTTTGGTCACCCTTCTATGAATTTTTCCAGTTTTGCTATATCCTTTTAGAGATGTGCTGGCCAGAATTGCAGCCAGTACTCTAGAAGTGGTGGCACAATTGAATGAATGAGAGGTATTAAGACAGAGATATTATGGTATTCTCTGTTTAATTTTCCATTCCTTCCCTAATAATTTGTAATAATCTGTCAGCATATTATTTCAAATTATCGGGCAGATTTTAAAAGCCCTGCTCGCGTAAATCCGCCCGGATTTACGTGAGCAGGGACTTGCGCGCCGGCACGCCTATTTTGCATAGGCCGCCGGCACGTGCAGAGCCCCGGGACGCGCGTAGGTCCCGGGGTTTTTTGAAGGGGGCGTGTCGGGGGCGGGACCGGATGACGCGGCATTTCAGGGGAGGGACGCGGCATTTTGGGGGCGGGACCGGGGGCATGGTGCCGGCCCGGGGGCGTGGTCCAGGCCTCTGGACCAGCCCCCGGGTCAGAAGACGGCGCGCCAGCAGTCCGCTGGCGCGCGTAGATTTACGTCTGCTTCTCGCAGGTGTAAATCTAGGGACAAAGGTAAGGGGGGGGTTTAGATAGGGACGGGGGGGGTGGGTTAGGTAGGGGAAGGGAGGGGAAGGTGAGGGGAGGGCGAAAGGAAGTTCCCTCCGAGGCCGCTCCGATTTCGGAGTGGCCTCGGAGGGAACGGAGGCAGGCTGCGCGGCGCGCGCAGGCTGCCCAAAATCGGCAGCCTTGCGCGCACCGATCCAGGATTTTAGAGGATACGCAACGGCTATGCGAGTATCTTATAAAATCCAGCGTACTTTTGTTTGCGCCTGCTGCGCAAACAAAAGTACGCGATCGCACTTTTTAAAAAAATCTACCCCTATGTGTTAGCTTTTTTGACCACCAATACATACAGAGCTAAGTATTTCAACATAATTTTCCATGAGGATGCATAGGTCGTGTTCTGGCTGATGATTCCTAATATGAAACCTAAGATAGTGAAACTACAGCTTAGATTACTTTTCCCTATCTGTATCACTTTGCAGTTGTCCACATTAAATTTCATCTGTTATTTGATGCCCAGTCTCGCAGCCTCATAAGGCCTTCCTACAATATCCTATAATCTGTTTGTGATTTAACAACTTGTAATAATTTTGTGTTCTCTGCAAACTTGATCACCTTACTTTTGTTCCCTTTGCCAGATCATTTATAAATATATTAAAAAGCAGCAGTCCAAGTATCGATCCCTGGAGTATTTACTTTCCTTCACTGAGAAAACTGACCATTTAGTCCTACTCTCTGTTTCCTATCTTTTAACCAGTTTGTAATCCACAACAGAACATCACCTTCTCTCTCTTGACTTTTTAATTTTCTCAGGAGTCTCTCAGGAAGGACTTTTTCAAACATCTTCTGAAAAACTAAAAACTCTTTATCTTCTGGTTCACTATTAATACATGTTTATTAACCCCATCTAAAAAATGTAGCACATTGGTGAGGCAAGACTTCCCTTTGGTAAATCCATGTTGGCTATGCCCCATTAAACCATGTTCTTCTATATGTTTCTGCAATTTTGTTCATTAGAATAGTTTCTATGATTTTTCCCTGAACTGACATCTATAATTTCCTGGTTCATTCTTGAAGCCCTTCTTAAAGATTGGGGTTACATTAGCTACCCTCCAATCTTAATGATATGTTACAAATTATAGGGAATAATTTTCATAAGGTGTTACGATCATAAATGTAATTACTATTGTAGCAATTTTCAAAAGCCATTTACTCACATAAAGCACATTTATGTGAGTAAATCCTATGAACAATTTAATGGTATATATTGTAGCAATCTTCTAAAGCCCATTTACTCAAGTAAAACCCAGTTTTACTTTACTAGCAAGTCATTTGCTATTGTTTAGTTTGTCAATTTTCCCTATTACATCTTCCAGGTTCACCATGAATTATTTCAGTTCCTTCAAAACATCACTAAGTAATACCATTTCCAGCATGGGTATCTCCCCAACATCTTTCCCCATAAACACTGAATTCACTTAGATGATAACTTTAAAAAGGGTGCACAGGCACACATATGCGCACATGTCAGTGCATGCCCAGAGACTAGGGATGTGCAGGGGTAAAAATGTGTTTTGTTTTTCAGATTTTTTTCGGGAGTTTTTTCCTCCACAAATTTCATTTCTTTAACGTTTAATTTGTTTTCTTTTATTTAAAAAAAAAATAAAAAAAAGAATCAAACATTCAAAAATGAAAAAAAAGAAAACAGTTTGGTGGGAATTCGCTGGCAGAAGCCGTAGCCTTGAAAAGACTGAGACCACGATAGGTAGCTGCGACCTCAGTCTAGGCTCTATGCAAGGCCGAGAATTGGAGGACTGATCCCGATGCCTCAGTCTAGGTCCAAACCACAGGCCCAGGCCTGATAACAACATCCAGTCTGAAGACCAGATATTGATTCTGGGGCCTCAGCCTGATGCTTGGACTTGACACAGAGTCTGGGTCCTAATACCTGAGCCTTGGCATACACAAGCACCCAGGCCCAGGTCTGACACTGGGGTTTGCTTTGGAGTCCAGGTTCTGATGCCCAGGCCTGATCCCACAGCCTAGCCCAGAGGCCAAGTCCTGATGCCATGGCCTCAACACAGTCCCAGGCCCATTGCTGGGGCCCAGCCTGAAGACTCGGTCATGATGACTGAGCCTTGACCTAAGCCAGGGCCCGGGCCCAGACCTGATGCTGCAGTCTGCCCAGAGGTCAGGTCCTGACGCCAAGATCTTGACCAAGACCCAGACTGATCACGGGGCCTGATCTGGAGGCTAGGTTCTGATGTCTTGGCCTCAGCCTAGGGTTAGGTCCAGGCTTGAAGCCCAGGCCTTGGACATCCTCTTTTTAGGTCCTCCGTCTTCTTTCAAAAAGAGCTTAAAAACTTGGCTATTCAAAAAAGCATTTCACAGTGAGGTCACTGAATAACAACAAATTCCTACAGCTGAAAGCCACCTATAAAAAGCAGAATGTTACTTTTTTGTTTTAATCATAATTAAATTTTAAATTAAAACAGTTATCACATATGATTACCACAGTATCATATAAACAGTATCTCAAACACACTTCTCATTTAGAGTATATTATGAACTATGTAACCTTAAAATATTGGCACCCCATGGTTAACTTAGAAAGCAAACCAAACCTATTTTGTGCCTAAATGTAAACTGTTGTGATGGTGCATCACTAAACGACGGAATAGAAAAGTTTTTAAATGAATACATAAAATAAAATTGATGGTAATGACACAGTCTGCTGTTAACTTCGGCACATTTTTCCCAGTGGAAAGCACCATTTTTTAGTATAGCATTGCCATACAGCATTGCCATATAGCAAAATGGTGGTGAGAATGTACCAGAGTTAATTAAATTAAAATTACTATTAACAATGGCATCATTACCAACAAGAAGAAAGAAGACAGAAGAGGCCCAGGTGTCAAGATCTGGCCTGGCTGTGGTTCGAATACCAGTTATATGAGGTAAGTAATTATGTGAGGGGTCTGGGTTTTTTCTCTGGTCTCAGCTAAGGCCCCAGGGTTGGCCTCAGCTTTGGTCAAGACCCTGGCATTACACCAAGGTCTATGCTTTAGGGAAGGCTTTCGCTTTGGGTCTAAGCCTAGGCCAAGGTGCCAGCATCTTGCTTGGGCATAGGCTGTGGCCTCTGCCAAGGCCTAGACCAGATCTGGGTCTGGTGCCATGGCTTAGTTCAAGTCTAGGTCTAGCACCGAGGCTTAGGGACAGCCTGAGCCTGGCACTGAGGCCTGGTCCCAGTACCAAGGCCTAGGGCTAGTGCAGAGGTCCAGCACTGATACCTGATCTTTACACCAAAGCCTAGATTCAGTCTGGGCCCAGTGCCATGGCCTAGAGCCTATAGTGCTCCTGCCAATGTCAAGGTACTTGAATAATGAAGTCATCTTCCAAAGCAGATGGCACTATTTTGATGTATATACATAGAAATGTATGGCTATATAAGCTATTTATTTATTTGTTTTTATATACCGCTGTTCAATCTGGATTATTACATCGGTTTACAGTGTAACGCAGGTCAAATAAAAATGATGCTTCTTATTTTACATTATAACTTCGTATTATCTGTAACAACATAATTTGGAAGGAAATATGGGTAATGATGAAACAGGGTCAACAAAAATTTAACAGTATAACATTTATAGAGTAACATAGAGTATAATAATTTAACTGAATAATGCAGAATAAAATAGATTGGACCATTCAGTTGGGGGAGGACACATTAATTTTAATGTTAATGAAGGTGGGCACTAGGTAGCTGTCAGGAAGGCTTTTTTAAAGAGCCATGTTTTGGGTTTTTTTTGAAGGATTGAGTTGTGGGATCCAGTCTGAGTTGAGGTGGTAAGCTGTTCCAGAGTCAGGGTCCTGCTATCGTTAGGGTGCACTCCCTTGTTGTGGTCAAGTGTGCTATTTTTGGTGAGGGTATTGGAATGAGCCCAGGGTTAGTGGAGCGTAGTTCTCTTTGGGGGGGGGGGGGTGAAAATATAGGGTGGAGCTCAGCCAGTCAAACTTCTCATTGTAAAGTGCTTTGTGAATTAGGGTTAAAACTTTATATTGTATTCTGTGTGAGATGGGTAGCCAGTGTAGATTTTTGAGTATTGGTGAGATATGATCGGATCTTTTGGTGTTTGTGAGTGATCTTGCTGCTGCATTCTGTAGTAATTGCAGTGGTCGAAGGGAGGTGGATGAGAGGTCCAGGAGGAGAGCATTGCAATAGTCGAGTTTGGAAAATAGTAGTGCTTGGAGGACTGTTTGGTAGTCGTGGGTGTAGAGAAGCGGTTTAACTTTTTTTAGGATTTGAAGTTTGAAGAATCCATCTTTAATTATTGAGTTGATGTGTTTTTTCATGTTAAGTTCACCATCTATGACTACGCAGAGGTCTTTGACAGTGGGGACTATTTTCTCGTCCATCATTTATGTTGCGTGGTTGTGACTGAGTGCTGTGATGGCTTTGTTAGTTATGAGTAACATTTCAGTTTTCTTGTGGTTGAGGTAAAGTGACATTTGTGAGAGTAGCTGTGTTATCTTCTGAAGGTAGGTGTCCCAGATTTTTAGGGTATTTGCAATATTCTCTTTTATGGGGAGCAAGATTTGAACATCATCTGCGTATATGAAGTAGGATAGGTTTAATTCGGATAGGAGTGCACATAGAGGTAGGATGTAAATGTTGAAGAGGGTGGATGAGAGGGATGTGCCTTGAGGGACACCATGTGTAAGGGGAATATGTTTGGATTCAGATGCATTTAGTCTGACTTTATAGGATTGGTCTGATAGGTATGATTCAAACAATTTTAGTGTGGTGTTGCAGAGGCTGATTTCATTTAGTCTGATTAATAATGTTTCATGGTTGACGGTGTCAAATGTGCCAGATATGTCAAGTAGGATCAGAAGGTGGGAGTGTCCGCTGTTAAGGCCGCTGAGGGTATAGTTAGTGAGGGTGAAAAGTAACGTTTCATTACTGAAGTTTTTTCTGAAGTCATGTTGGGAGGGTGATAGTATATTCTAGGGATGTGAATCGTTTTTCAACGATTAAAATTATCGTCCGATAATGTTTATATCGTCTTAAATCGTTATAGAACACGATACAATAGAAATTCTAACGATTTATCGTTAAAAATCGTTAAATCGTGTTAGTGCGCACTAACTTGAGTTAGTGCGCACTAACTCCCCGTTAGTGCGCACTAACTCGATTTAGTGCGCACTAACTGAAAATGATACAAATAAACACTTTCCAGGTCACTGAAGGTCAGTTAGGAATGAATATGTGTTCCTATTGGCTGGCTGCCCTCTTATCTATTGATGTTACCACTGAGGTGATGGTTGGGGGGATGGGAAATGGAACTGGAAACTAACGAACACCAACAGAAAATGAAACAAAGTGTTCACACTTCCCAGGTCAGTAAAGGTCACTTAGGAATGAATATGTATGTATGTATTCCTATTGGCTGGCTGTGCTCTTATCTATTGATGTTACCAATATGGTTGGGGGGATGTGAAATGGAAACAGTTGGAAGCTTGACAAAAAAAGTAATGTAATGATCAGCACTCACCTGACTAGAACTTGTTTGTTTATTATTTTTGTTAGCAGGCACCTGAAATGCTAGTGCATGTTGAATTTGCCAATCACTGTACATTTTAGAAAGGTGGTCCTGGCTGGAACTGTACACAGTTCAAATATATGTAATTGATTGTTGGTAAGTGTATTTTTTAAGTAGCCACACTGGCACCAGTATGTTTACTTTTCCTCCTACTTAACTCACTAGCTCAGCTTTGTAAGAAGGGCTTCTCTGCTTGTGTGTTGTTTTTGTTTGGTGTGAGGAGAGCAGAAACATCAGATCTTTATTCAATCTACTACAGTCATCTCTTACAGTGCCCTATCCCTATTAATACCAGGAGTGTTGTGATCTTCCTGCACACAGTGCCCTAACCCTGATACCAGTCTGAGACAGCTCCTTCCCTGCATTACTAGTGAGAGGCTGGCTTCACAGACAGGGGGGAGCTGCCTGACCCTCACTCCTGACTTCCCCCATGTCCCAGCTAGTGAATGGTGTGTGGGTGAGGGGGGAGGGAGGATGGTGAAGTCTGAGACAGCTCCCTCCCTGCATTACTAGTGAGAGGCTGGCTTCACAGACAGGGGGGGAGCTGCCTGACCCTCACTCCTGACTTCCCCCATGTCCCAGCTAGTGAATGGTGTGTGGGTGAGGGGGGGGGGGGAGGATGGTGAAGTCTGAGACAGCTCCCTCCCTGCATTACTAGTGAGAGGCTGGCTTCACAGACAGGGGGGAGCTGCCTGACCCTCACTCCTGACTTCCCCCATGTCCCAGCTAGTGAATGGTGTGTGGGTGAGGGGGGGGGGAGGATGGTGAAGTCTGAGACAGCTCCCTCCCTGCATTACTAGTGAGAGGCTGGCTTCACAGACAGGGGGGAGCTGCCTGACCCTCACTCCTGACTTCCCCCATGTCCCAGCTAGTGAATGGTGTGTGGGTGAGGGGGGGGGGGTGGATGGTGAAGTCTGAGACAGCTCCCTCCCTGCATTACTAGTGAGAGGCTGGCTTCACAGACAGGGGGAGCTGCCTGACCCTCACTCCTGACTTCCCCCATGTCCCAGCTAGTGAATGGTGTGTGGGTGAGGGGGGGGAGGATGGTGAAGTCTGAGACAGCTCCCTCCCTGCATTACTAGTGAGAGGCTGGCTTCACAGACAGGGGGGAGCTGCCTGACCCTCACTCCTGACTTCCCCCATGTCCCAGCTAGTGAATGGTGTGTGGGTGAGGGGGGGGGGGGAGGATGGTGAAGTCTGAGACAGCTCCCTCCCTGCATTACTAGTGAGAGGCTGGCTTCACAGACAGGGGGGAGCTGCCTGACCCTCACTCCTGACTTCCCCCATGTCCCAGCTAGTGAATGGTGTGTGGGTGAGGGGGGGGGGGTGGATGGTGAAGTCTGAGACAGCTCCCTCCCTGCATTACTAGTGAGAGGCTGGCTTCACAGACAGGGGGGAGCTGCCTGACCCTCACTCCTGACTTCCCCCATGTCCCAGCTAGTGAATGGTGTGTGGGTGAGGGGGGGGGGGAGGATGGTGAAGTCTGAGACAGCTCCCTCCCTGCATTACTAGTGAGAGGCTGGCTTCACAGACAGGGGGGAGCTGCCTGTCCCTCACTCCTGACTTCCCCCATGTCCCAGCTAGTGAATGGTGTGTGGGTGAGGGGGGGGGAGTGGATGGTGAAGTCTGAGACAGCTCCCTCCCTGCATTACTAGTGAGAGGCTGGCTTCACAGACAGGGGGGAGCTGCCTGACCCTCACTCCTCCGGGGTATTGTGATCTTCCTGCACACAGTGCCCTATCCCTGATACCAGGGGTGTTGTGATCTTCCTGCATGCAGTGCCCTATCCCTATTAATACCAGGAGTGTTGTGATCTTCCTGCATGCAGTGCCCTATCCCTATTAATACCAGGAGTGTTGTGATCTTCCTGCATGCAGTGCCCTATCCCTGATACCGGGATGTGTGCAAGAAGATCACAACACCCCCGGTATCAGGAATAGGGCACTGTGTGCAGGAAGATCACAACACCCCCAGTATCAGGAATAGGGCACTGTGTGCAGGAAGATCACAATACCCCTGGTATTAGGGATAGGGCACTGTGTGCAGGAAGATCACAACACTCCTGGTATTAATAGGGATAGGGCACTGTGTGCAGGAAGATCACAATACCCCTGGTATCAGGGTTAGGGCACAAGTTCTAGTCACATTGACTGATCACATTACTTGTTTTGTCAAGCTACCAACTGTTTCCATTTCCCATCCCCCATATACTGTCAGTAGGAAACTTGGTAACATGAATAAATAAGAGGGCAGCCAATAGGAATACATATTCATTCCTAAACTGACCTTAACTGACCTGAAAAGTGTCAAATTGTATCATTTTCAGTTAGTGCGCACTAACTCCCAGTTAGTGCGCACTAACTCCCGTTAGTGCGCACTAACTCGAGTTAGTGCGCACTAATCGGAAAAAACGATTTTTAACGATTTTTTAACTAAAAAATCGTGCCTAAGACGATTTTCTTGCCCTGCCACACGATTTCTATCGTTAAGACGATATGGAAAACGATTCACATCCCTAGTATATTCAGGTTTTCCAGGTGTTTGGTGAATTGACGGTTGACAATTTTTTCAAGGATCTTGACTATGAATGGTAGGTTGGAGATGGGTCTGTAGTTTGCTGGGTCAGATTTGTTGAGCTGAGGTTTTTTGAGGTTTGGCTTGATGACAGCGCATTTGAGACTGTCTGGGAAGGTGCCTTGTTCAAGTGGTATGTTAACTATGTCTTCTATCGGTCTGGCTATTGGAGATTTGCTTTAGGAGTTTTATTGGGATGGGGTCAAGGGGGTGTGTGGCGGGGTTTAGATTTTGGATGATTGATTCAACTTCGATTGAGGCAACTGTTTCGAATTGGGTCCAAGAAGTTGTGGTTAAGTGTGGTAGTTTGGGTGTAGGCTTGCTAATGAGTGGGTTGGAAGTGATTATTTTAGTGATTTTGTCATTGACATTTTGGGCGAGATCTTCACAGGTTCTGGTAGGGTTTTCTTGAGAGGGCATGTTGATGGTCGGTTGTGTCAGGTCAGTAACGTATGCAAATAGGGTTTTCGGATTATATCGGTAGTCGTGGATCTTTTTAACATAGTAGTCATGTTTGGCTTTATCTGTGTCAGTTTTGTATATGTATAGAATGGTTCTGTATCTATCTTTTAATTGGGAGGTTGGGTCTTTTCTCCATTTTTTCTTGGCTTGTCTTAGTAGGTGTTTGGTGTTTTTTAACTCTGGGGTATACCAGGTTGCTTTGTGTTTGTTGTTGGTCTTGATTTCTTTTTTAATAGTTGGGCACTTGATCTTTGCTACTTCCGAGTTGATGGAGATCCATGAGTTCATTGCGGAGTTTGCGTCTTTCTTGTCAAGGGCTTTTAGTCTGTTCGGTAGTATTTCAGTTAGCTCATTGCTTGTGCATAGTTTGGTAAATTCGATTGATTTATTATATTTGTTTGTCTCTGGGGGTGGACTTTCTAGTTGCAGATTAGTTTGGATAAGTTTGTGGTCAGACCATGGGATAGTGGAGATTGTGGGTGGGTAGGTCTGTGATATTTGCTTGGTAATAAATATTAAGTCTAGGGTATGTCCAGACTTGTGAGTGGGGGTGTTGATTATTTGTGAGAAGCCCATGGCTGTCATGGTATCTAGGAGTAGTTTGCAGGTGTGAGGGGGGAGTTTTATCAATGTGTAGGTTGAAGTCGCCCAGGATGATTGCGGGAGTATCCATGTGGATGTTGGATGCGATGGTTTCAATTAGGGTGGACAGGTTGTGTTGGAGTGCTCCTGGTGGGGCATAAAGTAGGAGAATTTGGAGATTTTTTGATTTGAATAGACTTATTTCGATGGGAGGTTGTAGGTTGATGGGGTGGGGCTTGAGGTTCAGTTTCTTTTGAGCCATGAGTAAAATGCCGCCTCCTTTCCTTTTTGGTCTTGGCATGGAGTATATATTGTAGATTGATTTGGGTAGTTGGTTAATGAGGGCAAAGTCTGTGCTTTTGAGCCATAATTCTGTTACACAGAGTATGTCAGGGTGAGTGTCAAGCAGGAGGTCATGAATTATCGGGATCTGTTTGGTGATGGACTATGCGTTGAGTAGGAGTAGAGTTAATACAGTGAGGGTTGTGATTTGGGTGTTTGGATGGATGGGGATTATGATAAGTTTCCATGGTTTGTTTGAGTGGGTTGTTTTTATACTTTTGGAGGCCCTGATCTGGTTTGACATTGGAGGTGTTTGTCCAAATTCCATGTTGGGGATAGGGTATAGGAAAGGGATGTTGGATGGGTATAATTTGATCATGTGTGGTATTTTTACAGGTGGAGCTGGTTCTGGTTTCTGGTGGGTTGAATGTGAGGTTGGGAAGTTGTTTGGGTGTAGGGTCTGGTAATGGATTTTTGGGGTGGTTGTTCGGGTGAAGGAGGAGATGGGGGAGGGTGTCTGAGTTGTGGGTTTCTGGATGTTATGGTGAGGAGATGGTAGTCTTTTGAGGGGAGACACAAAGGGGCGCACTAAGGGGCAGGACCCATTGGTCACGCCCCTTCAGTGCATGGCACCTGTTTTTTAAATGGCTTTGGCGTGGACGGATGAGCTCACGGGGGGGGGGGGGGGCGGGCCCTCGCGCTGGCCTGGGAGGTGTCTTGGAGTGCCGTTGCGGAGGTCGACGTGGGTCTCACGCGCTCCTGATCCTGGCGGATCGGCGCCGGCTGCGTGGAGCTGCAGCGCTGGCCGGTTGGAGGTAAAGGAGCAGGTGTGTGAGCTGGCCTGTTTTTTAAATGGCCTCAGCACGGATGGATGAGCTCACCTGGGGGCGGGCCCTCCCACTGGCCTGGGAGGCGTCGTGGTGTGCCGGTCCAATGAAATAGAACCAGCTATTCCAGAGGAAGGTGCCAAAATTATGTCACTTTGTCATCCTCTGTAGGCAGATAGTGCCATTTTTCAGGCACAGGGATTCAGTCAGGAATGATTCGGCATCACTGCTACCTGAATGATGGAACCAGGAAGGAGAAAGTTAGGGTAGGAGCTCCCTGGCCCTTGCACTTGCCAAGGATCTGGCCTTGGTCTATGCCCACTCTGGGTGGGCCCCAAGACCCAGACCTCATTGCTTTGTCTAGCCCTCCATGCCTGACTGGTCCCAGGAGTAGTCATCAATGTCCTCAGCATGAGACCCAGCTTGGGGAAGTTATTTTGCCTAGGAAGTCTAGCCAGGGCTGCTGGAGGCCATTTTTTAAATGATTTTTAAATGATTTTTTATTTGGTTTGTCAAATGAACCAAACCAAAAAAAATAAATTATGAATTGAATTTAAATGAAAAAGAAAAAAACCCAAATGAGAACACGATCTGAACTGAAATTTTTGGGGCAGCACATTCCGATCTTATAATTATTCATATATTGGTCCAATAAAAAGAATTACTTCCTTCAAAGAATCTAGCTTTTTTCCAGGATCAGTGCAGCTACTAGTACTCTGCACATAAAAGCATAAAAATGCAGATTCAGACAAAGTCAGGAATATAAAATAGTCAAAAGTGAATGTAATTGAAAGGCCAACAGGGCAGAAATAATAAAGTTAAATGGACTGTTAAATGGAAAATACAATTAAATATAGACAAGTTTGAGGTGATTTACTAAGTGAACAAAGCTAAACAAGCAATTTATAAAATAGGAGAAGTTTTAGGACTATATCATTCAGAAAAAGAAATAAGCATCATGATAGGCAAACTAAAAATGATATTATAGAGTGAAAAAGCTACTGACAAGGCATGAAAGGTATTACATTTCCCAAAAAGAGTGATTAGGAATAAGAAAAAGGAGATATTGCCACACTATAAGGTATGTGGAGTGAAGATTTGGTTGTCTGCATTAGAAGGATATGGATGAGGTAGAGGAAATTCCCAAAAACAACACAAAGGGTTAGATTTTGAAAGAAGTGTGCTTGCATCCATGCCCACCAAGTCCTACCTTTATCCCTTTTTTTTTCTTCGAACTTACTTTAGGGTCTAACCTGAAGTAAATTGCAAGAGCCGGCAGCCGGCCAGCTACATTGCTCTCCAAAACTTCATGGCAGTTCAGATCACTCGCTAAGCCAGCATCAGTTTTTCCCTCATGATCTATATCTCTGCTATGCAAACTACCACACAGGACCGGCATAGATATTAAGTAACTCTCTCCTCCAATGGCTGTCTCTGTACTTCAGTAAACTGGAGAACACGCACTCATTCAGGCATCATTCACACCAGCAGGGGCTTCAGGATTTTAGGATGTTTCAATATGCATCTGAGCATTTACTCCAAGAGCCTCAGAAAAATCTAAGATTTTTCTATCACCAATGTCTCAAACCATAAAGTAATCAATAGAAGACAAAAAAGGTGGAGAATGTCCCAGAACCTAAACTCTTATCTTGTTCTTTCTCTTCACTATTTAAATGTAACACGTTTAAGAAAAATTCAGAGAAAACCACAGAGTTTCAAGAAATAAAGGATGAACATGAGGTAGAGAAATATATATATTTATTTATTTTTAACTGCATATCTTGTCTTTCACAAATAGTGAGTTGCAACACTAATTATGATGACCAATACAATTAAAAACAATTATATGCACAATATAGAATAATACAAATACTAGGGATGTGAATCGGGCTTCGGATGATTGAAAATATTGGACGATATTTTCAAAATCGTCAGAAATCGGGGGCCCCCACAAAACAATAGGAAAACCCCACGATATTGATCGTGGGGGTTCTCTTATCGTTTTGGGGGAGGGTGGGAAAAACGGCACACAAAAATAACCCCTAAACCCACCGAAACCCTTTAAAACAAATCCCTTAGCTTCCCCCACCCTCCCGACTCCCCCAAAAACTTTTGTCAGGTACCTGGTGGTCCAGTGCGGGTCCCTGGAGTGATCTCCCGCTCCCAGGCCGTCGGCTGCCACTAATCAAAATGGTGCTGATGGCCCTTTGCCTTTACCATGTGACAGGGTATCCATGCCATTGGCCGGCCCCTGTCACATGGTAGGAGCACTGGATGGCCAGCGCCATCTTGTACTCCTACCATGTGACAGGGGCTGACCAATGGCACCGGTAGCCCCTGTGACATAGTAAGGGCAAAGGCTATCGGCGCCATTTTGAATACTGGCAGCCGACTTGTCTGAATGCAGGAGGTCGCTCCTGGACCCCCGCTGGACTTTTGGCAAGTCTTGTGGGGGTCAGGAGGGTCCCCCAAGACTTGCCAAAAGCCCTTGGTGGTCCAGCGGGGGTCCGGGAGCGATCTCCTGCACTTGGGCCATCAGCTGCCAGTAATCAAAATGGCGCCGATAGCCTTTGCCCTTACTATGTCACAGGGGCTACTGGTGCCATTGGTCAGCCCCTGTCACATGGTAGGAGCACAAGATGGCGCCGGCCATTCAGTGCTCCTACCATGTGACAGGGTCCGGCCAATGGCACGGATACCCTGTCACATGATAAGGGCAAAGGGCCATCAGCGCCATTTTGATTAGTGGCAGCCGACGGCCCGGGAGCAGGAGATCGCTCCAGGGATCCCCACTGGACCACCAGGTACCTGTAAAAAGTTTTTTGGGGGGTCGGGATGGTGGGGGAAGCTAAGGTATTAGTTTTAAAGGGTCGGAGTGGGTTTTTTGTTTATCAGCTCAGGCGCAGCCGATAAAACCACGATCGGGCCCGATGAAAAAAAAAAAACCCATGTGAATCGGAACCGGAATCCGAACCGATTCCGGTTCCGAGTCACATCTCTAACAAATACTAAACAACTGTACCAGCAAATTTTGGCTCTTTCTTCCATTCTTCAAGATCTATTGACCAAATGCCTACTCAAAAAGCCAATTGTCTGCAAATTAGTAAATATTAATAACTGGTTTCTAGTTGCCTGGAGATCTCTGGACTGAGAATTCAGTAGCCTCAATAAACTGGGGATCCCTGGTACTCATTGATGGCAATAACTGATAAATGTAGACTAGAATCAACAAGAGGCTGAACATGGTTAGTTTAATTCCACAATATCTTAACATCAGGAAACTAAAGCAGTTCAAGAAAAACAAGGCAATGTCAGGAAATACATTGTCCAAGAAATCGAGGTTACAGGAACTCATGACAGTCTAGATCTGGAGCAAAGGTCCAGGAGCATAGAAGGTAGGAAGCATAGCAGAGTAAACCAGGAAAGCAACAGATAATCCCAACCCATCAATAAACCAGCAAGAAACAGAGCCTGAGGCAGGGCATAAGAACATAAGAAGTTGCCATATGAGGTCAGCCCATTTGTTCATCAAGCATGGCATCCTGTTTCTAACAGTGGCCAATACAGGTTACAAGTATCTGGCAAGTACCCAAACATTAAATAAATCCCATGCTACTAATGTCAGTCATAGCAGTGGCAGAGATACTCTGACAATAAGGGCTGGTCCCTACTGAGCCAATCAAGACAGGGAAGTACCTATACATTCAGCACCTGACACAGAGTAGACAGCTAGCTGAACTGTAAACCCCAGAAAGGAGAATAACTCCTCCTGGAGGAGTGTTGCCCTGGAATCCCAACAGTCAGGTCTGTACTTGATATAGATGCAATTTACAGGGAATCCACAAACTTGGAGTAAAGCAGGCAAAATAATACTCACACTCCACAGTTAACTACGGCCAGTGGAGGGGTAGGCCAAATAGCCTGCTGAGAAGACCTTAGGTTCCTGCAAGGAACATACTAAGACAAATCCACAAGATATACAGGAGTTGCTATATTCAAACATTTAAAATGATTGAAATAATCTTACATTTTGATTGAACATCCATAGACAGTTGGTGTAGCTCCCTCAAACTAGAGGTGGCATAATCATTGCTCTTAGCCCCTGTTAAGAGCCTGGCTGATGTACTCTGAAGACGGTATTGGCATTTTATCTGGCCAAGTGGCAGATCCTGGAAGAGAAAATTATACTAACCTGTTTAATTTGTAACCAGCAAATGAATGATCATAGCCAATTCTTTCTTATCTATAAATATATGTAACTAGAAGATTTGCCACAACTGACAGAACATATTGCAGACAACTTCTGAAATCTGTCTTTGCTTTCTGAGTCCAGCTGAACACTAAAGCTCCAAACCACCCCTTTGGGTATGAAATCCACCTTTACTCATATATAGAACTTCTGATTTGGTTGGATTCAGTTTAAGTCTGGTTCATTCAAATCATTCTGCTACTGTCGTTAGATAGTTTTCAAATTTCCATTGCCCAGCTTATGGTACCCATTTATGTGAGCAACAATTGCTATATTATCTGCAAATTAAAAAAAAAAACACATTAAACTCTTAGATAAAAAATGCCAGGCTAGTCAGAGATACCTTTGAAAGGAGTGGTAAAATCACTGAGCACTGCAGCTCTCCACAGGCTATGGATCAAACAACAGACTGACTCTCTCCCCAGCAAACCCACTGCAACCAATTCTCTAGGAAAGATATTAAGTATTTCAACATAATATCTGATATCCCCACCTCACTTAAAAAACAACATAAATGCTCATGATCTATAATATAAAGTGCAGTGAACAGGTCAAACATGGAATCTGTTCCCCTGGTCAAAAGGACACCTCTTGTGAGTACAATGAGAGCCATTTCAACATGGTATCTCTGTCAGAAAATGTATAGACAGTAAACAAGGAGACTCTTAGTCTTTGTAACGTATGAAAAATCTGCTGATACACCATCATCTCAACAATCTTATGAAGGAAAGAAAGATTGCTCACTGGGCAGTAATTACAAAAGGCTTGCATTAACCATAGTGACTATAAAAGGCAACAGCTCCAGCTCCTGCTACTTATTTACATAAGAAGGCAAAGGGTCTAAACAGCAAGTAGTTGCTATTATGGCACTGAGCAACTTCTCCACCTCTATTCCGGTCAATGACTTAAATTCTTCCAAGCCATTCTCAGAATCTGGAGGATTATATATGCTCTTCTATCCAAGATGGTGGAGTACAAAGAAGGAAGACAAAAAAATAGATATCCTGGATAATAAGAACTATTGCAGGTAGTCACACACTGTGGGGCAGATTTTATAAATCTGCTCACACGTGTACTTTTGTTCGCGCACCAGGCGCGAACAAGAGTAAGCGGGATTTTAATAGATACGCGCGTAGCCGCGCATATCCATTAAAATCCGGGGTCGGCGCGCGCAAGGCTGCCCAAAACCGGCAGCCTGTGCACGCCAAGCCATGCAGCCTGCCTCCGTTCCCTCCGAGGCCGCTCCGAAATCGGAGCGGCCTCGGAGGGAACTTTCCTTCCACCCCCCACACCTTCCCTTCCCTTCCCCTACCTAACCCACCCCCCGGCCCTATCTAAACCCCCCCCTACATTTGTCGGCAAAGTTACGCCTGCTGGAAGCAGGCTGAAGGTAAATGTTGCACAATTTGCTTGTGGAAAATAAAGTTTTATGTAAGAAGAGTCAGTGTGTTTCTGTCCTCTGGGATGTTACAGACTGCTTGTGTGTTTCACAGGGGCAAAGATTGGATATCGTCTGCATATATCTGGTACCTCGCACAGAGCCCAGCTAACAACTTACAGATAGGCAGAATAAAAATGTTAAAGAGCAAGATTGATATAACTGAGCCCTGGGGGACACCGGTATGTGAGGACTGTCATGATGAAGTAAAGAAACCAATGGCAATGTGCTGAACTCTCTCAGTCAGATAAGAGCGAAACCAATTTAACACCACTTCTGAAATACTACTCTCCCTCAGCCGATATAACAAAATTTCATGATTAACCATGTCAAATGCCATGGAGGTATCTAACAGCACAAGGGCAGAGACTTGGCCACAGTCAGATCTGCGGCTAAAGATGTCACAGCTGGAGAGCAGCAGGATCTCAGTACTTGCAAAATCCAAACTGAAAAGGATTTGGTACGTTATGGTTTTACAAGAAGTCTTTGATAGTTGGAGAAACAGATGATGAAGTGGACCTCAGATGGCAGGAAAATCACATAGTGCACCTTCCTTAGGGATAAATTGTCCAAATGTTATTTTATTCCAGAAAACAAAAATTATGCAGACGTGGTATCCTCAGTTTGGCTGTTTTGATTTTCAAAGCTCACAGCAAAATTCATCTGTGTAGTACTTTTTTATTCTTTTTCCAAGTGGTAATACTTGCAAATGCTGTATTCAGAAACGATCTTCCTTGAATGCATTATTATTTGCATGACATGCATGGTATAAGGACACATAATTGGCAGCAGTGCCTACTCCTTGTAGATTACAGTCTGGTCAAGACAGGTGGGGCGGAGGTGAGGCACCATGACGTGTGACTGGAAATGTGCAAGGTTTATAGCCATGGAAATTCAAGTAAACACTCCATAAGATTTATTAAAATGGGATACCTGAGCACCATTGTTTAATAAATCCCACAAAGTTTTACTAACTATAAAACATCTTTTACCACTCTTTTACTATGGCTTAGGGCCCTTAGGGGCCTATTTACTATGCACTATACCATATTAAATCCAGCTGTTTAAGCAGGTTAACGCACCAATGTTAATATGGAGGTTAGCAGTTATGTTAATGCAAAATGTGCTAAAATAAATAAAGCCTTTAGTACAGTGCTTCCCAAACATGTCCTGGAGGACCTCCTTTGAGTCAGGTTTTCAGGATATCTACAATGAATATGCATGAGGGAGATTTTCATACTCTGCCTCCAGTGCATGCAAATTTATCCCATACATGTTCATTGTGCATATCCTGAAAACCTGACTGCCTGATGTCCTCCAGGATAGGTTTAGAAATCTCCGCTTTAGTATATTGGTCATCACAACAGAAGTTTTGCATTTTTTAAAGCAGATGCATTATTGCTACTGGTAATTATGTCTGCATTACTGCTAACAGCTAATACAGGCCCTGATGAGGACTCTGACCAGTGTCTCCTCTCCCCAATTGTTGCTATGAAGGGGCTCTAATGCCCTAATTTCTTCTTATTGCCTCCTACCTCAGAGTGCAACCTTCAAGGGGGTCTCATGCCCCTTTCCCTCCTTCGGTTTCTTGACTCATGAATGCTGCCATCAAGTGACTCTGATGCCCCCATCTCTCTCTCAGCCCCTCCGCCTCCAAATGCATCCAAACAAGAGAATAAAATACACTGTTCTCCTTAATTGGCCTCCCCAGCTGTAAGTGCTACCATACAGGGGCTCGGATACCCCGATCTCCACGGGATCCCCACCCATTGTTTTAAACAGAGGATCCTAAGATCCTGATCGACCCACCTCCTGCGTCATCTCCTGCCCTCCCCTCTCATCTAGCCACTCATTCCAAGGTCTTCAAAATGAAAGTTGGTGGCAGAAGGGAGTGCTTCTCCCTCTTGTGCCACTGCTGACAAGATCTACAATGACACCAGATGACCTTACATTCTGCTTTTCCCCCTGCACAGACAGAGGTAACATATCTGCATTAAGCGTGGAAACAAACACATTTTGATGTCTGATGTACCAAAGGCCTTAAGCATTGTAGAAAATCAGGCTTTTAATGTAGTGTCCACCAGATCCGAAGCTGCTAATGACCATGTTAAGATTAATGTGTTAACCAGCATTAACAGCTTTTTTAATGCAAGTTATTATAAAAGGCCCCTAAATAAAAGAGATACAGAGCTGGAAAGCCCATTAATAAATGAGAAATAACACTTGATACATATTAAATCTTAGCAAAAAATTATATTCAAATACTGCATCCCAGAGGAGTTAGTCCAACTTTACTACAGATTCCACTGCAACTTAACCATTAATTAAAGTGTGAAGGGAAAGAAGAATGTGAAAGAGCATGCTGACCATATTCTATCTACAGGATTCACATTTGCTTGTAACTTACCTAAATTAGCAGAAATAAATTGTTCTAAATACATCCCCATCCTGGATTCACACCATTCACTCTGACTTTTTTCTCCCAGACTTTAGATGATAAAAAAATCCCCTGATTGACTAAAGTAGCTCTGTCTACAATGTTCATTTATTGGCTAGATTGTAAGCTCCATGGAGCAGGAACACTCTCTTCGATATGTCTGTAAAGTGCTGCATACATCTTGTAGCTCTAGTTAAATGTTTAGCAGTGATGATAGTATTAGAATTACATGAAGTAAAGTTTATTTTATAATATACTCTTCTGATTTGTCTAAATTCCAAACACTCAAAATGATTTTATCTGAATATAATGACTTAAACATTTTTCCAGATGTTAATTTAATACATTGTAGTAGCTAAGGAAGCAATATTTTGAACCAATAAGGTGCTTTTCATTTTCCTATGTAAACTCCACTGTTCATAATGTCTCAATATTTTGTCCAATGTTTGCCTCATGATATCTATGAAAAAATGTATTGCACAGCATATTTCTGTAAATTGATGTTATATGTACCCTAAATTTATTTTCTGCTGTAGGGCAATGTCATTGTGTTTTATGTTCTTCATTTTACGGATGAAAACACAAGTACACTGCAATGTGCTGTTCTTACAATTTAATATAACTCTTAGCAGTGTAATTTTGGAATGCTATGTTTAAAAAAAATTAATATGATTTCAATTTTTCCCCGAGTTGCAGAAGTGTGAAAATCTGTGCACGAGGATATTTGAGGTGACCAGTGACTTGCAGAAATTTCAGTTTTTTCAAAATTAGAATGGAAGAATACAGCTTATTTCAGCAGAGGTACACAACTAGGGGTTTATATGGCTTGTAAGTATTGTAAATGTACCTGTTTAATGTGGGCAGCCATGCTGGGTGTGGCACTGCAGTGCCGCTACACTGCTGATGGGGCATCAAAGTTTCTTAGAACGTTGCAATCTGAAGGATTTGTAAATCTTTCAAGATATTTGCAGAGCAAAGGAATGAATAGCACCATCTATTAACAATACTATGAAGCTAATATTAAGTATGATACATATAGTATTTAAAAATAAAGCACTAAGCAAGGATTATAACTGAGTAATTTTACTTAGTTATCTTAGGCCAGATTTTTAGCTGGCTTTAACCAGCTAGGATTTCTGCTGAATATGTCCTTGGCTTTTTAGCTCCTGGCCCACCTTCAACCTCAGGAAAGAACAGTACTAATTTAGGGACCTGTAATGGGAGAGTGGTTAAGGCCACTAGGGGGCTTTAATTCTCTTTGCAATTCCCTCATACACATCATCCCATGAATCTCAGCTGTAAATCAGTCTGCACCCTGAAGACACAGTGCTGCAGCATGATGATATGTTGTTCAACATCTTGCCTTACTGCCAGAATGGGGGTATTGATCCTGTAAGGTATTTTATATAGAATATCTCCTTCTTTGACTGAGGATGCCAGGATCAATGTGAACCTGCCTCTTAGGCAACAGGATTGGTTGGACAAGACTCAGGTGATACAAGTACTTAGCTATTCAAGGATGCCATGGAGAATCTGAGTTCAACAACAGCTATCCTGTGTGAAGTCATCCCCATAATCAATATTCTGGAGAAGTTATTGACAGGAATAAGAGGTGGAACAAGAGATGCTCATGATGCATACTCCTTGTAGCGAAACCTATAACATTGGCTCATACACCTTGGCCTTACCCAACTGGATCCTTACATGGCAGATAACTTGAGTGACCACAGTTGAAATGGTGAATCACCCTCTAAACTGGTACTATGGTATAATATAAGGAAAAAGTGGTGGCTAAGGTGCAAGAATGGAAGCACCAGAGGTAGAGGAGCATTGGAGATGCAGTGAAAGAAAGAACATGATCCCAATGAAGGACTGTCAGTATCAGAAGCATCCTGAAAGATACCACTTCCTCCCCCAACTTTATCTGCTATTGCCTCATGGCACCGCACAATGAGTTCCCCTGTCATAGGCCATGGTTTCAATGATTTGCAAAACATAAGTTTTGGCCTCATTGCCTTACTGTATTGTCAGTTGCCACTCTTGCTACCGCTGCCTGATTTGGTCAACACGCCCTGTATCTCTTCTGGGTCTGCACCTTGCTGGGTTGTTGCCAGTTGCCATTCTTGCTTCTGCAATAGCAAAACGAAAAAATAAACCAAAAGTGTAAGAATCAACAATAGTCAAAACAACTCATTTTCAAGTCCTGTGCTATATGAGGGTCATTATTTTATGTCTTACTCATTCCTATATTGCATAAAGTGAGATATTATATTGTTTTGATTCTTGCTTCTGCAGCACAGCCTGCTCCTCCTCCTCCTACCCTTCCTCTCTTCTGGTTCAGTTCCTTGTTGTATTGCTGAACCTCTATTGCTGCCTGGCCTGCTCCTCTTATTCTATCTCTTTCCTGGTTATGCTGAAGTATTTTGGCCCCACTAAAAAAAAGTATTTTAAAAAAGAAAAGAAAATACCTCTTCTCCCCTCCACCTCTCCGAATGCCTTGGGCTCCTGGAGTCTTGCTGTTTTTGCTGCCTACTTCCCAGACTGCACCTCATGACCTGGTTATCTTGGGGTGCTTTGACCCTCCCCCCCCCCCCCCCAAAAAAAAAAATTAAATTAAATTATAACTTTCTCCTCTCCTAACAATCATGCCCTGCCTCTCTTCTGGTTCAATTGTTGGGCCAATGTTACTACCTGTTCTGTCTTTACTTTCCTGCCTCTGTCTTGGGTCAGTGTCTTGCAGTATTGATGCTACTCCTCTTGTTGCCTCACATTTCAGTCTGTGCTTTGGCATGTAGAGTCCACTCCTTTTGTTCTCTTACCTTCACTCAATGTCTGAGTCTGTTGATGCCAATTTCCCAGGTCTAGATTTCTCAATAGGCCTGTGCCTAGGGTGGCAAACATCTGGGGGCAGCAGTCTGGATGAATAATTGCTTCCTTCAAGCTGTGCTGAATAATCTCACTCTAGGTGCAAGGAACAGGAGGGGAGAAGGTGAGCAAATGGAGATCATTTATTAGAGCTTAAGAGAATCTGAGTAGGAATCATTTGGGGGGGGGGGGGGATGGAAGGATCTGGGAGATGAGAGGGGATTCACTGGGAGGCATTTTTCTGTGTGTGAAAGAGAGGGGAATGGGGGAGAAGTGGGACACATTTGTGAATGTGTTTGAGAGGGAAGGGATTGGTGCCAGGTGTGTGTGTGTGTATGCCAGATTGGGTGGGAGGTTAGACAGGGGATGCAGCTGGATCTGGAAGCAAAAGGCTATTCTCTGCTGAGTGAAATTCAGCATAGTTTGAAGGCAGCAATGTTTCAGCCAGCCTACTGGCCCCAGAATTTTGCCTATGCCTAATGTGCCTCTTCACAAATGCAAGCCTATATGTAAACCAGATTGGGTGGGAGGTTAGAGAGTGGATGCAAGGGGAAATATGGAAGGGAAACTTCCTTTCTCCTCCCATACTATTTCACCACTGCAATTTGGGTCCTCCTTTTTTGGAACCTCTCTTTATTCCTACCTTTCCCTTCTCCCAGATCCTGGAATCCTCTCTCTAACCCCTAATCCCAGATCTTTCCTCCTCTGATCCTCATCCTACCTCTTTCTCCCTCCTCTTCCCCGTCTCAGATTTTTGATCTTCCCTGTCTTATCTTTTCCCCACTTCCTCAGTCATCACCCTATCTTCTCCTCTCACCCCTAGTTTTTTCCCTCTCCTCCCTCCATCTCCAGTTCTCTCTTCTTCTCACTGTCCTCTCCCCAATCCCAAATCCTTCCTCTTCTCTCCCCTTCACGGTCCTCTCATCCACTTCTACTTCTCTCCCATCCCCAAGATCACCTCCTTGTACAGATATTTGAGACCACATTTTTTTCATGCAATAAAAATAAAATAAATTTAACAAGACAATGATTGCCTTAATGGTTTCATTTAATTCTCATCTCCTCTCATTACCCCTATTCAGATATTAGTTTAGTTTAGTATAATAATTTTAAAATACCACCTTACACTTAATAAATTTAAGCAGTTTACATCACTTTGCAATGGCATCATGCATATCTGGTTTAGCAGAGTGGACCATTTAGCATGTCCCAACTTCTGATTTTCAGCAGAGGAAGAGCTTGATGTAAAAAGTGAATGTGTATGGAAAAGAAATTCAAGATCTTTAACTTATTTTTGCATCTGAAACTTAGAATGTTAAGTCTTCACAAAACTTTCTAAGGCAAGGCTTTTCAGTTGAAGGCACTAGCAGCCCTCTTACCAGAAAAATGTATCTTTCTGTCCTATGTACTCCACAACAGGGCTGTGCATTCATTTTACCCAAATGGGTAAAATGCAACAAATGAGTTCATTTACGGTTTGGTCTGAATAAAATGAAACCAAAAATAGAATCGTTCAAATCCAAATTTTTTTGAGATTTTTCATTTTGGAAAATATTGTGTGCTACTAAATAGTACATACTATTTACTGGTGTATATATGATCCCTCTGCCCCCTCCACCAAAAGAAAGTTATAAAGTTTAGGGCCTCTCAGCTAAGTTTCATACCTAACCATTGATATTCAATCCTTGCCAGTTAGATTTCAAGGTTATCCAGCTATGTATACCCATACAACTTTGAGATTATTCAGTAGAACTTTTATCCCGCTGAATATTCCTGATAATGTATCACCGGTTAAGTTAAATCCATCTAGGAACAATTTCCTGAATAACTTTAAACCTCCTCTTTCTCATGTCTGGTTATACTCAGATAACTTATTCAGCTATCTCAGCTCATCCCTAGAATGCCCTCAAAAATCCCTTTATATTGATCTAAATTATAGCGCAGGCCTGCGCTACTTTTGCTAGCTATCGCAGGCTTGCGCTAACAGCGCAAGCCTGCGATAGCTTTGGAAAATGAGGCCCTAAGTCCACTTTGAAAATTCAGGCTGAAGTCTGTGTTTACTTTCTTCATGCGGAGTTCCTAATAGGAGCCCTACCTACAATGTTTTCTCACCCAGCACAGTCCCAGCTCTTTCCCTTGAAGCATGGCCCTTCATAGCTCCACCATAGCCCCCTATATTCCCAGTATGCTATACTACTACTCACCCAGCACTGATCCTCCCCCTTACCCCAGCACTCAACACTTCCCTCCCAGAACCATCTCCAGCCCAAGTACTAGTTCCAGCATTCTGCACACAGCCTCTGTCTCCAGTCCCAACACTAAATATACAGCCCCCTCACCCTCCCAGTTTTGCCCAAGGGGCTAAAGAGTTAATCTGACAGTGTGTTCCCCTTCTGCCTCAGCACTACTCGCCACCACTGATCCAGACCAAGACAGAAGAGGAGAGTAATAATGCCTTGAACCACTCTTCTTTTTGTAGTCCAGGGCCTGACTTGTGCTTTGAATTGTGAAGGACACCATACTGCTATACAGTGGCGTAGCCACGGGTGGGCCTGGGTGGGCAGGTGCCCACCCAACTTAGACCCAGGCCCACCCAACTGGCACCGGAACTGCAAGGCTGTCGCGGGATCCCATCCCCGCGACAGCGAACAAGAGAACCCACGCCTCGCGCGCCATCACGGCACACGTGGGGAAGCGCTTCTGCGGCTGTATGGCCAACTGGTCTTCCTGTTCGGGGGGGGGGGGGGGGGGCGGAAGCGCCGCGCGCAGCTTCCGCTTCCTCCCCCCAATGCAGGAAGATCAGCTGCTTCTCCTGCTGCCACCCGTTCTCCTGCTATCTTCGGACCAAACGGCCCGCCGAACTTCCTGTTTGGGGGAGCGGAAGCGCCGCGCACAGCTTCCGCTTTCTCCCCCAAAGCAGGAAGATCAGCTGCCTCTCCTGCTGCCACCGGCCTCCTGCTATCTTCGGGCGTCGGGCCGTACTGCGCGCCGATCTTCCTGCTTGGGGGGGGGAGGGAGGAAGCGGACGTTGTGCGCTGCGCTTCCGCTCCCCACCCCCAAACAGGAAGTTCGGCGGGCCCGAAGATAGCAGGAGTCCGGTGGCAGCAGGAGAGGCAGCTGATCTTCCTGCTCTGGGGGAGAAAGCGGAAGCTGTGCACGTGCTTGAATGTGTATGTGTGGATGAGAATGGGAGTGTGTGTAGGTGAAAACTGGAGCCTGGGTGTGTATGTGGGTGAGAATGGAAGCTTGAATATGTGGGTGAATGGGAGCTCGAATGTGTGTATGTGTGGTTGAGAATGGGAGCCTGGGTTTGTGGGTGGGTGAGAATGGGAGCTTGAATGTGTGTATATATGGGTGAGAATGAGAGCCTGGGTTTGTGTGGGTGGGTGAGAATGGAAGCTTGAATATGTGGATAAGAATGGGTGCTTGAATGTGTGTATGTGTGGGTGAGAATAGTACCTTAAATGTGTATATGTATGGATGAGAATGGGAGCTTGAATATGTGTGGGTGAGACTGGGAGCATGGGTTTGTGGGTGAGAATGGGAGTCTGGGTTTATGTGTGTGGGTGAGAATGGGTGCCTGGATGTGCGTCTATGTGTGCATAAGAATATAAGCCTGGGGAGGGGTGAGAAAGTGAGAACTTGAATGTGAGCTTGTGGGGGGGGGGGGGAGAGAGCATATGAGAGTGAGAGCTTGAGTGTGTGAGAGGGAGTCTGTGAGAGAAAGCATGTATGTGTGTGTGTGTGTGTGGAAGGGAAGAAGACAGTAATAGAAGAAAGACACTGAAAAGGAATTAGGAAATGAGCTATAAGGGAAATAATGGGAAAAAGAGACCAGGACCAACTGATTAGAAAAATACAAAGATCAGACAACAAAGGTAAAAATATATATGTATATTTTGAGATGTTAGCAATTTAAATATAAGCAACACAACCGCTCTCTCAAAATTTATGGACAGGTAGGAGCCGTGTATAAAATCGTAATAATAAGAAGGCTAAAGTACCACAAATCACCGTGAATTATGTTTGTATCATTAAGTAAACCTCATACTTAGGCGTAGATGTGAATGCTATGCTGCATAATTTGGCATTATTTATCAGTAAAAAAAACAACTAGTAGACCTGCATGCCTACAGCCCACCCATGTTAACCTTGTGCCCACCCAAAAAATCAATTCTGGCTACGCCACTGCTGCTATAATAGTAATGTATCTCCATATGGGTGGAACAAGTGAAAGAGAATTGTATAGCCGCATGGCATCAAATTAGATATTATCTCTTCTTTCCTATTCTGGAGATCACAGAAAGAGAATACCTACATTCCTGTATTGTGATTAACAACAAAATAAATGTTTTCCCTTGGAGGTAGAGAAGGAAAGCTGATGACTTAGAATTATTTTATATAATCAAATGTATAATTTGAAATTAACAATTAAAACTTAATATAATGATCACATTAACTCAAACTGTGAAAAAAACAAGTTTATTAAATTAGTTAAAAGAACTAGGGAGGATAACTTTCAAACAATTGCATGTGACAGAATATACTTGTGTATGTGTCTGCACGCACATTTACTATAGTATTTTATAAAATATATGTATGATATATGCGCGTTTTATAAAATATGCATATACCTACCACACAATATACGTGTGTATGTAGGCTTATACTTGAATCCATGCCATGTATTGAAATTATGTATATCAATTTATTGAGCATGCATACTTTACCAAACTCTATTTTTTAAATATACAAATAAAATAGGACTTACTCATTTAAGTTGAACTTGATGCATACATCAACAAAAATTATTTATTTTTATTTTATTTATTTGATTTGTATTCTATTTTTCAGGCATTTAGTTGACCAGTTTTACCCAATTCTTCTGCAGTTCATTGAGAACTTCCTGGTTCTTCAGCCTGAACTCTCCCCAATTCACTAAGACCTCCCACCCAGTTAATACTACAGAATAAACATATTTAATATCATGTACACCAGATAATTAGCAGGTCTAAAAATATGCTGTTGTGGAAGTGGACTCTTAGGCTGAGGTAACAGTTGGCACAACCTGCAGGGAAGAGCCTTGCAGGTCCCCACCATCAGCAGGCAGTGATAGCTGGAACAGAGGCCCAACTGGATCTTAGGTATGGGCCTCTGCTGGCAAGTTGAGGATCTGTCAAGTAGTTAGTCACAAACCTGGATCTAGCACAAGTGAAATCCTACCGGAGTCAGTGTAGGCAAAGGTCAGTGGTAGGCAAAGTTCAACCAAAGCAGTGTCCAGGCAGTAGTCAGGGTCATGCAGAGTTCAATGAAGGTCAAGATCCAGGCAGAAGTCAAACCAGAAGTCCATCTGAGGCCAATGAGGAATGAAGTAGAGAACGGAGGATGAACAATCACATAGGCAGGAGCAAAGGTATTAAAGACAGATGAAGAAGGGATATAGACTGACCACGAAGAAGATAAGACTGAATCACAGGACCTGATAGCAATGGAAGAGCCAGAATCCAAGATCCTGGAGCACAAGAAGATGCTGAGGCAAAGCATACTCCCGAGACACTTCTTATTGCAGATGGAAGGTTTGAAGAGGCCTTTAATAGACCCAGGATAGTGACCTAATCAGAAGGGGCTGCAGGGCTTTTCCCACTATGGTCCCTTTGAATCTAACCCAGAAGTGCGCACCAGCTAGGGGGTCCTTCAACAGCATCTTGACTGTTAATCCTGGTGGCATGAGGCTGGACAGAAAGACTGTGTTCCTGTCGAGGACAGCAGCATGGTCAGGTGGAAGGCCCTCCTCATAATAGAACATGATGCCATTGATTGGGCCAGGCTGGAGGTGAGAGTGATGGTCCACGGGAATAGCCCATGGGCTGCCAAGAGTAACATATGTAAGTAAATTGGAAAATGTATGCATGTATCTTTTAAAATAGCAACTTACACAATTAAGAGTTCACCCCACATGGAATGTCTCTAGACCACCTCTAGACCTCATATATGTGTGTGCAAAAAAGTGAAAATATGTAATATTGTTACTTTTATAAAATATGTAGTTCATGAGTAGAAGCTATTTATAGGCATATATGCTAACATTTTGTAAATTTACTGTAAGTTTGTACTAGAGCCAATGGAGGATAAAATGACTTGCCTGAGGTCACAAGGAGCAACAAAGGGATTTGAACACTGGCACAGCCCATTGCTCTAGCCACTAGGCTATTCCTCCACTCCACAATGTTGTTTGAGGGTCATTTATCTAGTGTCCTAAAACATTGTATTGTTAAATCTATCTTAAAGTAATTTTCTTAAGATGTGATTTATGTGCAAAATGATAGGCCATTTTCAAATATCCCTATTTTGCTGAAAATCTTTGAGAGTGTAATTTTGTCTAGGTTGTCAACATTTTGGATTCAATATCAGGACAATCCAGTGGGAGCACTGAAAGGAGAGTATCGCCTTGCTGGTGACTGAAAGGAATCAGTAAGTTTTTGCTTGGGAAATGTTCTTTTTTAAAAGTGTTGGGGCGAAGATAATTATTTGGGAATATTATTTAGTGTGTATGTGTGTTTGTCCTTTTAATAGTCAGTAAGGCAGCAAATAAACAGAAGTTAGACTGTATTTTTAAATAGTCAGTCAGTAAGGCAGCCAATAAGCAGTAGTTTATTTTTAATAGTCTGTAAGGCAGCTAATAAGCAGAAGTAAGAGTGTTTGTATATTAAAAACAACAAAAAAGTAGCCAGAAACTAGAAATAAGCTAGGAGCAGTGTATACCTAAGTAAAAAGGTTGAAAAGTTCAGTTCCGTTACTTAAATTGGAAAGGTGTTAAGGTAGTGTGATTTGGTTTGATTAGGTACCAACATTTGTTAATCAAGAGTGCAGTGAGTCACTCTGGCTAACTGAAGTTAGACTGTATTTGTATTTGAATCTTTATGGATAGAAATCCCTTGTGTGTTGGGGAAGACTATAATGATAGGAATATACTACCATCCACCTGGTCAAGATGGTGAGACAGACAGTGAAAGGCTAAGAGAAATTAGGGAAGCTAATCAAATTGGTAGTGCGATAATGGGAGACTTCAATTACCCCAACATTGACTGGGTAAATGTATCATCGGGACATGCTAGAGAGATACAGTTCTTGGATGGAATAAATGACATTTTTATGGCTCAATTGGTTCAGGGACCAACAAGAGAGGGAGCAATTTTAGATCTAATTCTCAGTGGTGCATATGATTTGGTGAGAGAGGTAACAGTGATGGGGCCGCTTGGCAATAGTAATCATAATATGATCAAATTTGAATTAATAACTGGAAGGAGGACAGTAAGCAAATACATGGCTCTCGTGCTAAACTTTCAAAAGGGAAACTTTGATAAAATGAGAAAAATAGAAAAAAGCTGAAAGGAGCAGCAACAAAAGTAGGAGGAGGAATAGCCTAGTGGTTAGAGCAGTGGGCTATGAACCAGGAAATCAGCATTCAAGTCCTGCTGTCGCTCCTTGTGACCTTTGGCAAGTCACTTTATTCTCCATTGTCTCAGGTACAAAACTTATATTGTAAGCCCTCTGGGGATAGTAAAATACCTACAGTACCTGAATGTAAACCCATATGATATCTCAGATTGAATGTTGGTATATATATAAATAAAGGTAAAAAGTGTGCAAGAGGGATGGTCATTGTTAAAAAATACCATCCTAGAAGCATAGTCCAGATGGATTCCATACATTTAGAAAGGTGGAAAGAAAGCAAAACAATTACCAGCATGGTTAAAAGGGGAGGTGAAAGAAGCTATTTTAGCCAAAAGATCATCATTCAAAAATTGGAAGAAGGATCCAACAGAAGAAAATAGGATAATGCATAAGCATTGACAAGTTAAATGTAAGACATTGATAAGACAGGCTAAGAAAGAATTTGGCCATAGAGGCAAAAACTCTCAGTAAATTTTTTTTTTAATATATCCAAAGCAGAAAGCCTGTGAGGGAGACAGTTGGACCTTTAGATGATTGAGGGGTTAAAGGGACACTTAGAGAAGATAAGGCCATCACAGAAAGTTTAAATGATTTCTTTGCTTCAGTGTTTACTGAAGAGGATGTTGGGATGGTACCCATACTGGAGAAGGTTTTCATGGGTAATGATTCAGGTGGACTGAACCAAATCATGGTGAACCTAGAAGATGTGGTAGGCCTGATTGATAAACTGAAGAGTAGTAAATCACCTGGACCGGGTGGTATACACCCCAGGGTTCTGAAGGAACTCAAAAATTAAATTTCAGATCTATTAGTAAAAGTTTGTAACCTATCATTAAAATCATCCATTGTACCTGAAGACTGGAGGGTAGCTAATGTAACCCCAATATTTAAAAAGGGCTCCAGTGGTGATACGCAAAACTACAAACCAGTTAGCCTGACTTCAGTGCCAGTAAAAATAGTGGAAAACGTTCTAAATATCAAAAGCTCAGAACATATAGAAAGACATGGTTTAATGGAACAAAGTCAGTATGGCTTTACCCATGGCAAGTCTTGCCTCACAAATCTGCTTCACTTTTTTGAAGGAGTTAATAAACATGTAGATAAAGGTGAACCAGTAGATGTAGTGTATTTGGATTTTCAGAAGGTGTTTGACAAAGTTCCTCATGAGAGGCTTCTAGGAAAAGTAAAAAGTCATGGGATAGGTGGTGATGTCCTTTCATGGATTGCAAACTGGCTAAAAGACAGGAAACAGAGAGTAGGATTAAATGGACAATTTTCTCAGTGGAAGGGATTGGGCAGTGGAGTGCCTCATGGATCTGTGTTGGGACTCGAACTTTTCAATATATTTATAAATGATCTGGAAGGAAATACGATGAGTGAGGTAATCAAATTTGCAGATGATACAAAATTCTTCAGAGTAGTTAAATCAGAAGGAGATTGATAAATTGCAGGAAGACCTTGTGAGACTGGAAAATTGGGCATCCAAATGGCAGATGAAATTTAATGTAGATAAGTGCAAGGTGATGCATATAGGGAAAAATAACCCATGATATTGTTACACAATGTTAGGTTCCATATTAGGTGCTACAACTCAAGAAAGAGATCTAGGCATCATAGTGGATAACACATTGAAATCATCAGTTCAGTGTGTGTGGCAGTCAAAAAAGCAGACAGAATGTTGGGAATTATTAGAATGGGAATGGTGAATAAAACGGAAAATGTCATAATGCCTCTGTATCGCTCCATGGTGAGACTGTACATTAAATACTATGTACATTTCTGGTTGCCGCATCTCAAAAAAGATATAGTTGCGATGGAGAAGGTACAGAGAAGGGCGACCAAAATGATAAAGGGAATGGAACAGCTCCCCTATGAGGAAAGACTAAAGAGGGGATATGATAGAGGTGTTTAAAATCATGAGAGGTCTAGAACGTGTAAATGTGAATCAGTTATTTACTTTTTCGGATAATAGAAAGACTAGGGGGCACTCCATGAAGTTATCATGTGGCACATTTAAAACTAATCAGAGAAAGTTCTTCACTCAATGCACAATTAAACTCTGGAATTTGTTGCCAGAGGATGTGGTTAGTGCAATTAGTGTAGCTGTGTTTAAAAAGGATTGGATAAGTTCTTGGAGGAGAAGTCCATTACCTGCTATTAATTAAGTTGACTTAGAAAATAGGCACTGCTATTACTAGCAACAGTAGCATGGAATAGACTTAGTTTTTGGGTACTTGCCAGGTTCTTATGGCCTGGATTGGCCACTGTTGGAAACAGGATACTGGGCTTGATGGATTCTTGGTCTGACCCAGTATGGCATGTTCTTATTTCTTAGATAATGTTTTATCTGATTTCAGGAGTAATTTTAGTACAGGAATAAGTAGATATTTGAATATATCCAACTAGGTAAGTTAGTCATATAAAATGTATTTACTTAAAATATTTTATTTATTGTAAAATATTTCTATTCCACCCTTCTTACATTCAGGGCTAGATAAAATTTATCCAGCTAACCTATCTAGCAATTCAGCAGCTTGGCCATGCTCCTAAATATACTTGGATACATTTTATCTAGCTAACATTAGACCTACTTGATAGTATAACTAATTTATCTGGCTCACTTAACCGGATAAGTCCAAATATCTGTACTTAACTGGCTAAGGCTTGGATTTATCAAAATGCGAAAAATATCGCATGCAATTGGAAAAGGGGCATATTTTATGGTAATAGGCAGTTTATCGCAAAGTACACTAATACCTATGCGAAACACTAACCTTTTCACACTTTGCGATACATTTCGGAATTGTATTTCCTGCATACAAGCACTGGGTGGACCATTTTTAGTAGTTGTGAAGCTCTCGGAGAGCAAGCCAAGCTATCAGGGCCCATCCTAGAGAGAGAGAGAGAGAGCCTAGCCATATTGCCCTATATAGGTATTTATATCACTATGGGAAGCCCACCTAGGGGCTAATTGGCAGCCAGCCACTTAATGCAACCAAATAGAGAAAAAGCACCACTTAACTGGAAAAGTATTTATCTGGCTAAATGGTGCTGAATATCATCCTCAAATAATTTTGGTCTCTTTTTTACATTACTTAACCAGCGAGGATTCTGCAGTCCTTTTTGATCTATCACTTTTACTGATCATTTCATCTTGGCAGAAATGTAGGAAACACTAGACCTTAGCAAACAATTGGATATATCCTCTTTCCTTAGTGATTGTTTCAATAAGTTAACATAGTAAAGGAGCTATCGCCACCAGCTGCTTCCCTGGGTATAACCCAGGCTTCATTCCTTATCCCACTGCTGTTTGATATCTATATAGCTCTCTTAGTTTAGATTTAATGTAAATGCTGTAAATTATTATACACTGTATATGCATATGACATACAGATTCTATTTCCTATCAGTAATGATGGTCCATTATTTTCATCTGTTAACATATACTTGTCTGAAGTTGCTGAATGGCTTTAAATTAAATAGGCAGAAGACATAAATTCTTGTTTTGGGCTCTGCTAGCCCTACATTACATCTGCCCTGACTTGGCTAGAAAAACCTTTTTAAGGTTAAAGATGGTGAGATTCATCTATCCATTTTTGACTATTAGTGCTTTAAAGAAAGTTGTCTTTCTTTGGTAATCTCCCAACTGGATCATTTTAATAGCCTCTTTATTGGGCTGCCAGATCAGTTACTTAGGAAACTGCTAATTATTCAGAATTTGGCTGCAAAAATTATCCTGCGGAAATCTTGGAAGGGGAGAGCTACAGCACTATTGTTAGACCTCCACTGGCTACCTATATCTGCCAAAGTTCAATTTAAAATTATGGTACTGACTTTGAAGGCTTTGAGGGGGTTCCCTCCCCCCATATTTGATAGAGAATTTAACTTGGCATGCTAGGGAACGCTGCCTCCAGTCTAGCTATGAATCTTTTTTATGTATTCCATCAAATGACTTTTTTAAAATGCCTTAGTAGGCTTCAGGTTTTTATCACTCTGACCCCCAAATTCTGGAACTGCTCTACAGTTGCAGTTGAATTATAAAATTTATAAGAAGGGTATGAAAATGTTGTTGTTCAATACCATTCAATAACTTTTTAGCCTCATTTTTAAATATTAGACTGTTTATTGTGTATTTTATGTCATCAATGTATGCTTTTTGTTTTTATTTGCACATATTCACTTAGGGGTAGATTTTATAATTTTGCGCGAGCGCGTACTTTTGTTCGCGCACCAGGCGCAAACAAAAGTATGCTGGATTTTATAAGATACGCGCATAGCCACGCGTATCTTATAAATCCGGGGACGGCGCGTGCAAGAGGGTGCACATTTGTGCAACTTGCACGTGCTGGCACGCCTATTTCGGAGGCCGCTCCGATTTCGGAGCGGCCTCGGAGGGAACAGGCAGCGTGCCGGCGCGCGAGTGCCCTGCACGCGTAAATCCAGCCAGATTTACGCGCGCAGGGCCTTTAAAATCCGGCCCTTATAGTTTAATTCTGTTCATCACTTTGAAGCAATAGACTGGAAGGGTAGTTTATAAATCAATAAATCAATGTAAATAAGTCTGAATGTAAGGAGGCACAAAAGAGCCTAAAACAAGTTCAAGGGAGCAGCACATTTCTTTAGATCCTGGGTAAAGGATAATATCCCTTAAGACCTTCTGCTTTCTCAAGTCCAGAAGTGGCCTCCTCTGTTACAATGCTTGCAGGTTAGACAATGGATAATGCCTAGGTGCTTCTGCCTAGTCTGTTATCAAGAGCTATAGGATGAAGAATGCACACAGCTGGCTGCCAGATCCATTTCTTGCCAAAATGGACTTTATGTTACCCAGGTAGAGAGTTCATCAAGCTAGGGTGAGAGAACATTGTACAAATCTCATCTTTGTGTGAGTTTCTTCACTCCGAAGGACGTGAAATCTTCACAAGAGTGTACTGTTCCATTCGTATGTCTCACTCTGCATGTCAAAGTGGATCCTAACCCCTACACTATTACCTAAACCTCACCTCGAGTTACTAGGTGAGCCTCCTATAGAGATATAAATAGCTAACCACTGGGAGCACCTTATGGTTAGTCTCTCTCTCTCTTTCTCTCTCTCTCTTTTGACTTTTTAATTTTGTGAGGAGTCTCTCATGGGGGACTTTGTAAAATGCTTTCTGAAAATCCAAATACATTATATCAACTGACTTACTTTTAACTGCATGTTTATTTACACCTTTAAAAAAATCTAATAGATTAGTAAGGTAATACTTCCATTTACTAAATCATATTGTCTCTTCCCTATTAAGCCAAATCCATTCTATATTGCCTGCATTTTTGTTTTTAAGAATAGATTGTACCATTTTTCTTAGCACTAACATCAAGCTCACTGGTCTATACTTCCCAGGATCATGCCTGGTACCCTTTTAAAAAAATTGACATTCCATTGGCCACCCTCCACTTTTCAGGAACTATGAAGGGTTACAGATTACTACTTGATTTATTATAATTCAGCTTGAAGCTTCCGGGGAGAGGTAGGTTTCAAATTTGAAAAATAAATATGATATTTTGTTAGATAATGTAGTCCTAACTCAAAAAGAGGCAACCCGATATGCGCACTACAAAAATAATGTTGTAGGAACTTCAATAGACCGAGTGTCCTGTGCCACCCTCAGAGTGGCACAGGACGGCAAGGCAGGAACTAGGTATGGATAGTCCAGTGAGACTGGAGCAAGGGATGATGTGGAGGCAAAGCTGAAGCTCAGGAATGGAGTGCAGGCTGGGCTGGAGCTCAGGAATGGAGTGAAGGCTGGAGTGAAGCTCGGGAATGAAGCATAGGCTGGTCTGGAGCTGCATGGAGATAAGAGTGAACTGAACACAGGAATAGACTGGAGCTGCATGGAGATAAGTGAACTGGAACACAGGAACAGACTGGAGCTGCGTGGAGATAAAGAATTGGAACACAGGAATAGACTGGAGCTGATTGGAGATAAGAGCAAAATGGAATAATGGGACAAACTGGTGCTGAATGGAGGTAAAAGTGAACTGGAACACATGAGCTGCATGAAGGTAAGAGTGAACTGGATCACAGGAACAGACTGAAGGTAACTGGGAGTAAGGGTGAACTCAGGAAACTCAGGGACAGACTGGAACACAAGACTCAGACAGGACAGTACTAAACAGGACAAACACAGAATATGAAACACAAAGCCAGAAGGCAACAACAACGAAGGCCTTGAGAAACAAGGCCTAATGTCAAGGAAGAGACCTAAAGAAGTCTTAGGGCTAGGCCAGAATGGAAGGCTAGGAGTCCACAAGACAGGCAAGAGAACCAAAGACAGAAGGCCCAGAGGCCAGGGGACAAGGTACAGAGGAAGAGGTGTCAGAAAGACAGGTGGCCAGGAGACAGACAATGGGAAGGCCTCAAGTAAGAGGTGGCTAGAGCAAGGAGGGTTAATCAGGGCTGGTGCTAGGTTTTTTGCTACCCTGTGCAAAAACTTACTGTGCTGCCCCCCCCCCCCCTACCCAATTCATTGATTGCCTGTCCCGTGTCCATCAAATAAATCCCAGTTCCATCCTACAATCTATATTTTAAAAAACTGACAAGCCCTCCCGTCCAGAATCCATGGATAAAGAAAGTGTATTAGGGACCCTAGGCAAACCTTACAGCCTTGCACACATGCCCCCCCTCCCCCCCCCCCCCCCCACACACAATTAAATTATGCATTTATAACAAATTTTACTTGAAAAAGAACATTCAAGAGTGCAGTCTTCTAAGGCAAATATATCACTTACAATGTGTATATTATATTTATACCCACTCCTGTAGTGCCAACCAGAAAACTCTGCATAAAAGACACTTGGAGCTCCTATGGAATTAGACATTTTGTAATGCGTATTGGATGTGAGCTTGGCCCTCAGAAAGCCATGAACAAACAGAATTACCATTACAATATAGTAAACCTCCCATACCAAAACAACCCTAACAACTTATCTATGAAAAGGCATCTCTGCACATAATACACCAGGCCCTAGAACACCAATAAAAGCTCTTATTAGGAAACCAGGCTGCTTATAGATCCCTTCACAGAAATTACATGACAGCCAAATTCCTCACCTTGGTCACATATGCAGAACACAGGGAGACCCTGACCAAATACAGAATAAAGAGATGAGAAAGTATAACCAGAAATGTGCTGAGAAGAACTGAACTGGAACCCACAACAAGCCAACCTCTATACACAGAGCAACAATGGAAAAATATAAATATTACCATTCTTCATAAAACATTAAATAAAATCAAGAAATAAACATTAACCATAATTGTAAAGACATAGGGCCTGATTTTAAAAAGCATTTACTCGAGTAAAACAGGGTTTTACTCGAGTAAATGCACTTTACTTGAGTAAGTGGGCTTTTGAAAATTGCTATAATATATGCCATTGAATTGTCCATAGGATTTACTTGTGTAAGTGCACTTTACTCCAGTAAATGGCTTTTTGAAAATTGCTACAATAGTAGTTACATTTACATGTGTAACTCCTTTTGAAAATTACCCCCATATTCATTAAAATAATATTTCAAACCAGTTAATGAACAGCATATCAAAAATTTGCCAAACACCAAAAAAAATTTTAAAAAACTGATGAATACAAAAATCCAATTAAAAAATATTCTATTCCCCTCAAAAAAGTAGTAAATATTTCAAAAGAGCAGAATCATCAAATTACACCCATAATTAAAACTAATAAGGATTTAAAAATCTGTTCTCTATACCGGGGATCTGATTTCCAGTTACCCTCAAATTGTTGTGGATTGGGGGAAGTAGGGGCACACAAATTGTATCTTCTCTCTCATACACATGCACAATAACACATTCATTTTCTCACACACTCCCTCTCTCTAACATACACAAGCTGCCTCTCCCTCACCCTCACAGATACATTATGTGTGTGTACACAAGCCTGTGAGAGCCTATATGTGACACAAACATACACAAATGCACAAGCTCTCACACAAATGCACAAGCTCTCACACAGACATATTCATAGACACACAGGTTCTCACAGAGACACACACAGCTCTCACACAGACACACACATAGGCTCTTTCACAGTCTCACACACACACACATACACATAGGATCTCACACAGGCAAACAGGTTCAGACACACACAGGCTCTCACTCATTCACATACATATAAGCTCACACACACACACATGTTATCATCTGGCCGTGGTGGGAAGAGCTCTACCACGGTCCTGCAGGGCCATTGGGGGCTGAGCTCCACCATGGTGCCACAGGTCTCCTGCTATCTTTGGACTGTATGGCCCACTAATCTTTCTGCTTGGGGGGGGGGGGGGGCGGAGAGTGGAAGCTGTGCACGGGCTGTGCACACGCATGCCGGAAGTCTGGCCTCTCTTTCTGTCACCGGCACTCTCCTCTTTGGTCGTCGGCTGGTTAGGCTCCACCAGCGGCCTGCAGCCTCTCCTGCTGCCACTGGCCTGCTGCCTCCACGGGTATGCCGCTCCGTGCAAATGCACGATATGCACACCTGGTAGTGCTGGGCCTGGGGTTAAGTAGGGCAAGAGTCTGGGTAAGGTGCAGGCAGGAGAAGGGGCTTGAACAGCCTGAGGGATGTGCTCATGGTGATCCCCTGGTGGAGTGGAGGTAGTACAGCAGGCGAAGGCCAGAGACCAGAGACATGCTGGAGAGTACAGTTCCAAGAAGGGTTTGCCAGGTTCCCCTGGTAGATGGAAGGCTGCGCAGCAGCCAGGACTATAACACATATCATGGATCAGTGCAATTGAAAGTGACAATCCCCTATGACATACCATATGTACTAAATCCTGTTTTTTCTTTTTCTTATTTTCTTTTTATACTTTTATCAGGGACTCATGTTTGCTGTCAACTACATTTACATATAACTTATCCCTTACTTTGGTACCGCTGCAATATAGCTTTTTAAAGATCAACTACTACACAATGAATTTGAACTAGAGATAGGACATTGAGGGTCTCCTGCAATAATTTTAAAAAGAAGTAACAAATTGGTAAACTTGTTTTGTACAGTACACAGAAAGTCTATCCAGGCTATGATAATATAACAGAGATAAGGTATGGGAAAAATGATAAAAGAGTTAAAAGTAAAATTAGGATTTAATACCTATTTCATGGGAGCTCATCACTTTTCATCGCACTGATCCATGGTATTTTTCACATATTGTTAGATAAAATAAATTTTACCTGTGTGTATGAGTCAGTTGCATAGGAACATAAGAACATAAGAAATTGCCATGCTGGGTCAGACCAAGGGTCCATCAAGCCCAGCATCCTGTTTCCAACAGAGGCCAAAACCAGGCCACAAGAACCTGGCAATTACCCAAACACTAAGAAGAACCCATGCAATTAATAGCAGTGACTATTCCCTAAGTATAATTGATTAATAGCCATTAATGGACTTCTCCTCCAAGAACTTATCCAAAGCTTTTTTGAACCCAGCTACACTAACTGCACTAACCACCTCCTCTGGCAACAAATTCCAGAGCTTTATTGTGCGTTGAGTGAAAAAGAATTTTCTCCAATTAGTCTTAAATGTGTTACTTGCTAACTTCATAGAATGCCCCCTAGTCCTTCTATTATTCGAAAGTGTAAATAACCGAGTCACATCTACTCATTCAAGACCTCTAATGATCTTAAAGACCTCTATCACATCCCCCCTCAGCTGTCTCTTCTCCAAGCTGAACAGCCCTAACCTCTTCAGCCTTTCCTCATAGGGGAGCTGTTCCACAGAGAGGTGTGTAGTGGGAGCTATTTACAGATATCACCAAGTTCTGAGCAAAGCTTGAGAAAGGGACCTTAATATATATACTTTGTCTAAAACAAGAGATTACCTGGAGTCTGAGGATCAGGAAGAGAAGCTGCAATATATTTTCAGTGCTGATCTCCTAGGTTATACCAGGTTGCTAACTTGAAACCTTTTTGAATTGCAGAACATTGCTTTCTTTTTCACAATGCAACTGGAGTGGAAAGTGAAGGTCACCACTGGCTCTAACCCCTATACCCTACTCTTTAGAAATTCACCATTGCTTATATTGTATGGAAATTGCTGTGTTTACTTATGCACACTTACCCTAAAATGGAGTTATTACTCCTCTGTCTCAGTGCCTCAGTAAAAGTTAATCTGTAAAACAACAACAACAACAAAAAAATGTGATTGCTGCTGAGTGTTTCAATTTAATTGCATGCCTAAGAGCAACAGCACACAGGAGTTGTAATTGGATCTGTTTTCCTGTTTACACATGCAAGGAAAAACTGTAGCTGGATTCCATCTCAAAAAGCCCAGATAAACAGTGAAGAGAGATTAATGTATTTCTTTTTGGGATTCTTTCCTCTTGCAAACAACTTTTATCTTTCTCTTTTTCAAGAACGCTAATGAAATGGAAGAGACAGTTACACCTTGATGAAAACTGATTCCCTTTCATTTGTTAATTCTTTTTAAATTTGCTGATCTGTTGTTGATATGCCTTTGATTCTAATTCTTGTGTGGGAGGGGAAGGGGGGAAGGAAGAGGCTTATCACCATTTTGATCAGGTGTTCTCTGCTTTTTTTTTTTTTTTTTAAGTATATAATTCCTCTTTTTTGACTTTGAAATGTGCTTTTTTTTTCCAAGACAGTGTAAATAGCTATGGCAAAAAATCTAGTAGTTGAAAACTGATTGACACAAGACTTGCTAACCTTAGGCATTTTGCACCAGTTTGTTGAATTTTTATATATTTAATTTTTACACTGATTTTAGAATTTGACAATACACCACAAATACCTGAGCCTCTACACAGCCTTGTTTGGAATGTTTCCCTCCTGCATCATAGATCTCTGTCTCCACTCAATCACAGGAACAGGAAAGCTGGGCACAGGGCAGTAGGTGCTTGCTTTCTGTGTCACTCGTCTCAGCCAGTCCTTCCTGGCTCTCTTGACTCTTAGAGCAGCTTCTTTAAATGAATTGTGAAAGCTATGCTTGGCTGTTTCTGGATTGTAAAACCTTGGAGTGGGGTGTTATCTTCATACATATTGGCCTTTTCCTAATCTGCAGACTAAAATAAAATTTGGCTAGTTATGCATGGTTTGAGTAGCTGCTGCAGAGAAGTTATCTAACATGGGGGGCAGATTCCAGAATGGGAGGGAAGAGGCAGCTGCCTGCTTTACCTCCAAGGGATCACATTCACAGCCCTGTTCAAGGAGATTTCACATAAAGGCACAGAATTATTAGCTTCAGAACATGAATATTTGACTTCTCACTTCTAGCAATCCTCAAAAAGTAGTAACACCATTTGTATCCAGACAGCCTATTAGCTCCAAGTTATAATGAAAACATGGGATGGACCAGCCTGACTTAATGTCCTGGCAACAAAAAAAATCTTACTGAACACCTGACCAGGATCCCAATTGAATACTAAATAGGATTCTAAATCAAAACAATTCATTTGGAGGAGCAAAACAGAGTGAAATGGGCACTTTATAGGGGTGGAATTTTGAGTTCACTGGGAAGATGGGAAGAATTTCATTTAGGCTAAGGAGGGGATTTTCTCCTATATTATGTATGTAAAAAGTGCCCAGTTCCACCTAGCTTATGTAGGACCTGCCCTGTCATAAAGCGAGTACTATACTCACTAAAATAAAAACTGAGGCAGGGGGACAATTTCAATTTTGAAAGCCGTTTATGAGGGTAAATATTGAGTTACCCTGGTAAAATGTTCTCCTTTCATACCACTAAAAGTATGTGCATTGGTCCACAACATGTAGTTTTGGTTGCAGTAAGACGAGGCATTCCCAGAGGCCTGTTTTTGATGGGGGAGGAAATAAATAGCACACATAGATCTAGATTTAACATTTTGTTATAAATATAGCGAAAATAGTGCCTGTGATAAAAAAAAAAAGGAGTGTGGTTAGGTTAATTTTTGAGATACTGCAACATGTACTATTTTACTGGATTGCATGGGTATTTTAGCACAATATGCATTAAGTTTATTACACCTCTGATATTTTCACAAAGCAAGCTGAGAAATGCCCAGACAGGCTGAGTGAGTTAAGTGAGTGAGAGAGTGAGAGTGAGAGAGAAACTCTTTATAAGGCTCTTATATAAGTAAACTATTTATACCACTATAGGAGGGGCAACTAGTAACTCGGTGTGAGGTTTTGGTGGTGGCCTAGGTTTAGGGGGGCAGTTTTACATGCACAGTCAGAAGTACAACAGCATAGTAGACATCAGATGTGTGAATCGTGTAATCGATCGTCTTAACGATCGATTTTGGCTGGGGGGGAGGGAAATCTGATCGTCGAGTTGTTTTTTTTTTTTTAAATCGTTAAAAATCGTAAATCGGGGGAGGGCGGGAAAACCGGAACACCAAAAAAACCCTAAAACCCACCCGAACCTTTAAAACAAATCCCCCAGAGAGGTCACGTGATGCGGTGAGCCGGACGGGCTGGTCTCGCGGCGGCTCCGGGTGTAGCCCCCCTTGAATCGCTCATAGCGGCCATAAACTCGTTGCTGGCAGCTGAAATTTGGGCAGCATTCGGCAGGAGAACTGCTGCAGCTGATAAACGCGCCGAGGAACGTTGTCGGGATGGCGGCAAAACCGGCGAAAAAGGACAAAAATAAAAGCGGCGAGCAGGAGCTTAAAATGGCTGACGCACGCAGTACTGCAGACGGAACAGGCCTAGATGACTCGGCGATCACAAAGCTCACAGATGCAATGCTCAAGGGCTTAGAGCCTAAATTTGAAGGCATCGCGGTCAATTTCCAGGTACTTAAAGACGCCATGGGAGATATCGGGAGAAGAATAGACATAGCGGAGGGACGGATAGCAGTGGTGGAAGAGGATGCCCAAGCCCTTACAGTGCGCGTGGCAACTTTGGAAACAGAGGTAAAAGCGGCTGCCAGCAGAGTGGAAGATTTAGAAAACAGGGCCAGAAGGAATAATCTAAAATTTCTTGGGTTGCCTGAAGCAATTGGTGAGAGGGAGCTGAAACAAGTGCTGGAAGAATGGCTCCCAATGGCCCTACAGCTGCCGGAACTCTCTGGAAAATTGATTGTTGAAAGAGCGCACCGTTTGGGGCCAAGACGTGAAAATGAGCGCAGACCCAGATTGGTGATAGCACGGTTTTTAGATTGGACGCAGAAGACACGGATCCTGACCGCATTCCGAAAGCAAAGAGAACTGAAATATCAAGAACAGAAGATCATTATCTTCCAGGATTTTTCAGCAGCGGTGGCGGCAAAACGCAAGCTATTTTCTCCTACTTGTAGTGACTTATACAATAAGAATGTCCGTTTTTCCCTGATATTTCCAGCCACCCTGAAAGTTTGGAAGGATGGGAAGGTATTCTCCTTTGAAGGTCCGGAAAAGGCTGCGGAGTGGTTAACTAGCCTGGAAGGAAATCGCTGACAGAGCCTTACAAGTTGAGATTCCGGAGGACTTGGATCAATCACGAGGACTGTATTCCAGTTAAATGGTTATAATGGGTTGCGGGGATGCTTCAGGCCCCAGTGGTCTGTGTGGTTTGGTTGGCTATAGATACCTTAGTTACAGTAGGTTGCTTATTATTGGGGTGCTGAGAGTTTGAGCATGGATGTGGGAAGGGGGGGGGGGCTACACCCGAACGCATTTTAGACACTGACCTCATGCCTCGTTTGGGAGAGGCCGTTGTTACCTTTTTGTTCTTGGGGGTAATGGGGTGGTGGGGACTCAGGGGAATGGGGGTGGGAGACAAGGGGAGGGTGGGTATGGGGGAGAAAAAGGGGGGTAGTGCGGGGGGAGGGAGTCGAAGGCACACAAATTTGGGAGGAGATGATATAGTTGATATGTATGACATCAGTTACTGGCTTCAGACAATACCAGTGTATGTATGGGAGGTTCAGGATGAGAGTGGGCGGGGGGTCCAAGCTGGGAGGCCTTCTGCCACAAGGTGGCGAATGATGTATGTGGTTAAGCTCTATAATTATATAGGGGATGGGTAAGGTGAGATACTGTACATGGAATGTAGGGGGATTGAACTCTCCAATCAAACGGCAAAAAGTGATGAGCGCGTTAAGTAGACAAAAAACAGAAATTGTTGCTTTGCAGGAAACACATCTATCAGACCAAGAGAGTAAAAAGTTAAAACGGGGATGGGTAGGGTATTGTTATCATACTCCAGCAGTAGGTCGGAAAGCTGGAACAGATATCCTCATTCACAAAAATTTACATTTTGAACTAGATCAGCAAGTTATTGATGACACAGGACGTATCCTGATAATTACAGGACGGCTACAGGGGAGGGAAGTGACTCTTTGTTCTATCTACGCTCCTAACACGTATTCACATAAATGTTTTCAAACATTGGTGAGCAGACTGCTCTCTATACAAAAAGGCCCGCTTATCCTTATGGGAGATTTTAATTGTGTGCATGAGCAAAGCTTAGACAGATCTCAGGCTCAGCCTCCCATTAGGACCTCACTGCAAAGGGGAATAGCGTACTTATGTACAGAACTCCATTTATTAGACATTTGGCGTACCCTGCACCCCACTGAACGGGATTACACGCACGTATCGAGGGCCCACGCAACTATGTCCCGGATTGATTATATTTTAATTTCTGATGTTTTGTTCCCTAAAGTACAGAATGCGCAGATTGGGAATGTAGCGGTCTCTGACCATGCGATAGTGTGGCTGGATGTGAGAGGGGGTAGAGCGGAGGAGTGCCGCCTATGGCATTTCCCGTCGCAACTGGCGAATGACAAAAACTTTCAGGAGTATCTGCGTAAACAATGGCATGAGTATGAGACACACAATCAAGGGCATGCGTGCGACCCCAGATTATTTTGGGAAGCCAGTAAGGCAGTATTGCGTGGAGATATAACTTCATATCTTATAGCAAAAAATAAGGCTATGCACAAAAGTATCCTCCTTATGGAGCACAAGGTGGGGTTGGCGAAACAGAACTTGGCGCAACAAAAGAATAGTGCGAATCAAAAGGAGTATAACGAGCTCTTGAGCGCTCTGAATACGCTATTGCATGTGAGAGCACAAAATATGATTCAAAAGGGAGCGCACAAATTTTTTCAATTTGGAAATAAAACTAGGGGGTTGTTGGCAAACATGATACGGAAACAACGGGGCAAAACGTATATAGATAAACTTAAAAATGAAAAAGGAGACCCCATTGTATCTAGTGCGGAGGTTTGTGCGAGATTTAGAACCTTTTATGAGGCCCTTTACAGAGACGATAGACAGGGGGGTTCAAAGGAGGAAAATGAGTTCTTTAAGGAGCTACCCATTCCTCAGATCACTACTGAACAATTGGAACGTCTGAATGCACCCATCATGTTAGACGAGCTGATAGATACAATTAAGAGTAGTAAGAGAAATAAGGCTCCCGGCCCAGATGGGATGCCTGCAGAGTATTATAAAATCCTGCTTCACCAAGCAGCGGGGGCCCTTCTGGAATTTTTTCGAGATGCCCAACAGAAGCGGCGGTTTCCCAAGGGGGTTACGAAAGCCTATATCACTGTCCTTGAAAAACCGGGTAAAGACCTTTCTGCCCCAGCTTCATATCGGCCAATCTCGTTGCTTAACTTTGAAGCAAAGCTGTTCGCCAAGATTTTGGCAGACCGGCTGAGTACTGTTTTCCCGGATATTATCATAGCCCAACAGGCGGGATTTGTTAAAGGGAGAACTGTAAGCGCTAACATGATTAAGTTGATTGTAGCTATGGAAACATGTCAGAGACAGGGTCGGGAGGCCATTGTAGTAGGTTTTGACTCGGAAAAGGCCTTTGACAGGGTCGCATGGCCGTACCTGTTCTCAGTATTAGCTCGGTATGGGATCCAGGGGGAAATTGCAGAGAGTATAGCTATGCTTTACAGAGAGCCGCACTCAGCTATATGTGCTAATGGGCAGGTCTCTGAGGAGTTCTGTCTTTACAGAGGCACGAGACAGGGATGCCCATTATCCCCTTTATTGTATGTGTTGTCCATTGACCCTCTTTTACGCAAGATAGCAGCAGACCCGAGGATTACGGGTTTTCAGGTGGGGCACCAAAAGTTTACAGTATCTGCGTTCGCAGATGACGTCCTGGTGTTCCTAACTAAGCCTCAACAATCCCTGACATATGTGCTTCAACACCAGCTTGCTTTTGGAACCTTTGCTGGTCTAAAAATTAATACAGATAAATCGGAGGCCATGGCACTGGGTGGTTCGGTACAATTAAACTGGGAAGGCCCTTTCCCATTGAAGTGGGTGGATTCTGAAATGCGGTATCTGGGGGTGAGACTTCCCAAAGAGGTATCCAATATTTACGCTGCGAATATTGGACCGTTACTTAAAAAGATGGAACAGACCCTTCGTATGTGGACTGGTTTGCCCCTGTCCCTGACAGGAAGGATATGTTTATTGAAAATGGTGGAACTGCCTAGATGGATGTATGTACTCCAACAGCTCCCTCTATGGCTAAAGAGACCTGACCTGGTGCATATTAACAGAATAATTCGGGCATACTTGTGGGGCTCTCACAAAGCGCGATTACCTTTGCAAACTATAATGAAACCAAAGGGAAGGGGTGGCATGGGATGTCCTAATTGGAGAGAATACAATTTGGCGTGTAGTCTCAGGCATATATATGACTGGCTAAATAATACTAGTATCTGTACGCCTTTAGCATTTCTTAATGCTTGGTGTTACCCTCTTAGACCGGGGAATATCCTTCAGGTTAAGAGTTCTGAATTGCCGAACCCAATTAGGGAAAGTCTACTTTTTGAGTCGGGAAGGGCGGCCTGGCGGTTCTTTTGTAACCACAAATTGGGAATGAGGAATGGATATACGCCCTTTTTGACATTGCTTGGTAATCCCCAGTTTCCTGGAGGTATGAGCTCGCCGATGTTTAGCTCATGGGAGATACGGGGATTAACCAATTTATATCAATTCTTGGACCCGCGTACAGCAGGGGTCAAAGACTTCCAAGATCTTAAGGATCATTTCAATATAGAATCCAAGGAGTTCTATGGGTACTTACAAGTGCGTCACTATATACAACAGCTGTGGCCCAAAGGGGCTGACCCCTACCATCCAGAAATATTGAGAGATTTTTTCTGGCAAGTGGGGAAAAGAATAAATTACAGTGCTTTATACATGAAACTCCTACATTCTATCCCGAATGATGAGGTATTGGTTAGCATCCAAAGCAAATGGAGGAGACAGGCTAACCTTGAACTTACTATTGAAGAAATTAAGCAAGTTATAAAGGGATGGGATATGTTTTCAGAGAACTCGGTTACCAGGGAAGTGGGGTATAAAGTGCTACAATGTATGTACATGTCTCCCACTTGGATGTTTGCGGCAAAAATATGCGAGTCTGATAAGTGTCTGAAATGTGTTCAGGAAAGAGGAACTTTTTTCCATTGCATTTGGGAATGTGCTGAGATTGCATATTTCTGGACTGATCTCTTATTAGAGGTAAACAAAGTGCTGAGTAACAACATACCTCAAGATCCGAAAATATGCCTATTCCGACTGTTCGGTGATATTGTGACACCTCTTACAGACTATCAGGAGATATTTCTAGGAAAAGTCCTATTAATTGGCCTACAAACCATTATGGCACATTGGATATCTAAGGACCGGCCACAGGTAGTTCACTGGAAAAACCGGGTGACCATGATCATGCAATATGAATACATAACTGCTGGAGCTAGGTCGGAGAAAGCTTGGGCTACATGTGAGGCCATATGGAAGGATTATTCATCCCATATATCGCCTACCATAAGAGACTCTATTATACAAATTGCTCGGCCTAAGTATAAAAATTCATCTTAAACTTTACCCTCAGTCTGAGGGATGCCTTGTGACTCCTTCAAAGGGTGGTTGGCAGTGCTGTGTGTGGGTGGGTGGGAGGGGGGAACGGGGGGGTTATCCTTAGGACATCATTAGGCTATTAATAGCTATCATTCATATGTGGTCTGTATTCTCAATTGTAGTCTTTACGCCAATGTGTCTTTATTTAAGGGAAGGGTGGGAAACGGCGTGGGATTGTGCAGGTTATTTTATATGACTTAGTGCTTGTCTTTTTCTATGTGGTGCACTTAATAATACAAAATGTTAATAAAGAAAATATGAAAAAAAAAAAAAAAAATCCCCCACCCTCCCGAACCCCCCCAAAATGTTTATATTACCTGGGGTCCAGTGGGGGGGTCCCGACACGATCTCCTCCTGCTCTCTGGCCACCGCTGCGTTGAGAAATGGCGCCGGTGGCCCTTTGCCCTTATCATGTGACAGGGCAAAGGTAGCGCCGGCGCCATTTTGTTTCCTGGCTCCCGACGTCACGCGTGCGGGAGATCGCCCCTGGACCCCCGCTGGACCCCCAGGAACTTTTGGCCAGCTTGGGGGGGCCTCCTGACCCCCACAAGACTTGCCAAAAGTACAGCGGGGGTCCGGGAGCGACCTCCTGCACGCGGGCCGTATTGCCAATCTTCAAAATGGCGCCGGTGCTACCTTTGCCCTCACTAAGTCATACGGACGACGGGTCAGGAGGCCCCCCCAAGCTTGCCAAAAGTCCCTGGGGGTCCAGCGGGGGTCTGGCAGCGATCTCCTGCACTCAGGCCGTATTGCCAATATTCAAAATGATGCCGGCGCTACCTTTGCTCTGTCACATGGTAAGGTCAAAGGGCCTCGGCGCCATTTTTATTAATGCAGCTGATGGCCCGGGAACGGGAGATTGTTCCCCGCGGCCCCCCTGGACCACCAGGTATGTGTAAAACGTTTTGGGGGGGGGGGGCGGAGAGTGGGGGAGGCTAAGGGGGTAAGTTTAAAAGGTTGGGGTGGGTTTTTTTTTTTTTATCGGTGCGGGCCTCACTAAAATAAATTAGTGATGTGAATTGGAATCGGAACCGATTCCAATTCACATCTCTAATGATCATATTCCTCCCCCCACCCCCCCAGCCGAACCTGATCGTTAAAACGATCGGGCACACGATTCACATCCCTAATTTACTTTTTCTTTAAAAATTGTGCAAAATCTGTGGGTAAAAAGTAACCATGCACTTTGTCCCAATGCAGACAGGTTGAAAATTCCCCCCTTTCTGATAATGCATTTTCCAGTTTCTTCTTGACAAGTATTGAATATCATCTGAAATAAAAGTGAAGTAATTTCAGCAATTCATTCTAACTGAAATCCCTTGATAGTCCTTCAAAGGCAACATGCAAACAAAAACAATATAATTTTAGCCAATTCAGCAGTGTGAAATTTGACCACATGCAGTTCAATGTTTCACCTTTTCACTTATGATATATTATTGGTCAATATGCCTTGTCTGTATAGATTATTCTACAGTAAAGTAACTTTAAATAGAATATGAAAATCTTATTTATTTTTTAAGTACATTATATTCCATCTTCCACAAAATAGTTCAGTATGTCACATAAGATTTTGTTCCATGAGCATAAAAGTGAAGTAAATCCCAAAAGAATGTATGTTACTTGTCATTTATATTTAAAGGTTTGTTCTATTATTAATGGATTAGAGTTACAGATAGGAGCACTGTTTAGAATGTTTGAACCAAAGCTCTTTCATACCATTTCTTTTGCTAAGCTCAGTTTATGACTGCCACAAACTTTTCTGAAGATGTGACAAGCCCATCAGTTAATATAAATGTATTTTTATTTAAATAATAATTTTAAGAGAAACGCAAAACAGAGAATGATAACAGGTAATAGGTAATATGCATGCACAGCAGTGCTGTCTTAGTTGCTCAGCAACCAGCAGGAGGTATGTCAAACAATACAAAAACTTGAATGAGAAAAAAGAAATGTTGACAGCTGTAGCATTGCTTTTCAGAGCTTGTGAATATCCATTACAGGACCTGCATCCTAAGATTTTGCAAAGCTATCAGACTCTTTCTAGTGAAGAAAGCAAAAATTGAGCATGGTATAGAGTGCATGGGAGTAACCTGCATGGAACTGCAGTTACTACCTTTAGCTGCGGGCATGGTGTTTACTATCCTCCAACAATTAGCCTTGATTCTTTTGATGCAACTGCAACATTGTTCTCTGCTTCCATGGGGGGGGGGGGGGGGGGATAAGGAGAATTGGATTCAGATGATTTACTGTCCGAGATACTGAAACACACACAATAGGAAAAAAGCACAGGACTGCTTCTATGGTCAAGATCAAAAGCAAATCATGTTCAAGCAGCATTTTCTGAATTATCAAGAAGGCTGCTCACCCCATAAAAATGTTACTAGCAATAATTTTATTTACGTTTGATAGTTGTTTGGTTTTCATTGTAAATATTACTACCCTTAATATAAGGCTTGGGGGTAATCTGCACAGACCGGATGGTATTACTCTTAACAGAATGCAAGGGGGTAAACCTGCATGGAGAAGGAGTTACTACTTTAAGAAACTGGCTGGGCAGACTGTTTGGACCATTTGGTCTTTTTGTGCCATCATTAGTATGCCTTTCTCAAATTATAAAATCAGAAAGAAGGTGGAGACATGCAGAAACACACTAGGATATAAGAACATGCCATACTGGGTCACACCAAAGGTCCATCAAGCCCAGCATCCTGTTTCCAACAGTGGCCATTCCAGGCCATAAGAACCTGGCAAGTTCCCAAAAATGAAGTCTATTCCATGCTACTGTTGCTAGTAGAGATGAGCTTCATTTTTCTGTGTCGGGTCAGGTTTCGGTTTGGGCGCTTCATGGGAAAAATTTGTTTTCCCGTGGGTCGTTTTTCGGTGAAATAGATCGGAAAAAATGAAACAGGAAAAACAAATTGAAAAAAAATGAATCGAAAAAACCCCCCACCCCAATCCTTCAAATTTACTTTATTACAACCCCTCCACCATCCCGATCCCTCCCCAAGACTTACTTAAAGCCCTGGTGGTCCAGCGGGGTCCCGCGAGAGATGTCTCCCTCTTGGGTCGTTGGGCCGTCAGGCCTGCCAGGAATCAAAATGGTGCCAGTGGCCCTTTGCCCTTACCATGTGACAGGGGCTACCCGTGCCATTGGTCAGCCCCTGTCACATGGAAGGAGCAATAGATGGCCCACGCCATTTTCTAAGATGGCACTGGCTGTCCATTGCTTCTACCATGTGACAGGGGCCGACCAATGGCACCGGTAGCCTCTGTCACATTGTAAGGGCAAAGGGCCACCGGCGCCATTTTGGTTCCTGACAGGCCCGACGGCCCAATGACCCAAGAGGGAGACATCACTCGCGGGACCCCACTGGACTACCAGGTCTTTTAGTAAGTCTTGGGAAGGGATCGGGATGGTGGAGGGGTTGTAATAAAGTAAATCTGAAGGATTGGGGTGGTTTTTTAATAAATGTGCCCCTCCCCCCCTGCACTAACCCGAAAAACACATTTTTCCTGAAGTTCATGGAAAATCTGTTTTGGGGTTCGGGTCCCCCAAACCAGGACGAATTAGGCAACTTCGTTGAAATTGCCTAATTCGTGATAAACAAATGCACATCTCTAGTTGCTAGAAATAGCAGTGGCTATTTTCTAAGTCAGCTTAATTAATAGCAGGTAATGGACTTTTTAAACACAGCTACACTATCTGTACTAATCACATCCTCTGGCAACAAATTTCAGAGTTTAATTGTGCGTTGAGTGAAAAAGAACTTTCTCCGATTAGTTTTAAATGTGCCACATGCTAACTTCATGGAGTGCCCTCTAGTCCTTCTATTATCTGAAAGAGTAAATAACTGATTCACATTAACCCATTCTAGACCTCTCATGATTTTAAACACCTCTACCATATCCCCCCTCAGCCGTCTCTTCTCCAAGCTGAAAAGTCCTAACCTCTTTAGTCTTTCCTTATAGGGGAGCTGTTCCATTCCCTTTATCATTTTGATCACCCTTCTCTGTACCTTCTCCATATTTCAGAGGTCAATGAGTGTTTGAAAAAAGCTTCTAGATCTGTGCTTAACACATTTGAAAATCCAAGCAAAATTTGCTTCATTCAAGCTTTTTAAATGAAAATTTCAACAAGATGTCACAAATGTAATCTGAAGTTTGTCCCCTGACATGGTTTTACATGGAGCTGCATCTGGAGGGACAACATAACCAACAAAAGTTCCTTCAAATAGTCTCTGAAACACATGCAAGAAATAAATCAAATCAAAGCACAGCTACCAACAACAAACCAAAATTTAAACCATGTGTCAAAATGACATACCATACAGGTTTATAGGTTTTATGTGAGTAGAATAGCTTCAGTGAATGTAAATGACAATGTGAAGAGCAAAAATCATGCCAGAAACAAAGATAACCAATCATTAAAACTGAAGAGCCAATCAGAGAGAGAAATCCAGAATAATTAACTGCATGAATGAAGTCATGTGACAGAATTTGTCCAATGCAAGAGGAAAAATGCTGTAAAAGAAGTCATGTGACCATATAGAACCAATCAAGGGAACTTAAAGGGAAACCGCGGAAAAGTGAAAGTACAGAGGGATCAAAAAAACGTGGACCATTTGATCCCCCAATTCAAGCCCCTGTTTGATAGTGATCCAAGTTCTTAAATCCAATGATGTTTCATCATTTCAAACCCTTATGGCTTTGTTTTATTGACAATATTTTCTTGTTATGGGTGAGCACTGACATTCAATTTTATATTTTTTTTGACTGGTTGAATAGCTTATACTCCCTCCAGTTACCCCAGACCCTTAAAACTCCTCGGGTATGATTAGTTTTCTATTTTTTTAAACTTATGCCTTGCACCTAGCTGAAGGAAACTTACGCAGCAAGTAATTTGGGTGTACACCCAGGTATATACAAATTTACAAGCACATCTCTTGGCCACACCCCAAAATGCCCATGCCCCGCCCAGACCATGCTCACGCATGGCTCAAAGCCAAGTAATGTTGTCTTTGAGCCACTCAAGTGAGGGGATTTTATAAGTTTTGAAAACCTTCAGATATAGCGGGAGATACATGTGCATCTGAGTGGCTTTTAAAATTCGTTCAGTGCATGCGAGGCTGACTTGTGTACACATCCCCCAATTAATACATGTGCCTGGCTTTTAAGACCATTAAGATGATAACTTTCAAAAGAGAGCCCAGGCGCAGATATACATGTGTGTGTGCTCGTAGCCAGATACACAGCAATTTTATATCCTGCACACACACACACACACACACTCACATATGTTATAAAATTGTCTTGGCATGCATATGTGTGCTCCTAATTTTACACGTGTGTGCGCACAGTTGCATAATGTTAGCTTTGAGCCATGCAAGTGAGGGAATTTTATAACAGGTGAGGATCTTCATCATGAGCAGTTTCATCAGTTTGCCCAGTCTATAGCTAGGTCCTCTAAAGCCTTCTGGTTCTTTAGCCTGTAACCCCCCCTCACACACACAGTTAACCCAGACCCCTTAAACACTTCATAGATGCCCAGAAATAGTTTTATTGAGTCTTACACCCAGGGGTGGCTCATGGCAATCTGCTGCCTGAGGCGAGGGATGAGATGGCAACCCCCCCCCCCCCCCCGTCTCCCCGCCCCCCATCTCACTCTCGCCCCACCCCCTCTTCCTTTTCCACACACACCCATACATGCATACACACATATACACTCTTTCGCTTCTCTCCCTCTTCCATACACACGATACACACACACACACACCCTGTCATATGCATACACACACTCTCATATACACTCACAAGCTGAATCCCCACCCCATAGCTAGTTGCCACACACACATTTCCTCACTCACGTGGAGCCTCTGCTCATTCTTCGGCCCCACAGTGCCCCTCCTCTCTTAAGCTGCTACCAGCCTGGCCTCTAGTGGCAGCCCACAGCAGCGTCCCTCCTCTCTTCAGCCGCCTGCCCAGCCTCTGGTGGCGGCCCATAGCAGCGTCCCTCTTCTCTTCAGCCACCGCAAATCTGCCTGCAGCATCCCTCCACTCTTCAGCTGCCGCTGGCTTGACCTACGGCAGTGGCCTGCATCATCACTCCTCTCTTCCAGCGGCCACTCGTAGTGTCACTCCACTTTTCAGCCGCCACAGGCCTGGGTCAGCAGTCACGATAGGGGCAGGCAGCGTTCTGAGAGGGGCATTTTTTGCCAGCTCAAAATTCTGCTGCCTGAAGCAGTCACCTCACCCTACCTCATTATAGAACTGCCCCTGCCTACACCTCTTCTATAGCAGGTGCACAGGTACATGCACGTACATCTCTTGGTCTTGTCCTGGAATGCCCATGCCCTACCCAGATTCCGTCCCTTTTTTCCCCGGTGTGATATTTGTGCATAAGTATTTCTACGCACATGTGGGCAGCTTATAACATTGGAGGTACACCCACACATCTCCCGATTTTGGTGCGCACCCGGCTTATAAATTGCACATTTAAGTTTTTGCAGTAGAAGTTGTTGATCATCATGGCCGCTGAATCCTGACACTGAAAAAAGCATGAGCCCTTACCTCATCTATAAGATCCTTCACCTTAGAGATGGAAGCACATATCGGTGATGTGACAGAATATGCTTTTTCAGTGGAAGGACCTACCATTCAGACTACCATGCTGGAGCAATTGTTTTTAATACCCAATGTATGAAGCCTATAAGTCTGTATGGTATATCATTTTGACACTTGGTTTAAATTTCTGATTGCTGTTGGTAGCTGTGATCTGTTTCTTGAATGCTTTTTTCAGAGATTATTTCAAGAGCACCTTTGTTGGTCCCTTACAATGCAGCTCCATGTGAAACATGGACCATGCCGGGGGACTGACTTCCAATTATATTTGTGACTTTTTATCTTGTTGAATCTTCCATTAAAAGAATTTTGAATGAAGCATTTTTTCTTGGACTTTCAAATGTGTTAAAAACAGATCTGGAAGATTTTTGCAGCAATCGTATTGACCTCTCTTTCTCAAGGTATACTACTTTGTATAGCATTTTAGTATTGGGAACAATGGGAAGATAACATTTGTTTTCATTTATATTATTTGCTAGACCACTACTTGAATGTACACTGTGCATACTAAAGGCCTAACAGATAAGAAGAAGAAGCAGGGCACTAGACCTGGGAGGAGTTTAGCAGAAAGAAGAAGGAGAATAAGATGAGGCAGGGGTTCTCAACCCTGTCCTCAGGGCATACCTAGCAACTCTGGGTTTCAGGGTATCCACAATGAATATGCATGAGATAGATCTGGCTACAATGGAGGCAGTGCAGCCAAATCTCTCTCATGCATATTCATTTTGGATATCCTGAAAGGCTGACTGGACAAGGTTAAGAACACCTGGACTAGAGAACAGTCAGACTCAGAGGCTCCACAGTTTCAGGAGTGCACCATACTTGCTTCTCAATCAAACCCGAGACTCTGGAATGTTCACTTCAGCGAGGGTAAGAATGACATGCTGTTTCAGAGAGCCCTGGAGGTATATGAAAAACTTTATGATTGAAAGCGTCATCAACATCAAAAGTGTAGAAAAACCATTTGTAGGCCAATATTTTGCATGAAAACCCCAGCCTGCGTGTGGCAAGGTTCATGCTGTTCATTTGTAAGGAGTGCTTTGCTGATGTCAACTGTAAACTTAAAAAGAAGGTAAAAGCCTACGGAAGTTATGTGTGGTTGACAGATGGAGGATCTTGATCTTGATACAATGGAGGCAGAGGAGGAAGCATGTGAGTAGACTTTATAAAATATCATATATAATAGAAATGTTATGGCATGCAAATGTATATAGTTGAACTGTCTAATACATCCAGTTATTTAAAAAGAAAATGCCAAACCACTGTTTATAGTAATGCAATAGATGGTGTTAGGTGTGATTCCACTTAGGGCCCTTTGGACCTATCATAGGGATGTGCATTAATTTAAAAAAATAATCTTAACTGAATCAGGTATTTGCTTTTGGTTTGTTTTACCCCTAAATTAACACACAATAGCTCCAAAAATCCCCCCAAAATTTGGATTCAATCATGTCGGAAAATAGTTCTCACTATTTGCAAATGGCATATGTGATTTGTAAATAGTGTGCACTATTTTCTGAAATGAATAAAAATGAAAAAAACCCAGACATTTTTTTCACAAAATCCTACAAATTAGTATGCTTTATCCATGTTCAAATTCATGTGTCTATAGTCACATAACTGCATTAATCTTCATTACATATTTGTGAATATTATGTCCAAGTGCATATAATATATCTGACTATAGTCCAAATTATAAGCATTTTTTGCTTCAGGGTGTGATTTACTATAGATTTTTTCCATACTGTGTTTATGTGAACAAAAACTTAATAAATCATGTCCTATGTCATCATTTGTTGTATTACATGTAAAGACATAATAATTTTCCTCTTTGGCTCATTAAGAAAATTATGAGGCCTCAGCACACCTCTTCATATAACTCAAATGGATTTTATTCCCAACAGATATAATTATTCTATAGAACCTGCAAATGAGACTACAAAAAGAGACTTAAGGACTTAATTTGTGAAGCCTAGAGGAGACGAGAGAGAGGAAATTTAATAGACATTCAAATACTTGCCTCCTGTCCCCTCTCCCACACAGCTACGCCTTAACACAGGGAAGGCAACTGCAGACACAGAGTGCCACAAATGAGTCTGGTTTTCAGGATATCCACAATGAATATGCATGAGGTATATTTGTATGCATACCTCATGCATATTCATTGTGGATATCCTGAAAATCAGACCTGTTAGTAGCACCTTAAGACTGGAGGTGCCTACCTCTGATTTATCACAAAGATCACAAAGGAAATTATATGAATGTAAGTTGTTTTCAGATTAAATATGTTTCAGTTTTAAACTTTGCATCCCTGTTTTAATTTATATCTTAGTTTGTACAACCTGTCACATGGTGAAATTTGCATGAATCAGGAAATTTAAAAAAAAAAAAAGGGTACTTTTCTGAATTCCTCCATGAAAACGAGTCCTTTGAATGGTATCACTAATGTGGACCTGAATAAGAAAAAGCCCTTGTAAATCATTCCTTAAAAATACATTTAGGTTGATGAATATATTTTAAGGGCTGCAGTGATAATTAAATAGCAGAAATGAGGCCAGTTGGTACCCAGCGGATCTAACGAGAACACTTGCTAAGACAGAGAATAAAGTATTATTTAAGCCCCATACAAAAAGCCTGGTGTAACAAATTAGAAACTAGGCATATACAGAGGCAAAATTTTCATTTTGGTCTGTTAATTCATTTTGTAGGTCATCTCCATTCATTGGATTCATTTCAACTGAAAAAAAAAAGTAATTTGTTCTCTTTATTCATTCATTTTCCATTGAAGCCAATGGGGTAGGCACTGAAGCCTAATTTGGGCTTCAAAATTAGGATTTTCTCATCATTTGTAGTGAAAATGATGGGAAGATCTCATCAAAAAGGGGAAAGAACTCCAAACTGTGACAAAGAGGCACCAAAAGTGGCAATGAATAGCCAAATGCACCGTAAAGGGGCAAAGGGATCGCAGCAGGATACCATGAGAGGAACAAAGAGGCAGCAAGAGTGGGACCACCCCCCCCCCACACACACACACACACACACAGAGGCTTCAAAAGAGGGTACCAACAGTGGCATAAACCCTTGAAGGAAATTCTGTAGGCAAAGTGGCACCAAGAGTGGCATCATCATCTTAAGGCAGCATGACAGGGGAATGAAGCAGAAAAGGTGGCAGGAAAAAACCCGAAAGCACTGACAAAAGGACAAAGCATCATATTAACACAGCAAGGCCGTGGCAAAAAGGGCATTAGTTATGAGCGTGGGTTTTGATCACTGTGCGCAGCTGAAGATGCTGCTTCCGTGGGATGTAAAAAAAAAAATTATGCAAAACATTTGCACGCAGAAATCCACGCACATACAGAGAAATGAGTACACCTAAGCATGATAAGGGCCTATGTAATAAGCAGCCACATCCAGGCTCAAAACCTGTGCTGATAATCCGCGCATAAAAGCAAAGAAATGAATGGGTCTTCCTATTGAGTGAAAGTATGACCCTGGAAAGTAGGGGTGTACATTCGTTTGTAACATATTGGCAATCCGCAATGTATATGCCATATTTGTTGTATTCGTGGGGGTCACAAAACGTATGGCAAACCCCCACGAATACAAAGTATCACTAACAATTAAACCCTCACCCTTCTGACCCCTCCAAGACTTGCCAAAAGTCCCTGGTGGTCCAGCGGGGGTCCTGGAGTGATCTCCTTCACTTGGGCCATCGGCTGCCAGTATTCAAAATGGCGCCGATAGCCTTTGCCCTTACTATGTCACAGGGGCCGACCAATGGCACCGGTAGCCCCTGTGACATAGTAAGGGCAAAGGCTATCGGCGCCATTTTGAATACTGGCAGACGACAACCCGAGTGCAAGAGATCGCTCCAGGACCCTCACTGGACCACCAGGGACTTTTGGCAAGTCTTGGGGGTGTCAGGAGGGAGGGGGTTGTAGTAAATTCAATTTAAAGGGTTGGGATGGGGTTTTTTTTTTTTGGGAAACAAATACATATGTAACTAATGAACGGATCAGTGTCCCCCGAAAATGGATGCAACGGATTTGCGTCCCAACGAATATGAATACCGAATGGGACGAATCCGTCCCTGCTGCACATCCCTATTGGAAAGTATTTTTAATATTTTAAATAACTGTGCTGCAGAAAACATGGCAAATATTTTCATGGATGCTAATTGACACTGGCAGAGCAGCGAGATAGGTGCTCAGTTGGGCACCAATCTGGATGCTTGGGTGCCAACACAAGCACTCAGTGAATATGGACGCTCAGGCACCTAGAAATGTGCCTAGAAAATGTTGCCACTCACGTGCTGAGCTAGGCGCTTAGTTGGTTGCGAATGTATATGATTGGGTGCCCAGAAAGGCGCCTAGCTAATCTTGCTGCTCAGGCGCTGAGCTAGGCTCGTACTTGGTCACAAATCTATATGATCGAGCACCCAGAAAGGTGCCTAGCTAATTACTAATCTTGCTGCTCAGGCACTGAGCTAGACGCCCTTCTGGCTGTGTATCTGGCCACTCCGGCACTGAGCTAAGCGCTCAGTTGGTGCAAATCTGGCCACTCGGACATTGAGAAAAGTGCCTACTTAAGCTGGCTGTTCCGATGCCGATAAAAGAGCCTAGCAATGCTGGCCACTTGGTCACCCAGAAAGGTGCCTAGCTAAGCTGGCCATTTGGATGCCAAGATAGGTGCTCAGCTAGGTGATTTTCAGGATGCTCGGATGCTGACATAGGCCCCCCGAGTAAGCGCTGACACTTAATTCATGCTCTAACCGTGGCGATAAAAAACCCATATTAGCATTATCGCAGCTCCCTGCATTGTCTATGATTAGCTAATCACCTCCTTTGCATGCCTTTAGCATGCATTCTCACAAGAAAAATGGCAGGTCTGTAAGTGTGTTCGTATGTGCTTTTTTCCCGTGCACAAAACCCTTATTACAATCCCCGTATAGGGCTTTGCGCAGGAAAATGTGCATACAAACCCGCGTGCAGGTGCTCACAAACCCGCGGCAGCTTCAGCGTACCTTATTACATTGGCCCATATGAGAGGTGCAAAGCAGCCCCCTACAGTGGAAGAACACCCCAAGGTGTAGAGTCTGGGGTATGACAGCAAGGCAGAGTGATTGCAAGATCCTCCAGCTGCAAAGTCTGGGTATGACTACAATGCTGAATGAAAGAGAGACCTCTACATTGTAGGATAAGGGATACAGCAGCAAGGCAGCGTGGTATGGGAGATGTCTGTCTTCCTGTAGATATACTTGCCACTTGTCAGATTTAGGGAATGAACTGTTATCAGTTTCATTTTTCTGACATGAGCTTTTCATATAATGCCTACTTGAAAGTCTTATGTTCTTAAAGTGATCTTGCTGCTGGGTGAAATTTTTTTGTGTGTGAGTGAAATTTGCTTTCTGATTGAAACTTTTGTCACAATCAGAATTTAAGGTTTATTTGTGCTTATATACCGTTGTCTCGGCATGGCCTTCACAGCGGTTAACATAGCAATAAAATACAATAAAAGAAAATTACAAACAATAATAATAATAGAAGATAAAATTTAACAAGTTAGAATAAAATATATCTTAATAAAATGTCTGAAGCCATAAATATTAAACCAATAAATACTAAAAAACATAAAACATGCTTTAAGTATTGAGGTTAATTTGACAATGGTCTCTCATCTGATTGGGTGAAATTGGTACTACTTGGCTGGAGAACAAGCTAGGGCTCTGTCAACAGCAGGCAGAACATGCTCATACAGGGACAAGGGCTAGGCTTAACCTATACCAGCCTCTTCTCCCCCAGGGTGAGCCTTTGAGTTCTGAAGTTGGCAGGACTTAGGCGAGGGTCCCATAGAGTGTAGTCAGGAAGCGTCAGTAACAAGCCTAAGATCAGAGCAGGTGAGGAGCAGGCACATTGGTATCCAGGCAGTGATCAGGGCAGGCGGAGATCAGTCAAAGTCGGTATCCAGACAGTGGTCTAGATCCAAGAAGCAGTAAGAGAGAGAAAAGAAGACAAAATACTGGACCAAGAGAGGTCAGGAAGAGACAAGACAGGGAGCAGGGCAGGAGCAAGAGCAAGGCAAGGAACAGGACTGGAACAAGGCAGGCAGGATGGGAACAGTGAAGCAACATGAATTACAGGCAGCAAGAATCAGCAGGAGGACCTGTTGCTGAGGCAATGTCTAAAAGCTCTGTAGATGTTTAAAAGGCCCAGAGGGCCTGACTTGGCAGGAGGTGCCTCCTTAAGCTTCCCGCCACGGGGCCTTCTTATTCAACACTGAGGGGTAACCATGTGGCTATGGAACAGCATCATAGAGCTTGGCAAGTAGTGTACAGAGAGCCTGGTATTGGCATTGGAGTGAGTGAGACCAGTCTGGGGCCATCCCATGACAGGCCAAATGTTACATGCAGCAGTTTTTCTAAATGGATTTATTTTGCGCATACTTTGGAATGAACCTCATTCATAAGCCATGGCATGTTGGGATGATCTCAAGCTCTCAAATTTACTGCTAATGTCCTTCCTAGTACCAAAGAAAACCTTCTTCAGGAGTTCATAAGGTATAATCTTAATAGGTAACATATTATGATGTGCTTGAAAATTCTTATTAATCAGACTAATGACATGCAATATAATTGGGACTCTGTATATTTCTGCCACATTTTTTTGGTCTCTGATTGCATCTCTTTGTACTTAAGAATCTTTGATTTTTCCATATGATCTACAGAATAATTGCTGGGTTCTGATACTTCTATCAACAATTCTGTTCTTGTGTTCTTCTCTTTCACCACCATATCTGGTTTTCACACATCGATCTTCCTGGCAGTGTGAATAGGAATGTCCCAAATGATTACAACTTTGTCGTTCTCTTCTATTCTATTAGGGTTCTACTTCCAATGTTTGTTCGGTACATTGATGTTATAATAATGTTTTCTCAACAATGTGGGTTTCCTGGTAATTTGTGAGGTTTGTTTTATTCAGAAAGCTTTCCCATATTCTGTAATTGAACACAGTCTCTTCCCTTTGTTGATTTTCTGGTTTTGCATTGTTTCCTCTTCCTACTGAAAAGTTTTACACATTCGGAACTTATAAAAAGTTTCTCCTGTGCATGTTTTCTGTTGTACCTGCATTTCTTCCTTCTGATTGAGGGTTTTGCTATAGTTTGCATATGTATATTGTCTGTCTTTAGTATCATATCTCGACAGTGATTTCAGAGTTCCATTATCAATGAGGAATATCAAATATACATCATGTACACATTTTTTCTTCTTTTCCAAGATTACTCTACTTTTCCCCTGTGTGTGTGATATCATGGTATTTTGCCTTTACATAGGATAATTTTCAGCTGAATTTCCTATTAAATTAAACTGCTTCTTTTTTGAAACATTTATTCCTGCACTCTTTTCCCCTGTCAGAACAAGAAGAATTATCTTCTCTGTCTTTCTGGTATCATCTTGTTCTCTTCCAGATTCTCACTGAGTTCCCAGTGATATGTCTGATGATATCTGACATCATCTTTTTTCTAAAGATTGGAGAGTGGCATGGGATAAAAACGGGATCCCTCATGGTTAAAGGATGGATATGAAGGAAATGGGTAACCCATGTTAATTTCTGTAACCTGGATGCAGCATCAGTTAATACCCTAAAGAATAAAAAAAAATATACAAAATAAAGGTAAACTTGTTTTATATTCTAGATGGAGTAATTGGGTCTTTTTGTGCCATCACCAGAAAAGAGATGTGGTGCATATAGAAACTCCTCTTTGTGATGACCACAGATGTCTAGTAGGATTGTAGATATGTAATATGGAATTAACTCATCCAATTGTAATATGGAATTAACTCATCCAATTGAATCCAAAGACAATATGGACAAACACAGCAGTTTTGTACTTGATCCGCCACTCAACTAGTAGCCAATGAAAATCAAATGGCATTGGTTCCCATCTACTAACCCCAAAAATTATCTGATCAGCAGTGTTTTGTAAGCACTGTAATGATTTCAATGCAACTGTAGGTAACCTTAAATATAGTACATTGCAATAATCAAGTAATGGAAGGATCAAAGCCTGAACAACAGAGTGAAAATCATAATCCTTAAGTTTAGGTTTCACTCCTAAGCAAACTATTTTTGTTTGTGGAATCAATGAGACAAGCTAAGCTCCAGAAACAGGAAGATAGGTATTATGGTCCTTCCAATAGAAATAGAAGATATACACACATATACAGTGAGGGGCAGATTTTTAAAACAGCGCGCATGGGGTACATTTGTGCGCGCTACCCGGCACGCACAAATGTACACCTGACTTTATAACATGCGCGCACTGCCGCATGCATGTTATAAAAACCAGGGTCGGCGCACGCAAGTGAGTGCACACTTGTGCACCTTGCACACACCAAGCCCTAGGGGAGCCCCAATGGCTTTTCCCGTTCCCTCCAAGGGAACGGCGGCCTTGGAGGGAACTTTCTTTTCACTCCCCCACACCTTCCCCTCCCTTCCCCTATCTAAACCGCCCCCCGCCCTACCTAAATCCCCCCCCCCCCCCCACCTTTATCTTCTTGTTTACGCCTGCCCGTTGCGCCATCCCCCGGTATGGCCGCTGTGCCGGAGGACTCGGGACCACCCCCGGACCGCCACCCCCGGCCCCACCCCTTTTTCAAAGCCCCGGGACATACGTGCGGCCCCTGCATGCGCCGAGCAAAATAGGCTCGGCGCATGCAGGGGCAGGTTTTCAGGGTTACGCGTGTAAGTTACGCGTGGAACCCTTTGAAAATCTACCCTTGTATGTGTGTGTCTGATTTTGCACACAGAAAAAAAACTGGGTTAGAAACACAATGCTGCCAGGCTCTTCTTCACTTCAGTGTGCTAACCTCACTGCACTGCACCATGTAATGTCAGACAAAAAAAAATCACTCCATTCTACTCCTTTCCTGCCCCATTTAACACAAAAAGCAGTGCCACTGCTTCTGTCTTTCTTCTGTCACAATGAATGAGAGAGAGACCAGACTATTCATTGCAGAAGAAAACATCAGAAAAAGCTCTTTATCACTGTCAAAACCTACTTTTTTAAAAAAGTTTTTTTAAATCTTTGAGAAAGATCTTCTGGAAAAGAGATTATTCTCTGCAAACTATCAGATAGCAAACAGAGAGTTTCTTGCACTAGGGATCTTCATTCATTTAAAATGAAACTGCAAAGTGTGACATATAAGGCTAAATCATTTCATTCGGGGGGCCCTAAACTGAATCAGTGGCCCCCGAATGAAAAGAACCTTATTCATAATTTCATTTTAAACTAATGATTCAGGCCTAATTCTTAGCCAGAATTCAGGGCCTCATCTAGGGCACAGGATGAGGCCCAAAGCAGAAGCCACAGCCTAGGCCCAAGTACGATGCTGGGGTCTCAGTGGAGGCATGGACCAACACTGGGACCTTGGCAAAGTCTCCAAAAAATGAAACAAAAACACCCCAAAACTTAACTGATCTTAAGGATATCTGATAAAGGCCAGCTCCCATTGCCGGGGCCTAGGGCTAGACCCAGCCCCAATGCCAAGACCCAACCTGGAGGCTGGGTCCTGACACTGTGACCTTGGCCTTGGTTGGGGCCTACCATGACCTGGCCTGGAGGCTGGGTCCCAATGCAGGGGACACCAGGACCTGACACCAGGACCTCAGCATGAACCCAGGCCTGATGTTGCAACCCGACCTAGAGGCAGGCCCTGACACTGGGGCCTGGAATCAGCCTCAATGCCATGGCCCGGCCCGGAGGCTGGGTCCCAATGCCGGGGCCTTGGCCCAAAACCCAGGCCTGACACCACGACCTAATTCGGAGGTCAAGGCCCGACACTGGGGCCTAGACCCAGGGTCAGGCCCAGGATTCATAGTTCAGGGAGCCTCTTCTTTGTCCGCTTCCTTCTTCAGCACTTGCAAGCCAAATGATGCCATCTACTTGGGTCACGCCAGCGTTAATTAACTCCAGAGCATTCAGCCCAGCAGACAGCACCATTTTGATGTATGGCAATGCAAACGAATATACAATCCATAAACCGACATTCATGGAAAGAAAATTCCTGAAAACAAACCAAAAATGAACCCAAATTGTTTTCTCCTGTAGATCCCTATTTTGCACATGCTTAGACCTTGCAGTGGGAGGACATCAGCATCACTTGATCTAGATGGCAGCTACATACTGATTAAAAAGGTGCTTCACCATAATTTGTCACATAGTCAAGAGTTTGTTGCTATCATTACTAGTTGTTTGTTTGCTTAGCACTGCCATAAACTTGAATGGGAAACATAAATGAAAGAGCTGAAAATTGTCAATTCAATTTGAGGGCACCCTCCATTATTTGAGGGTCCACAAATGAAACAAAAAAGGAGTCATTTTTTGCTTTTTACCCATTTATTTCAAACAAATGCAAATCCCTTCTAGAAACAGAGAAACATTGAAATGTGACAGCAGAAAAAGTCTATAGAGCCTGGCTAGTCTGCCCATCCATTCATTGGGAGATAATCCATCTGACAAACAGTAATTAAAATAAATGAATAGGAAGGCAGTTAAAATAATAGTTACTGGATTTTATAGATTGCAGCTTACTCTGTTTCTTGCAGCTCATAAACTACCAGTTGAAATGTGTCTAAGAGAAATGCAGTACAAAATTATGCATCATTCGTACATAGATAATAAGAAACACAAAAAGATGGGGCTGATAGATTTTGACCTCTGTCATAAATGCAAGATGGAGAGTGGCATGATGCTACACCTTTCTCTATTATATCATAAGAATTTCCAATTTTGAGATGACTTTGTCAGTTATGAATAAATGTATGCAGCCTCTATGCCCTTTCAAGGAGATACAGTATTTTCTATCAGGTGACCTAAACACCTGCACTATTAACAACTTTCCTCTGTCACATGGGCAAAAGGGGTTCATAAATATGGGCCTTCTTTTAGCCCACAAGTGTCTTTTGCAATTCTGGGCAACGGAATTCTTACCACAATTTGTAGTTTGGCAGTAACGTATGTCTACTGTAATTCACATGGGGGTAGATTCTTGAACATACGTGCTTGTGTCCATGTGCGTGAGCTACCTGGCGTGCACATGGCTAGTTTATAACACGTGCGTGTGTTATAAAATTTGAGGGGCGCGCGCAATTAAGGAGCAGACTGGGAGAGAACTTCCCTACCTCCCCCTACCCTCCCCATGCCCTATTCCTATCCTAGCTAACCCTGGAATTTTTAATTTACTATTTTCTCTTCTTCCGAAGCTGCAGCAAGTTTTGCATGCAACAGGCTGCTGGTGTGCGATTCCCCGACACAGGGAACTCTGGTCTTGGGGTGTCAAAAAACGGTCTGGTTTTCAGGACATCCACAATGAATATGCCTGAGAGATTTTAAGGGGATTTTGGATGTTTAAAAATGGTGGGTTTTGTTTTTGCTTTTTGTCTTTCAAACACTGTAGTGAGATTATTTTTCCTTTTTTCCCTAGGGAATCAAACTGCAAAAACTACTCCTCCCCCCCCCCAAACATAACAGAGCCACAGCATAGCACAGGAGGAGCTTGCAGTGCCCCTTCACAAACTTGTTTTAAAAAAAAAATACAACAAACACAAGAGCAGAGTATTTTTTCCACTTGCACCATAGTTCAATGCAATATCCAGGAGAAGACAGACCCACACACATACCTGCACAAAACCTAGGCAAAGGGTGGGAGAAATGAAGACTAAGCACGCCCACCTGGACACACAGACTCAGTTCTGGCGGCTAATGAGGAGCAGGAGGTTGGGGGAGGGGGCAGGGAGTGAAAGACATGCTTAGAGCCCTCTCTCACAGTGTGCCAGAGACCTCAGCAACCTGTCTGGAATCCACCTCTGTGTGAAAGTACAGCAGCAGAAAAATAATAAAAATAACCCTCTTAAAACATTGATGGTTTTCAAAGAGGTTAGTTTAAAAGCTCTAATTAAAAAAAAAAACAAAAACCACTACTACTCTAGCTCTCTTTATGCCTCATACACTGCTGTTAAGAGGTTTGGCCAGCACCATGCACCCACTGCCACTTTAGCAGGGAAGCTCATACATTACAGAGAGCTGGGCAGGCTGGTGCAGAGGGAGGAACAGGTGGCAAAGGGTGAAGAAGGAAAGAAGGGGACCGCTTGGAAAATGTTAACAGCAGCGGATAGAGCATCTGAGCCAGGACCAAAGTGGGAGCAGTGAAAAGGCAACACATGGAACTGGCAGGAGAAGAAGCAACAGAAAAAATAGAAACATAGAAATGATGGCAGAAAAGGACCAAATGGTCCATGCAGTCTGCCCAGCAAACTTATAGTACCGTAGTATCTACCGTGCAGGTTACCCCCAGGCTTATCAGTTTTACAGACTGTAAAAGTCAAGACCCTTGTTGGTTATTGTCTGAATCTAATTCCCCTTTACCCCTTGCTGTTGAAACAGAGATCAATGATGGAGTAGCATTGACAGTATGAAGGCTTATTGGTTAATGGTAGTAACTACTGCACCAGCAAGTTACCCCCATGCACTCTTTTCTTCATTTCCATCCTTTAGCTTTTAGGGATCCACAGTGTTTATTCCATGTCCCTTTGAATTCTTTCACTGTTTTTGTCTTCACCACCTCCTCCGGAAGGGCATTCCAGGCATCCACCATACCCTCCATGAAGAAATATTTCTTGACATTGATTCTCAGTCATCTTCCCTGGAGTTTCCTTTCGTGACCCCTAGTTCAGGGCAGAAGTGGAAAGAAATGTGCTTTAGAGAAGCTGTTCAATTTCTCCCCTTCCATCCCAAGTTTATTTTCCTTGTTTTTTGTAACTTTCCCTCTCCCTTTTTCTGATTCACTGTATTTAAAGTTCAAGGTTCTTATTGAAAATATTGTTTTTTACGTTACGTTATGCTTTACACTCCTTGTTATTTGTAAACCGGGTTGATGTGATGCCTATCATGAAACTCAGTATAACAAAAACAATAAATAAATAAATAAAATAAGTATCGAGGATAGAATTGTTTTTCAGTTTAAAACAATGCTAGCAATTTTCTAATCCAGAGGAGGATGGGGATGGTTTTAACCAAAATCATAAAACCCTATTTAAAATATTTAGAGCCTAATATACCAAGCTTTTATTTCCATACACATAGAATGGGAGAAAATATTTTGGAAATCAGATTTGCAGGGTAGGCATGGTGTTATGAAAGGCCTTCCTGTTCGAGATGGCCTTGCATTCTGTTACAGATGGGGAGCGCTAGAAGAGTGATCCCATCTTGAGGGGATTGTGTGCCCTTGGGCCTCTGCACGACCCCAGAGAACTCCAAGGCAACACCGAGGGTAGGTGAGGCGTGTCCCAGCATGGGTGGAGATGGACGGTCTGACCCTCTGCCAGTCCTGCATGCTTCTGGAGCCAACACAATGGTGTTGGTTATTGAACAGTCCTCCAACCGTTCCCAGCCCTTTCGGACCTGCCACATGCATATCCAGCATAGCTCTCTGCTTCAACGGCAGGGGAGAAAGACCGATACTTCACACATATCCAGCATAGCTCTCTGCTTCAACGGCAGGGGAAAAAGACCAATACTTCACGCATATCCAGCATAACTCTCTGCTTCAACGGCAGGGAGAATGAAGAAAAGTGGATCTATATACAGACAACCAACAAGGACTGAATTACATAGCCTGGGTAAACAAATAAGCATGGGTGTAGCTTCCTTATTGCGGCGGTTACTACCCCTAACTAATTAAGCTAGATATTTCACATAGATGCAGTTCCAACACTGCTCTCTACATTAATGGTGGGGGTAGAAGGGAAATAGAACCAAAAGGTTACTAAGAGCCAAGAGAAACAGATAAGTATGAGAAAAAAAAAAAGGTGAAGCTTGCTGGGCAGACTGGGTGGGCCGTTTGGTCTTCTTCTGCCATCATTTCTATGTTTCTATATGTTTCTATAAGGTATCGGCAAGAAGCAGCAGGCCGGACTGAGGATGAGGGCAGACGGAGGCTCTGAAACATAGAGACTCTAGACATAGACTCAGGAACAAGGTACTTGGGTGCACAGACGTAGACTCAGGAACAAGGTACTTGGGTGTACAGACGAAGACTCAGGAACAAGGTACTGCAGGCAAAGAATTCAGAAGAAGGATCAAGGACTGGGTTGAGACTGCGACGCATTGCGCCCTACACAGCCACTACCCATGGGCTGGTCACGGACCATGCTTGCATGCGAAGCAGGCTCTAGACGAGGTGTGGAATGAATGAAGCTGGAACATGGCGAAGATTCGATAGAAGCTTGTACCAAGGCGCGCCCTACACAGCCCATCCTAGGCTGGTCACGGACCATGCTGGAATGGCTCGGGTTCATTCAGAGTCTTTGGCATGGACAGACGCAGTGCAAGGAACTCCGAAGACCGGGATGGAAGCAAGCAAGGATTTTAAGACAACTCGGGACTGAAGCGGAAGTCTTCCGGAGGCTTGTACTTGCGCAGGTGAAGATGGCCTTGTACCATGAGCGCCCTACACAGCCACTACCCATGGGCTGGTCACGGACCACAACATGGCATGCCAGAAAGGAGGCAACGAGGAACCTGGGTACAGGACATCAGGAACAGGCGAGGAACATCAGGACTGGATCACAGACATCAGGAACAGACATCAAGACAAGACATGGAGCTCCAACAAAGAATAAAGGCCTGCCAGAGCACTGGAAGGCAAGACATCCAGGAGCATGTAACTCCAAGGCATAACTGAAAGCAAAGTCCTTTTATAGTGCAGGAAGAAGGCAACTCCTTGGGAGGAGTTTAGATGGGCCACACCCAGCTGGCCCTATAACTAAAGTGAAGAGCTGCGGGCCGGTCCCTTAGAAAGAAGGGGAGAGGTCCAAACCAGAGAGTCCAGGTGAAAGCCGAGCAGGCCTCAGGATTAAGCTGCTGCCTCCAGCCTCAGCTCCAGCTACTTCCTCCAGCCTGCTACTTTCCAGGCCATGTGATCCAGGCCTCCCTCCACCTCGTCCAGCCAGGCGAGCCTTCAGGCCTGCAGGGCCTCAAAGAGGCCTCCACTAGGTCCAGCATCTTCCTCCCTTCCCTCCCCTCCACCCACACATGAGTGCTGCAGCACTTCCCCTCCCTTTTTATGTGTGTTCTAGTTTAGACCCCCCCTTTTTTTTGTTCTCCTTTGCTCCACTTCTCACCCTCCCTCCCTCTTTTTTTGTTTTTTTGTGTTCCGGTTCTCCTAGGTGCTGCTCCCCCACTCTGGAGAAGGGAGTGCCCCCTCCTGCCCCTCTGTGGCCAGCAGCACAGGTGAGCGGGCCGTTTACACAGCCAGAGGTAACGGGGTAAAGGGAGGCTTCACACCACCTTCTGGTGGTTCCCTCTCTCCCCTTCTTTAAGTTCTTTGTCAGCTGAGTCTACCCACCTTGTTTGCTGTCTCTATCCTTTGGTTGTCTTTCCCTTCCATGCCTTGTTGTCCCGTTGGTTTTCCTCTTTACCTTTTGAGTTTCTTGTTTGTGTGAATTCCCGTTTGTCCTTCCCTTGCTGCAGCAGCCAGCTTGCCTGATTACTTCATTGGCTTCAGCTGCCTGCAGCTCCCTGCCCCGCCCTTCTCCCTGCCAGGTCCTTACCTCTTTAGAGTTTTCTTTTAGTTTAGTTGCTCCCTTCTTTGTTGGCCCCCTTCTGTCAGCTTGTGCATTTTACTGTGCTGACCCCCCACCCCCGTAGTGGTGCAAGGAAGCCGGGTGCTTCCTCTCCCTTGGGTTGGTTTTTGCCCCTAAGGGTTCTTCTTTTCCTTTCTTTTTCATCCTTTACTGTTCCCTTTCTGTTTGGCTCAAGGTGCCTTAAGTCCTCTTTTCTTTTTTCCCCCTTCCCCTGGGCTCAGGGTTTGAGTCCTCGGGTTTCCTTGTTTTTTGCCCCCCCCCCTTCCTACCCTGTTGGTCAGGGACTGCCCCCGCCCACCTTCTGCTTACCTTTTCTTTGTAGTTCCTTTTCCTTTCGGTTCCTTCCTTAGTTTTTCTTTCTTTTGCGGTAGCCTCATGGCCCCCACTAAGACTCCAGCATCCGCAGTGCAGGAGAGCGCCCCTCCGCCCACCATCACTGCCACCTCTCTTCTGGAAGGCGAGGCGGCATACATGCCCACCTCTTTATCGCCCTCCCGGGTGGAAGTGACCGTCCCTCTTGCCCCCACGGCCACCCGCTCCCTCCCCCTGCCCCACCCCTTCTCGGGGGTCGTGGCTCCTCCCTCCACCCTTCTCAGGCGAAGACCGCTGGTGCGAAGCCCGTCGGGAAGAGGGCGAGGAAGGCGAAACATATCGCCTCGCTCCTCCCCTCTTCCGGCAGCTCCAAGGCGGCCCCACCCATCCCCTTTCAATTCCAACCTATTGAGGATCTCATCAGGGAGGATGGCTCTGTCCTCGCCTTCCCTCCCTGGGCGCAGGATAATCCATCCTCCCCGCGGGCCAAAGAGCCTGCTCTCCCTCCTCCTCCTCCTCCCCTGCGGCAGAGGGAGGCGAGCACCACCTTGCGGCGGGCCAGGGCTGCCGCCGTGCCTGCCGCATCCGCCACCCCTCCTGCAGCACCCCTCCCTCCCCCCCTACTGCGGCCATAGTCATCGGCGGCTCCTCCGCCGCAGCCACCATCACGACGACCTCTCGGGGCCCCGCGACACCTCCACTTGCCACCCCCCTCTCCATCCCATGGCAGCGCAGGGGAACTACGCCGCCGCCACGGCTCAGGGAACGAGCGCCGGAGGGAAGCCCGTCCCGTCCCTGGACCCGTACTCCTCGGTGGCGGGCTCCTCCGGCCTCCCCTGCGTTACGGCCTGCGCTGCCAACTGCTGGCCACCGCCGACCCCCTCCAATTTTCAGCAGCCCTGGCCAAGCTGGTCGGACCCAAGGAGGTCATGGCAATGGGGAGGATGCACGGGAAGGCCATGTTGTTTATCCGGTCCCTCACCTCGGTGCACAAAGCCATGGTGGAGGGACTGGTCATCGAGGGGGTGTTCCACGCGGTGGAGCCGATCGTGGGGCAAGGGACGCGGGTGGTGTTTTCCAACGTCCCGCCCCACATTCTGGACACCCTCCTTAAATTGCATTTCAGTGGCCTGGGGAGCTTTACATCTCCCATAATGGCGATCCGCGCGGGCCACCGAGAGCGCGAGCTGCGGCACGTGTCCTCCTGCCGCTGGCAGGTGTGGATACGTTTGCCGGCGGAGGGGGCACAGACCGAGGGGTGGCGCTTTGTCACCTACCAGAGGGTGCCATTTAAGGTATTCTGGTCGGCGGAGGGGCCTCTGTGCCAACGCTGCTGTGGGCTGGGGCATTCTCTTCGGGAGTGCCCCGGCCTCCTCTCCCAGCTTCCAGGGCGGGAGGCAGCACGACCCCTCCCCGCCGCACCCCCTGGTGCTGCCACCCCTCTGGAGTCTGAGGCCGCAGCTCCCCCGAGGGCATCCACTCGGGGTGGGAGCAAGGCACCCGCGTCTGCCCCCACCCAGGACCAGCAGGGCTCCACCTCAACCGTGGGACCCACCACCACCACCACCGCACACCCTCAGCCAGCCTCCACCGCTGCTCTCCCCGTCGCGAGTGATCCGCGACCTGCCGGGCCCGACCCCAAGGCCCCTCCCCCCGTGACTGCACTGCTGTCCTCCAGGCAGTGGCGCAAGAGGGAGCAGGTGCGTGCCAGAGCCGAGAGGGCGGCCACCCATGGAGGGGGTCTCACTGGTTCATCTAGCGGCCAGCAGGGGGTTGCTGACGCCCTGGCCCCTACCCAGGCTGTTTCCACAGTCGCCCCTGGGCTATGGCCCAATGACGTCATCCCGGAGCCCCCTGTCGAGGGGAGCTCCAAGGCCCCGATCATCATTGTAGATCAGGGAGAGGATGAGGTGAGGGGGACAGGCCCCGTAGACAGGGACTTAGGGCTGGCCCTCGCCTTCGACTCCTCACCGCCCCCCTCTCCCGGCTGTTTCGTGGAGGTGGGCTGTGGCAGGGATGACGAGGCGGCCTTGCCTCTCCCAACGGTCAGCGAGGACTGCGTGGGTGCGCTGGAGGAGATGGAGGCATTGCCATCGCCTCCTCTGCTCTCTTGTCCTAGAAGTGGAGGAAGCTCACGCGGGGAGAGGCCCCGGGTGACGGTCCTCGGGCCGCCCCCTCCTCGGACAAGGAGGGGCCTGGCCCGGAAGCATAGCCTGCCCTCTCCCTGTCACCCCCAGCGGTGAGCTCAGGGGAACCCCGCCCTGCCCGCAAGGTGCCCGAGGCACCCCCTCCTCCTCTCCCGAGTCCGTTGCCAGCCGACGAAGCGGTCATCGCCGTGGAGGCCCTGGGCGAGGAGGACGGGCCCTCGGAGCCTTGGTCCGGTCTTCCAGGTGGGGAGCTGGAGCCAGCCCCAGGGATTAGCCCCGAGGCCCTGGAAAGCGGGGACTCCCCAGATGGCTGGGAAAACACCGGGGACCCGTCGGTCAGGCTCCAGGTGGGATCCGAGGGTGAGGGACAATTAGAAACATCCCCGCCGTCCCCCGTGGGAGGTGTTCCATCTGCCTCCGTGGAGGCCTGCCTTCCTCCGTCCCTGGTACAAAAGCCCCTGCCGCCACCGCCACCACCGCCCCCTCCTGACCAGCAGGAGGCGGGTGAGCCTCCACCGCTGTCACCCTTGGCCGAGAAGCCCCCTCCGCCGACCCCTACCGAGCCTGTCGTCTCCATCGTGGTTCCCCCTCCCGTTCAGACGGAGGGGCACAGCTCGGTGGGTGAGGCGGGAGAACCTTGGGCCATGGAAGCATTGCTCCCCGAACCCCCTCCTACCCTTCCAGCCCCGACTCCACAGGTAGCAGGTCCGGCTGGGCTTCCGCCTCCAGAAGGGGCCCCGTCTCAAGGGGGTCCCTGCCGGGCCGCGGAGCCCTCCGGCCTGCCCCTGCTGAAGCTGCTGTCGGTGCTTCTCCACCCCCTCCCTTCCCCCCCCCCCCCCCCGCTACGACTGGTGTCCTTCTGTGGTTGGGCCATGGTGGTGAATCAGCTACTGGCGAGCATGCTGTATCACCGCCTCACCGCCTTGAGCCCGACTCCGGAGTTCCTCGCCTGCACTCAGAAGAAGCTGCTGGACTTCTTTTGGGGTGGCAGGAAGCACTGGGTCTCTGTGGGGTCCTGGCTCTCCCGTCGGGAGAGGGCGGTCACAGGCTCGTGTGCTTGAGGAGTCAGGTGCACACCTTCCGTCTACAGGCCCTGCAGAGATACTTGTACACGGACCCCGCTCCGCGATGGCACCTGCTGGCGATGCATTTTTTACGCCAGGCGGGCAACCTGCGGTACGACTGGCAGCTGTTGGTCCTCGACCCGAGCGGCTTCATCCTCAAGAGGCTCTTGCAGCTGCCGGGATTCTACCACGAGATACTGAAGGCATGGATGCTGCTGGGACTGACCAGGGGGTTACCGAGCAGGCCGGGTGACCTCCTGGGGGAGCCCCTCCTGCATAACCGTGCTCTCGGTTTGGTGGGGCTGGAGGAAGATACCGGCCTGTGACGCTACTTGCTCGGTGCCCGGGTGACCAGGGTCGGGGACCTGCTAGACGCCCCGGCCCATGTCGTCGGGCACGTCCTGAAATTCGTGCCCGACGCTCTCTGTCTTCTAGCGAGAGTCGTGAGCGAGGCCCGACCACACCCCCGGCCCCCCAGTGCTGATCATAGGGCCGAGGTTTGCCGAGGAGTTTGGGCCCCCTCGTAGAGCTGACGCTCCTCCTTGCGCCCACAGTCTTAGCAGGCTATGGGAATTGCCCGTAGCGGACTTCCGGACCGTGTCCCGGAGGGTCCTGGGCCGGCTGGTGGTGCATTCCGTGCATCGCCTCACCCTTGCCCCGAGGCCCGACACGCCCTGGCGGGAGGTGTTGGGGCCCAGGGGCGGGGACGGGAGCGGGCCCCATTGGGGATCATTCTATTCCGAGCTGAACCCCAGCTACGAAGGGGACCGCTCCTGGAGGTTGGTGCATGGGGCCTTGGCCACCGGCCCGTTCAAGGCACAGTTATTCCGGGAGGATCCCTCCTGCCCGTTTGGCTGTGAGCAGGAGGAGGACCTCTTCCACCTGGGGCTTCAGTGCTCCAGGCTCACCCCCTTCCTGTCCTTTTTGAAGGGTTTGTTTTTGGTTGCATTTTACCCCCGCATCACCTTATTTACAGGCGCGCACCCAGGAGGGGTCCTCTGCACCAAAGGGATGGCCTGGTCAACTATCTCATGTCCACCGCCAGATCCTCAGTCTGGCGGTCACGGCAGGAGATGTTGGCTGGTCCCTCGGGTGCGAGGTCCTCTTCCGCTCGACAGTGCATGCCCGGTTGAAAGCAGAGCACTTCTGCGCGCTGTCCACCGGGCGGGTGGAGGAGTTTGCCCGCCGGAGGGCAGTGGACGGGGTGCTCTGCTTCCCTCCCCTTTTTGAGTTAATCCTTCTGATTTGAGTTCTTTGTGTTGTTGTTCTTTTTATTTTTGTGCACTTTTTGGGTGTCCCTTTCCCTTCCTTTCCCCTCCCTCCCCTCACCCCCCACTAAGGATCAAAGTGAAGGGGGTGAAGGGGCCCTTTCCCCTCCCCTCCTTGGTCCCATTAGGGATCCCTCCCCTTCCCTAATTTGGTCTGCGACCCCCCCCCCCCCTTTCCTGCCCCATTCCCCGCCCCTCATGGTTGCTTTCTGCGGGCCCCCTACCCTTGAGGTTGTCGCCCCCCTCCCCCTGCCATAGGGTGCGATGTCCTTCGCCGGCTGACTGCGTTGGCACTGGATGCCGCCCTGTGTGCCCCCCCCCCCCCCCCAGTGGTATAATGAAGTGAGCAGGAGCAGCCTGCCTGTTGGGCCCTGCGAGTGGTCGCTTGATGGGGCGCCTGTGTGCAGGTAAGTCCAGAATCTCAACATCGGAGGTAGGTGTGTCTGGTTTTTTAGGCCACAAGGTTTCCTGTGGCCTTTCTGTTAAGGTCCCCCTTTCCTCCCTTGTTTTTTCTATTAGTCTCAGTCGCCCTCTCTATAGGGCGCCTGTGAAACAATGGCCCCTCTTTTTGTTTTGGCTACCCTTCTTTTGTTTTTCTTTTTAAGGGGGCGGAGTGGCCTTCGGCCGCTCCCGCCTCCCTCCCCGCCTTAAATAGTCCAAACCAGAGAGTCCAGGAGGATGCAGAGCAGGCCTCAGGCAGGCTCAGATGGCTTGGAAGGCCTCGCAGGCCATGGAGCAAAACCGGGATAGACTGTCCAGGCAAGGCCCCGGCTTCGGTGCGGCCTCCAGAGAATAGGTGAGAAGCCTCCTGTGGCACAGCTACGTGGGAGTTACAACTATTTTTTCTAGAGAAAAACACGTTGACCATTAAATATATCATTTGTATTTTTGCAGAACAATATAAGCACATTGCAAAATTTTAGAGAAAAAATAGTTTCAATCTTTTTTTTACTAATTTATTGTGGCAACTCAGGCACAAGAAATTGATGTCATTTAATTCAGAGAATTAACAGCAATCTCAGATTTTTGTATTTAACTTCTCAGTTGCATATCTTGGAAAATGCAAATATATTTCATGACTTCTGGCTACAAGGAGATGGAAGCTATTTTAAATTCAGTACATTTTTAATTGAAACACTGAATGTTAACATTTTTTATTTATGGAAAGCTTGTTTATTTTAATTATGCATTTAGCCTCAGCCTAATACAAAACTAGTGTGCTAAGGGTTTAGTTTATATGTTGTAGCTATTCTTGTCACAGTTGTATCCAACATTTGTTCATGCTAGCTGGCATAATTGTTTTTATTTTCAATTTTTAATCTAGTGTCCTACCCAGGATGCCTAAGAATACTATGTAGAATCATTGTTGTTCTTATTGGAGCAATTTTCAGCAGTTCTTGTCTGTTTGCAAGGTCCGAGGATGCATGTGGACGATGCATCAATTTACAAAGGAAAAGTAGAAGCCTATTTTTTTCTTTTGAAAATTGACTAGAGAAAAGTACCCACACAGAGTTGCACATGTTTTGTTATGGGTACATTTTTTGCAGAGGACAACAACTTAATGTAAAGCAAAGCATATTGTTCCTTGCTCCCACCTAATCCTGGCCCAAAGACTGCCTACCTTTTGTCTGGATAAAGGTGCATATGTTGTTGATCCCCACTTCTACTTTTACCCATGAAAGGGTAAAAGTAGTCAGATAATGTGTCATTATCAAAATGATAAAATGAATTATGATAGCATCCTGGACATTTTTTTTTTTTTTGGAAGGGCTGAATTTTTTTTTTTTTTTAATGCTTCCTTTTTAACCATACAAAAAAGAGGAGACTCAAATCATAAAGCCAATGTCGTATATGAACTGGTGTCCTATGAGAGAAAATTGATGTCAGCTCCCTTTCATGTATAGACAATAATACTTTGTTTTAATCCTTTACCAAAGTTTAATTCCCAATTAACACTTTAAAATAGTGACATAAATCAACAAGCTCATAGACATCAAAAAGGTCCATTTCAAATCATAATGGTATAATTAAAAAGAAGGAATTTAGCTCACTCAAGCAATTTGTTTTGATAGAGAGCAGCTTTTTGTAATGACAAAGATTTGCAAAGTACCTTGTCACCACTTAATGCTACTGAAAATCATTGGTTATATGTCCTAAGAAGACTAGACAAAAAATGCCAGTTCTGAAATAGGTAGGAGAGAAGAATATAAACAGTTGAGATTAGCAGCAGAAAAGTCAATATAGCCAGCCTCTTCCTGTTACGCGCCCCATCTGCGGCCGTCCCGTGCATGGGCCTGCTCACCTTCATGGTCCCATGGCAGGTCCCGGGTTGGCCTCCCTAGCGGTAGTTGCCAGCTCCTCTAGCCCCCGGCTTCCCACAGCGGCTGTCAAAGGGCCTTCCACTGCGCACCAGGCCTCATGCCGAGGCTTGGCGTCCTCAGCGATGTTGGCCACGCCCTACGCACACATGCGCCGACCACCCGGCCTCTTGTAGGGCCAAGGTCGGGCCTTAGCTCCACGGTGCGCCCTGATTGATCCCCCGATATAAGGAAGTTCCTGACTGTGCTTCCTTGTCTTGGCAATCGGGTCGGCTTGTATGCTAGATTACCTCTGCATTTGTTCCTGCTCTTGTCTTGTTCCAGGTCTCATTCCAGGATCCTTCTGTTCCAGTTCTGTTCCTACCTTGTTCCTACATCCTAGTTCCTGCTTGTCTTGTTCCTGTGTTCGTTTATATGTTTCCCCAGGTAGTACCTCCGGACTGTCTAACTGGTACTGACCTCAGCTTGTTTCTTGACCTGCCTGCCTGCCTGTCGCCTGCCTCAAGACCTCAGCTTGTTGCTTGACCTGCCTGCCTGCCGCCTGCCTCAAGACCTCAGCTTGTTCTTTGACTTGCCTGCCTGCCTGCTGCTTGCCTCCCGACTTTGGCCTGCCTGTGACCTCGTCTGACCTCCAGTATCTGACCTCTGCCTTGTTGACCAATCCACGGACTGACCTCTGGACTCTGACCTTTGCTCGCCTGACTTCATCCCTAGATTCTGGTTCTGTTCCTTGCCTTGTCATCACCTACACTGTTCTGATCCTCCTTGCTCCATCGGACCTCTAGTCTCGAACCCGATCGCACTCTCCCTGTGTCTGTGGGCACGCCAGACTTCTACTCTCCCAGGAGACCCTGTGAGGCCCACCTAAGTCCAACCGGCCCGGGTCACTATGGGCTACTCCAGGGAAGACCTCGGGCTTCCAGTGGTGAAGCTGATGCGAGCCTCTGTCTCCTCCAGTGCTCCGCCCCCTGGGGGCAGTTGCCTCATGTTCCCTATCAGGCGGTGTCTCTCCACTGCCCCATGACAAGGGTCCACCTCCGAGCGCAACACTTTCTATGGTAGAGGCCAAGAAAATGTCTCCTTTTTTAAAAGCCAGAGAGCAATTTTTACTTTAAGCCCAAGAGGTATGTAATGTAATATATGTAATGATGTAAATTGCTAAGAACAGTTATGAAAAAGTGGTATATAAAATGTTTTAAATATGTAGATAAATAAATGCGCAGATATAAAATACTTTGCCTCTGATAATTTGAGAAAACAAAGATTTAGACAGCCACAGGTCAATTAAAAGTCCAGTCATTTGGGGAAGCCTGGAATCAATGAGTCCTCTATTGCTAGAAATGACTGTCCAAATGCTTTCCAATTTCTGTAGCCAGCTAGTCCCTAAGAGACAGGGCCAGAAGATGTTTCTACTCCAAGCCCTTTTGCCAAACATTTCTCTTTTAATTAAAAGGAATACAGATACAAAAAAAAAAAAACTTTATTCAAGCAGGACAGCAAAACTCAGCTTTCTGAGAAATGGCACATGCAAGGTATGCCCTTGGCTTTAAGGTGCACAGATCTCTACTCAAGCCCATATTTAGGAATAGACCACATAGACAACTACCAAGGGTGCCAGATTTTGAAGTCATCAAATATCCAGGACAAACAAAAGCCTGCTTCTGCTTGCTTTAGGGCTATGTACTGGCATAGCTTCAAAGGAGCGCCACTGCAGCACTCTGCATGGGTGCCATATTCTTAAATCCAACCCTATCTCTACTCAGAACAGGGATGTTAGAAATACATTATCTTGAAAGGCTTTCTGCACAATGGCATGCACAATATGGGGCAGATTTTTAAACATACGTGCAGGCGTACATTTGTGCGCGCAACCCGGTGCGCAGAAATGTACGCCTGATTTTATAGCATTCATGCACAGCCGTGTGCATGTTATAAAATCAGGGGTCGGTGCGTGTAAGGGGGTGCACGCTAGTGAAAATTGCATGCACCGAGCCCTTGGGGAGCCCCGCTGGCTTTCTTCGTTCCCCCCCCCCCCAGCCCTAAAGAAACCTCCCCCCGTACCTTTGTTTTAGAAGTTATGCCTGCCAGAGGCAGGTGTAACTTGTGTGCGCCGGTCGACAGCCGGTGTGCAATGCCCCTGTGCCGGAGTCCTCGGCCACGCCTCCCAGACTGCCCTTGGCCCGCCCAGCCACACCCCTGGACACCACACCATGCCCCCGGACTATCTGCTCCGCCCTGTCCCGCCCCCATCCCACCCCCATCCCACCCATTCAGAAAAGTCCCGGGACATACGCTCATCCAGGGGCTTTACGCACGTCACCAGGCCTTTTGAAAATAGGCCCGGCGTGCGCAAGACAGGTTACATGTGTAAATATTCTGGATTTACACGTGTAACTTTTTAAAAATCCGGCCCTATATGTCCGTCCTAGCCTAATAACTTTTTTTCTTTTTAAGGCATTTCAAGAACTCCTAGGAAGTTTCAGATACTGTATGTTGTCATCCCTTTGTGAGCTGTACTTTCAAGAAGGCCTGTGCAACAGCTAGTTTAGGATCCTGTACTGTCAGGGCCAGAGGAACCACTAGGCGAGCTAGGCCTGTGCCTAGCGCACTGAGACTTAGTGGGCGTCGCGGTAGGCAGCAGAATTTTGAAAGGGCAAAAGTGCCCTTGCAAAATTCTGCCAATCTCTGACTCGCCTAGGTGGAGACCAAGTGCCGAGACTTAGGGGGCGCCAGGACGCGACCTGGGGGCGGGTACGGAGGGCGCAACCATGCCCCCGGGCCCGCCCCCGACACGCCCCCCTCGCCAAACCCCGGGACTTACGCGAGTCCCGGGGTCTGCGCGCGCCGGTAGGCCTATTGAACATAGGCGCACCGGCACGTAGGGCCCTGCTCGCCTAAATCCGCCTGGATTTAGGCGGATTTAGGCGAGCAGGACTCTGAAAATCCGCCCCCCTGGTTCCATCCGTCTGTCACCTGCCTTGACTCCTGCCTGTTCGACACCGCTTCAGCCTTCTTCTCTGACTCCATGCCTTGAGAGACCCCGCCTAAGTCCTGCTGGGCCCAGTATCCAAGGGCTCAACCTGCAGGGAACAAGGGCTGGTATAAATGAAGCACCAGTAGTGTCTTCTCCGCCCTTACCGCCTCCTGATGACGAGGACCATCAGGGATTCTCTCCTGGTGGTAGCGTCCACCTCGTTTCGGCTCAAGGGTCCACATTTCCTACATCTCCCATTGTTTAGGTTCATAATGATAATGACTAAAGACTTGCTTCTCCCAAATTGAGACTATGAAATATTTTCTGGCAGGAAGACATTCAAATAGCTCTACATTTTTATATTTATTTTCTTGGATTTTTAAACTGCCCTTCACATAGAGGGATCTGGGTAGATAATAGAACATACAACAAAATACAATATTATATGAGATACATACATTGTGGAAATCCAGTTCTTAGCGAATAATAAAACCAACTGGAAAATAAAACCAAAATATAAACAATAGAAGGCAGATGTAAACAACAGCACCCATATAAACCAAGGCAGAAAAAAACAATAAGGCCCTATTATTAAAATAAACTAAAGGCAGAATAAGGTCAGCCCTTATCTGCGAGATCACATCTTTCCTGTGTTGCAGGCCTTGCTCTGGTTGCCAATAGTAAGGCAAATAAGATTTAAGATTGCAGTAATCATTGATACATTATTGAATACTGAGGCACCTATTAGTATTATTTATTATTTATTTATTTGAAGTTTTTTATATACCGCGGCACGTAATGCACATCACCTCGGTTTACAGCAAACAGTAATTCAGCCACAGGCTTTACAATAAACATAGGTGGAAAAAGCCAAACGCTTGTTTAACAGTTAACTAGGAATATAAATATCATATACATATGTGTAACAAGGATAACTGAAATAATTAACTTAAAGACTGTCCTGTAGGGTTCTGAGAATTTATCAGCCATCTCATACTTTGTATTCTGTTAGCTGTTGCCTCCTGGATGTTCCATCTCTGCAGCTAAAGGATTTGTATGAAGCCAGTGACAGAGCCTTTTCAGTCACTGGGCCCCTGTTTTGAAACTCTTTGTGGGCATATTTGCAAGCTATAGATTTATAGAATTCCATAAGACTTTTATTACTAAAGGCATTCTTTTGTAGGCAGTCATTTGACATGGAGAATAGGCATGGGGTCCCCTAGATTACAGTGTATTCACTAATAGCTGAAAAAAATAGATCAGTGAGTCAGAGTGATTGTTTATTTAGTTTAAGGTGAATTTTAAGAGCTGTGCACGGGAGCACATGTACGCGTATTTGCTGGCTCACGCACATGGACGCAGTGATTTTATAGCATACGTGCATATATGCTAGAGTACCTGAATGTAATCGCTTTAAAGTGCCGAAAACTGGAATATAAAAATCAGATAAATAAATAAATATATGTGCACATGGTATAAAATTAGCTATACGTGTGTACACGTGCGCACAATTTTACAATGACGTGTGCATCTGCATGCAAATGCCACCTCGATCACATTAGTGGGGGGCATTTTAATAGATATGTGCGGAAACACAATTACCTGTTTTCCCCAGTTTCTTCCCGGTTTGCCCCAGTAAAGGAGAGTACATCCTAAATGCCCTAGCTAACGTGCCTCTCTTGTACCCTATTAGTCATAACCCTTAAAATCCTGCTGTCAGGCTTCGTTTTTTTTTTGTTTCACGACTTACACGTCGCCATAGCAGAAGTAAAGTTATGCAGATAGGGACCCCAGCGAGTGCTGGTGTGTGTAAATACTTATGTACTGGAGGGAAAAACAAAAGGAATAGATGCCTCGGTCTTTTTCAATTCTTTCTATACTTTAGTTTGCCTTCTGCATATTCTGTATATTCCATAAGTCATTGCTCTGATATCTATTAATCCCCCAAAGATTCCCAATTGTATCGCTTGATCTCCCCTTGTAAATACAAGATGCCCCCCCTCCCCCGCTATATATATAACTATGCCTGTACCTCCCCGGTACTGTTCCTATCGCCCTCTTGTTGCCTTCTTTGCTCCTGTTACTTTTGCCTATTTTCTCGCTGCTCCCCTTCCCGTGGGTTTTTTTGTACTTTTCCACCTTTTCAGTTATTGTGTAAACCGGCATAATGTTTTGCACGAATGTCGGTATAAGAAAAGTTAAGAAATAAATAAATAAATAAATTAGTGAAGACGTACCTATAATAATACAGCCTGACTCTGGCCGAGTTTCGCCATTCTCACAACGGCTGCCTCAGGGGCTAAAAATAAACCATACAAAGCAATATTTTAGTAAAAAATAAATACTATTAACTCCAAATTGTAAAACATGAATATTAAAATACAAAACAAAATTTCTTTAAACATTTTTTTTTATAAGAACATTTCGAAAATGGTGACATATGAGATAAAACAGTATTAAAAATCTTCACAGTTGCAATTTGTCCATGTCGCCTACCTTTGTGCTTCTTGGGACCAATACTTATGTACTGGTTTCATTCATATTTCCTGGAATGCCCATGCCCCTCCCAGACCACTCCCATGCCCCACCCCTTTTATGAAAAAATATACTTGCATACCGGGAGATACACACATACCCAGGAGCCTCTTAAGATCCACGCGGCACATGCTGGGCCAATATAGAGATGTATCTCCCAGCTTTGGTTCACGTAGGGCTTTTAAATTTCTCCTATTTTGTTTTATGTTATGAATGCATTATACTTGACACGCTTCAAACTATGGAATGCACAGCGAATATATTCCTAATCAGTAAATTAAATAATTAACTACCAAGGACTTTCAGATGTTCTAATGGAATTTCATGTTATCAAGGCAAATAAGTTCAAAAGGACCACCACCAAATCTACCCCTTCTGTCAAGGCTTCTTTACAAATTATCTAACTAGGCCAAAAGATTGGTCTTTATACAATATCCTTTGCAGAAACCTAATTGTATAGGATCTATTAAGCACTTTTCTTCCAAAATAGTGGGCTGCAAAGGTACATCCAACCAGAATGCTTACAAAAGAAAGATTTGATACATGCTGATAACTAGCTGATCTCTAACACCCAGGATTTGCTGGTAGCATACCAGTAGAGTCTGCTACATAGGACAGAAGTACTAGTATTTTGTAAAAAAAAAAAAAAACCACCCCCTCCCAGTTCATGAAAAAACTGAGACTGCTGAAAATTTCTGGTAGATGTCTAGAAAGAATTTGTTGAGATGTTATGTTATCAGTTCCTGGGCCCAGGGAATGTGAAACCCTGGGTCTGAGCTTGGACAGGTTAGGAAAGACCTGCCCTTTAAACCATCCATGAGGAAAGGGTTGTCAGTGATCTGCTGCTGTAAGGATACACTCCGGTGTTATCGTCAGTTTTGGTAAAATATTTCGTTTTCAAGATCTAGGAGGAAGTTTTGACTTTCCTTCCTACCTGTCTGGAACACAGAGAATCCTGCTTTAGAGAATCAGGGATCACAACAGAACAATAAGAGAAAAAAGACTGCATCAGAACAAAGAGATCAGAATATACACTAACTGTGAGTAAAGGCAAAGCCTAATATCTCTGGAGACACCCACTGGTGCTTCTAATCCCAGTTTATCTCTCTGTGCAGCAAAAGTAACGTTTGTATCTTTGCCAGTTTGAGGGGTGTTCTTACCATCTAAAGGACATCCCATCCACCTGTGGATTCTATTTTTCCAAAGCCCTGGAGGATAGAAGTTCACCTGACCCTGACTTTCCTGCACAGATTGAGGAGGAGACAGTAAATGAACATATTCTGTGGTGCCATTTTCATTCATTTGCAACAGTAAAGATCTATTTGGACACTAACACTAACACTGTAGCTCTATTGATCATTTTTTAGCACCTCCAGTACACATTGGGACATACACCTACCCCTCCCCAGGAACAATGACAAAGAACAAGAGAGGTCACCCTTAGCACTTGGAGCCTTGGGAATAAACTCCTCGACCCCCCCCCCCCCCCCCCCCCCCCCACCACCACTCAACCAAAGATCCAGGCCCTGAAAGGAAGTTACCAGCCCAGAAGAGTTATACAAATAATGTTATGGCCTCATCAGGTAGCAATCCACATCTGGGGATGGGGTTATACTTACTGCAGTGCTAATATCTAATTTAATGCCTGAGATACGGAAATGTTCCAATGATCTACAAGTTGGTAAGATCACATATTTTCAAAAAATGTGGGGTAATCATATTAAGGTTCAAATTCAGCCACTGTGAGACTCAGCTAGTTAGCCAGATAAACTTATCGGGCTAGCTTAGCCCATATATTCAGTGGCGCGTCACACTGCTGAATATATCCAGCTATATTAAAGTTAGCTAAATAAGATTATCTGGCTAACTTTAGGACGAGTATTAAAGTTAGCCAGGTAAGTTATCTGGCTAACTTAACTCCATCCTGTTATGCCCCCAGAATGCCCTTAACTTATCAGGCTAAATTCTAGCTGGATAAAAAGTAATGCTAGAATTTAACCACATAAGTGCTCAAATCTTCATTTAGCTGAATATGTTCAGAGTTACCTAGCTAAATGCTTTTGAATATGGACTTCCCAATTTTTATCCCTAAATATGCCTTGGATTTTGACACATTTTAGAACCTAACTACCTTTCATAGGAAAGGAGACTAAAAAGTTATCACTCCATACTAGAGGGATAGAAACATAGAAATGACTGGCAGAAAAGGACCAAATGATCCACCCAGTCTGCCCAGCAAGCTTATGCCAGTATCTGTCCGAATCAAATTTTCCCTAACCTCTGCCATGGAAGAAGAGAACAATGATGGAGATGTATCAAAAGTATCAGGCTTAATGATTAAGGGTAGTAAATGCCACATCAGTAAGTTGCCCCCCATATTTATTTTTTCCCCAAACCATAAAAGTCAGGGCCCTCGTTGGTTGAAAGCTTGACTAGTGCCCACCTCCCTCCCTATTTCTCCAAGACAGATTTAAACCCGTTGCCCCTGGTGCTTAGAGCACAAACTCCTTACTGCCCAAGCTGCTGCCACACTTCTAATCTATAAAGATGATAGCACAGATTCATATAAATATACTAAATCTAAAATATTACCCTTAAAGCAGATCAGTACATTTTACAATCTTCAAAACTCCCTGGGAACACACAGAAGAAATAAAACCAACAATGTCCAGTATTAAAATAATTAAAATAAATGTTAAAATCTCCCAAAACAATACAGAACATATATTCAAGGTTTACTTTCACAATTAATTGGTTAAGTGTGAAAAGGGAGCTATGATTGTCCCATGGTACTCTACAAACTAATAAAATTGCAAAATTAAAAGGAGCCTCAAATTTAATTAAAAGATGTTTCTCACTTGTAAGTTGGTGCAGAGCAACCTGAGATGCCTTTAAATGTTTCACCCATAATGAGAACTATTCTATCCTCTATGGGAAAAGAAAGTTAATTCAGGTGGGCAAGACTGAGCTAAAACTAGGGACCTGTTGGCAAGAAAGGGCTCATATATGAACAATCCAAAGCAAAATGTCTATGGTCTATTACAACCTGGATTACAATGTAACCCATAATTTCTAATCAAAACAATTTGTTATGCCTGTTAGGCGCCGCGGGCGGCCGAGGTCAGCCCCTCCTACCTCCGGCCCGGGCGTCGGCAGCCACGCTGCGGCGGGGAGCCGCTCCCACCATGGGCCTCTGGACTCCTCCTTCCCTACTGCCATTGATTCGGACTCGGCTCGTTCCTCCTCGATGGCCTGGAGAATCCCCGGTCCTCCTCTTCGTGGCATCATGCCGCGGACCTCCATTGCAGCAGTCCATGTCGAGCAGGATGCTCCCTAGACATCTGGCCATGCCCCCAGAGCCATTCTTAAAGGGGCAGAACACCCTTACTCAGTCCAGCTTTCCTGATGACGTCAGGATCCAGGTAATACTTAAGGAACCCTCTTCTTCCTGTTCCCTGTCTTGGCAGCAGGTCTGCTTACTCTCGTAAGTCTGTCTGTGGTAGTCTTGTTCCTTCTCCCGGTGTCTTGTTCCTGCCTTTCTGAGTCCTGTGCCCATCCTTTCCGAGTCCTGTTCCTGTCAACCCCTCCACATCTTCGGACTGCTCTCTGGCTTCTGACCTCAGACTGGCGATTGACGACTCTCTGGCTTCTGACCTCGGACTGGCGGTTGACGACTCTCTGGCTTCTGACCTCGGACTGGCGGTTGGTGATCCCCTGGCTTCTGATCCTGGTCCGGACTTCAACGAATCTTCCATCTTCTCAAGGGCCCTCCTAAGTCCAAGCAGCCTGAGTCCCTACAGGTTCCACCCGGGAGGACCGCAGGCTTCCAGTGGTGAAGATCCAGCTGGCCCTTGCTTCCATTCAGCCTCATCTCCCAACGGAGTAACCTGGGGAAGTTCATCCCCTCGGGTGGTACCAATTCCTCTTTGAGCTAAGGGTCCACATCTCCTCGAACTTCACAACATGGCAATTCAAAAACCCAATGCATGACAGTTAAAATAAAAACAAAGGGCCGGATTTTATAAATTAGCGCGATTGCGTACTTTTGTTCGCGCACCAGGAGCGAACAAGAGTACGCGGGATTTCAATAGATTTGCACGTATCCATTAAAATCCGGGGTCGGCGCACGCAAGGCTGTCCAAAATCGGCAGCCTGCGCGCGCCGAGCCGTGCAGCCTGCCTCCGTTCCCTCCGAGGCCACTCTGAAATCGGAGCGGCCTCGGAGGGAACTTTCCTTCCACCCCCCCCCCCCCGCACCTTCCCTTCCCTTCCCCTACCTAACCCACCCCCCCGGCCCTATCTAACCCCCCCTACCTTTGCGCGCGCCGGCCGGCTGACCCGCTCCGAGTTCCGGTCCCGGGGGCTGGTCCGGAGGCAGCGGCCACGCCCCTGGAACGCCCCAGGGCCGAAACCACGCCCCGCGGCGCCGCCCCCGAAACGCCGCGTCACTGCCGGCACGCCCCCCAACATGCCTCCCGACACGCCCCTCCATGCAAGCCCCGGGATTTACGCGTGTCCCGGGGCTTGCGCGCGCCGCTGAGCCTATGCAAAATAGGCTCGACGCGCGCAGGGTGGGGGGTTTGGGGTAGGTTTTCGGGGGGTACGCGTGTATCCCTTTGAAAATCTACCCGAAAATGAATAAACAAAGCTAAAAAATAGACATAGGGAGAATAATTTCAAATAGACTACAGATACTAAAGTCTGTAGGCACATTTTACCCACAGACTTTAGCCAGAATTATCAAAGTGAAATTTATGTGCATAAATCTGTTTTGAAAATTGGCAGGTGTGAGCATTACTGACATTGACGAAAACCCTCAGTTATACCTGCTCGGGAACAGATACAACTATGTGCATGTGTATTTATGTGTATTTATGTGCATACTTTTGAAAACTGAAATCATGTGCATAACTTCTGTCCCTATCCAAACTCTGCCCCTCAGAATGCTTCTTTATAATAAACATGGCTTGGATGTCTTCAACCAGATTTCTGTCTAGTTCTGTTTGAGTTGGAGGTCTGTAGACTATACTGATGTAAATGGAAGCACAATCTTCTTTTATTAGGACAGCTCATAATGCTTCTTCCTTACTCCATGTCCTTTGCATTTCAGTTGCTTGGATATTGTTTTTGACATAAAGAGCTACTTGTCCCCTTTTTCTGTCCTTTTTCTCCTTCCTTATCAAGTTATAGCTAGGGTTGACCATATTCCAATCATAAGACTCAGTGAACCAAGTGTCATTAACTACAGTGTATCCAAATCCACTTCAGCCTGCAGGTCTGGGATTTTTCCTACTCCAAGTTAAGGCTTTTTTTTTTACTCCAAGTTAAGGATTTTTTACTCCAAGTTAAGGATTTTTCCTACTCCAAGTTAAGGCTTCCTTGTTATAATGTAACTGTATGCTCTGTATCTCTTGTTGATTGGTTAATTGTATATTCTACTTAGTTCATTGTAAACCGAATTGATTTGATTTGTATCAAGAAAGTCGGTATATAAAAGCCTTAATAAATAAATAAAAATAAATAAATTTTTTTGACAAGATTACAAGCATTTGAAGTCATAACTTTCCAACTTTTTTCCCTTGATTTGTTGCTCTTCCTAGTCAATTTTTCTGATATTTTGAGCTGACTGATGTTGTTGTTTTCTTCTCCCAATTCTTGTATTGCTTGGAGATGACATGGCAATTTCATTGGCCACCTACTGCAACCCCCGCCCTCTAGTTTAAATGCTTGATAATAAGAAGTTGACTTACTGGGTCACACCAGCATTCTGTTTCCAACAGTGGCCAATCCAGGTTACCTGTACCTGGCAAGTACTGAGACATTAACTAAATGCCATGCTACTAATGCTGATAATAAGCTATGAGTTTTCCCTAAGTCAATATGATTAATAGCAATTTATTGACTTCTCTCCCAGGAACAGCTTAGCATCCTCTTTCTGGCCAAGGATAAATGTGGTTCATCATTACAGTACACTTTTTACTAGGGATGTGAATCAGGCTTTGGACGATTGAAAATATCGTTCGATATTTTCAAAATCGTCAGAAATCGGGGGCTCCCCCAAAACGATGGGAAAACCCCATGACATTGTTCGTGGGGGTTCTCTTATCATTTTGGGGGAGGGCGGGAAAAACAGCACACAAAAATAACCCCTAAACCCACCCCAACCCTTTAAAACTAATCCCTTAGCTTCCCCCACCCTCCCGATCCCCTAAAAAACTTTTTACAGGTACCTGGTGGTCCAGTGGGGGTCCCGGGAGCGATCTCCCGCTCCCGGGCCGTCGGCTGCCACTAATCAAAATGGCGCCGATGGCCCTTTGCCTTTACCATGTGACAGGGTATCCGTGCCATTGGCTGGCCCCTGTCACATGGAGGGAGCACTGGATGGCCGGCGCCATCTTTAAATATGAGGGCCCTTGAGAAGATGGAAGATTCATTGAAGTCCGGTCCGCGATCGGGCCGGACGAAAAAAAACCCACAATGTGAATCGGAACCGGAATCAGAACCGATTCTGGTTCCGATTCACATCTCTACTTTTTACTGCTCCATACATATCCCCAGGCTCCAATGTAATTAAAACCACTTGCTTTACACCATGTTTTCAGCCAGACATTGAAGTTATCTATATGGCGGAGCCTTTCCTTCCCCTTTCCATGAACATGTAATGCTTCTGAAAAGACAATGGTCTTTGCCATGTACTAATATTTTTCCTTAGATTTTGGATATCTTTTTTTACTGCAAGGGTACCCAGATGGATGATAACACAAATTTGAATGTTTCACTGTAAACCGGTTTGATTTGCATCCAATGTAAGAAGATCGGTATATAAAAAACCAAAAATAAATAAATAAATAATATTGGAATCTCTACTTTCTTCTATAAGTAGTTGGTATTTCTACTGGCTGAGGATCCTGGAAGACTTTTAACTGTTGTGTCCCCATCAAAATTATTTCCCAAATTAGTCCTCTGCTGACTGAATCTCCTAGCAGAAACAGCTTCATTTTATAATCTTTGTTAATATTTAAGGGTTTCTGGGTACACTGAGTGACTACATCCCTTACAGACATTACCTCATTTTCTATTCCTGAAGATTCTTCACTATCAAATGCAGAAAAGGTATTACATAAGGGTAACAGTGGAGAAAATGGGTATCTTTTCATCACAGGCCTTATTCTTCCCGAACCCATTGTAATCCATTTATTCTTGGGTTTCTGAATCCTTTATGTAAGACTTCTCTGTGGGAGTGGTGGTAGATATTCAGGATGCAACACAGTTGGGGAAAATTGGTGTCATATAGTCACATGTCTTGTTCTACCAGATCCTACTGTAAACTATTTATTCTTGGGGTTCTGAATCTTCTGTGGAAGTTGTGGGAGATATTCTGGATGCTGCTAGGAAGGGAAGGTTTTCTGAAATCTGAGCAATTCCACTTTCAGATGAGTCAGCTGTTTTTTCATTGCAAACAGCTGAAAGCAAATTGGACATCCTTTAAATCTTCAAATGGCAGGCATTGGAACACATATCATCTACCCACAATTTTCATTAGAATTGATTAAAAAGAAAATATATTTTGAAGCTCAAAACAGGTTTACCAATTTGACTTTAATGGGAAACAAAAAAATGAATGGAACAAAAACAAAATCTCTTTTTTCATTGGCCACAAACAAAAAAAAATAGAGGTGACCTACAATATGAATAAACAAACCAAAACAAAAATTTTGCCTCTACACATCCCTATTATCTGGCTACAGTTAACTGATTAAATGTAATATAGAAATGACGGCAGAAGAAGACCAAATGGCCCATCCAGTCTGCCCAGCAAGTTAGTCATAGTTATTCAGTGGAAACTTTGTTCCACTGAGTATCCAGAATAAGTTATCAGGCTGCATTTAGTTGGATAACTCATCCACTGGTCATCTTATTGAATGTTAAGCCCATGTTAAGAACATAAGAACATAAGACATTGCCATGCTGGATCAGACCAAGGGTCCATCAAGCCCAGCATCCTGTTTCCAACAGAGGCCAAACCAGGCCACAAGAACATGGCAATTAACCAAACACTAAGAAGATCCCATGCTACTGATGCAATTAATAGCAGTGGCTATTCGCTAAGTAAACTTGATTAATAGCAGTTAATGGACTTCTCCTCCAAGAACTTATCCAAACCTTTTTTGAACCCAGCTACACTAACTGCACTAACCACATCATCTGGCAACAAAGTCCAGAGCTTTATTGTCCATTGAGTGAAAAAGAACTTTCTCAGATTAGTCTTCAATGTGCTACTTGCTAACTTCATGAAATACCCCCTAGTCCTTCTATTATTCGAAAGTGTAAATAACCGATTCACATCTACTCGTTCAAGACCTCTCATGATCTTAAAGACCTCTATCATATCCCCCCTCAGCCGTCTCTTCTCCAAGCTGAACAGCCCTAACCTCTTCAGCATTTCCTCATAGGGGAGCTGTTCCATCCCCTTTATCATTTTGGTTGCCTTTCTCTGTACCTTCTCCATCGCAACTATATCTTTTTTCAGATGCGGTGACCAGAATTGTACACAGTATTCAAGGTGCGGTCTCAACATAAAGCGATATAGAAGCATTATGACATTTTCCATTTTATTAACCATTCCCTTCCGAATAATTCCTAACATTCTGATTGCTTTTTTGACTACTGCAGCACACTGAGCTGACGATTTTAAAGTATTATCCACTATGATGCCTAGATGTTTTTCCTCGGTGGTAGCTCCTAATATGGAACTTAACATCGTGTAACTACAGCAAGGGTTACTTTTCCCTATATGCAACACCTTGCACTTGTCCACATTAAATTTCATCTGCCGTTTGGATGCCCAATCTTCCAGTCTTGCAAGGTCTTCCTGTAATGTATCACAATCCACTTGTGATTTAACTACTCTGAATAATTTTATATCATCCGCAAATTTGATAACCTCACTCATCATATTCCTTTCCAGATCATTTATATATATATTGAAAAGCACCGGTCCAAGTACAGATCCCTGAGGCACTCCACTGTTTACCCTTTTCCACTGAGAAAATTGACCATTTAATCCTTGTTGTGTTTGTGGCATTGTGGACCCTTGGTCGCAATGGAGATGTCTCTGCCCATGTGGAGGGGCCCCATGGGGAACCACTGTGATAGGCTGAACTCAGCAGACACAGTATGGATAGAGGCTTTATTGTACTGCTTGTAGATAGATGGTAAGGCAGGAAGGTAAGGCACTGATCCCAGAAGTGTCAGTACATTCAACAGGCTCAGAAATGAAGTCTCACCCAGATGTTTCACGATGGTGGAAGCCCGCAGTGCAGGTGACATCGCAGCTGGTGGGTGGAGCTGGAGCAGCGGATCCTACAGGAATAATGGCATCTTCCTGATGGTGTAAAGTTGAGACTGAAGGTCTGTGGTGCAGGATATAATGGGTGGTAGGCCCTCAAGGAGCAAGTACCTGATGATCCGATATCCTGAAATGTAGAAAAGAGAGAAAGACCCCCGAGGAGTGGTTGTCTAGATAGAGAGGACCCCGAAGGGTAGTTGGAAGCCACAGATCCCCAAGGAGCGGGTATCTTGAGCTTCTACTGGAGCGAGGCCCTTGGAGAAGTAGTGTCTAAGCATGCAGCTTAGAGAGGTCAGAGTAGCTTAAACTGAAGTCCTTGCTAACTCAAGGTGGAAGTGAAAGCAGAGGCTAGATATTTCCGGAGGTACTGACATCATGTGGTGGGGCCACCCCCGAGGTTCCTACCATGATTTGCGTGCTTGCACCCTAGGAGGCCTCGGGAGTGAGCATGGCAGATGGGGACGCCCATGCTGGTCTGGAAACGCCAAGGCCCTTGGCACTCGGGACCGGAGGCAGCCATCTTGCCCAGAGAGAGAGAGAAAGGGGAGAAAAAGAGGTAAGGCAGAGCAGTCGCAGCTGTCTGCGACAGACGGACTCAACAATCCTACTCTCTGTTTCCTGTCTTTTAACCAGTTTGTAAACCATGAAAGGACATCGCCTCCTATCCCATGACTTTATAGTTTTCTTAGAAGCCTCTCATGAGGGACTTTGTCAAATGCCTTCTGAAAATCCAAATACACTACATCTACCAGTTCACCTTTATCCACATGTTTATTAACCCCTTCAAAAAGTGAAGCAGATTTGTTAGGCAAGACTTCCTTTGGGTAAATCCATATTGACTGTGTCGCATTAAATCATGTCTTTCTATATGCGCTACGATTTTGATCTTGAGAATAGTTTCCACTATTTTTCCCTGCACTGAAATCAGGCTCACTGGTCTATAGTTACCCGGATTGCCCCTGGAGCCTTTTTTAAATATTGGGATTACATTGGCTACCCTCCAGTCTTCTGGTCCAATGGATGATTTTAATGATAGGTTACAAATTGTAACTAATAGATCAGAAATTTCATTTTTGAGTTCCTTCAGTACCCTAGGATGCATACCATCCAGTCCAGGTGATTTGCTACTCTTTAGTTTGTCAATCTGGCCTACTACATCTTTCAGGTTCACAGTGATTTCGTTCAGTTTGTCTGACTCATCATCCCTGAAAGCCATCTCCGGAACTGATATCTCCCCAACATCCTCATTAATAAACACGGAAGCAAAGAATTAATTTAGTCTTTCTGCAACGGCCTTATCTTCCCTTACTTTGTTACTATATGTTCAAACAAAATTGAATATAAGAAAAAGTAAGTCTAAATTATTTTATCAGATATTGTGCATGTTGTAGTCATTATTCGAGGTAGTTTTCAAATTTTTCCCTCAGTGCAAAAATGTTTTCAAAATATAGCAGTTAACTCTCTCCCATAGGAAGTAGTGGGAGTTATATATGGCTGTGGCTACACGTCAGTCTAAGGTTATTCTAGTCTTGAGCAGAATTTAATATATTTAGGCCTTAGAGGACAGGGAGAAGGATCAAGGTCCTTGATTGAGACTTGGGGATGGGAGAGGTTTTGGAGGAATGGAAAATCAGCCCTGGGAAGAGGTGTTTTGTTTTTACTGAGGATTTCTTACTTCTTCTTTAGGGAAGTAGGATATCATCCTGAGGTGGGGAGGCTTCTCTCCTGCCTTGCAAGCAGGGGTAGAGAGTAGGAATGAAGCCAGATGATCTTCTTCTGATGGTTGGGAGATGCTGAAGATATAACAGTCCATATCAGGCTTTGCATTATTTGCAGCAATAAGGCATCAGCATTATCTGCCATAAAACATTGACATTAATGCTTTTTAATACATTGGTCATTTAATGCAGTGTTTTGTGGAAGAAAGCTACCTTGGTAAAATTATCTGTTAAAATGCATTAACTGATTTTTACCACATCTTAGTACACTATCTCCTTAATTATTTTACATTAATTCTTCACTACAATATGCTTTTTGTTAAAGCACTGACAGATTTGTACACATACGAAAGGTCATAAAATACCATTGAATAAAAATGAATAGAACCAGTCTATTAAATTAAAATGGCATAGTGATATCTTGATAGCTGGGTAGAGAAATTATGAATACCTTTAACATTTATGAAATATGTCCAAGGGAATTTGTTGGTTTTTTTTTTTTTAACATAATTCTATGAAACTGTAAATGGTTAACAATGTCAGAATGAGACCTAAATACTACTTTAATATGCTTTCTAGGACTACTCTTTCTATTTGATTGGCATGTTACACCAATGGTCTGCTTTCCTTGTGGACTGTCTTCTGATAAATAAGAATGTGATTGTCATGTTATTTTGCCTTTTATATTCTACTGCATCTGTTTCATGCTTGCCTTTTTCGTGGTATACAATATTTGCAACAGTGCTGCTATATGATTTATCAATACATTTTTTGTAATAAATCTAATTTGTCTTTATTGAGGGGTTTTGGTGTTAGGGAACAGACATTTCTTATACATTTCTCCTTTCCTCAGAGGTAATTTAGGATGGATAAGAAAGGAGAAGGATATGAAACTTGGGGAGATTCTTCTCCCTTCTACCTTACCATCTTTCTTCCCATTCCTTGCACGCATTCAGGATCCTGCTACCTGCTTTGTGCTATAGTACAAGGTCCAGCCCACCTGATGTTTACTCCCTTCTTCCTCCTAATCCTATATTAGTTTCCCTTCCTTCTACTCAAGGTCTGGTACTCTTTCACAGTGCCACAGAGTAGGCCATGATCCATCATTCCCTCCCCCTCAGCATTTATTCCCAACCAACTGTATATTTCACAGAAGAGGAGATGTTTATCAGGTAGGAATGTGTAAAGTAGTAGACCACTGCAGGGGAAGAACAACTGAGGGCAACCACATGCTGCAAAAAAAAAAAAAATCTTGTGAAAAGGGTAATTGAAGCAGTCTTTCCTCTTTGACGTGGTAATAGTGAGATGTGGAATTAGTTTTCACTTACAGTTGAACAAATCCATGATTATGTGACTTTTGATATGAATCTCTAGCAGATGCTCACTGTGCATTTGTTTAAAACAAAACTGTAAAATGTGACAAATAAGGTTAATTTGTTTCATTCAGGGGGCCCCCTGAATGGAAAAAAACCTTATTCATTTGTTTTGTTTTAAACTAATAATTCAGGCCTAGGGCTAGGCCCAAAGCCGAGGTCTCCCCTAGGGCATAGGTTGAGGTTCAAAGCAGGGGCCACAGCTTAGACCTGAGCATGATGGTGAAGGCATGGGCCGATCCTGGGGCCTCAGCTGACATCCCTGAAAATTAAGCAAAGAAACCAGAAACATACCAGATCCATTGGGTGTCTGACAAAGGCTGGGCCCTGATGCCAAGGCCTAGGCCTGGGCCTGGGCCCAGGTCCGATGCTGAGACCCAAAAAGAAGACAGGGTACTAGGCCTAGGCTGTGGCCCAGACCCAGGCTCGATGCCTGAGCGCAATGCTGGCACCATGATCTAGGCCTGAAGCCAAGACCTTCCCTAGGGCATAGGCCAAGGCCCAAAGCAGGGGCTATAGCCTAGACCCAAGCACAACAGTGGAGGCAAGAGATGATGCCAGGGCCTCAGCCAAGACCCCAGAAAATTAAACAAAAATCAAAAACATATCTGATCCTTCAGGTATTCAATGAAGGCAGGGTCCTGAAGCTGGGCTTCAGCCTAGGCTGGGACCTTGGTCTAGGCCTTATGCTGTGACCCAGCCTGGAAGCTGGGTCCTGACACTGGGGCCTCAGCCCATAATCAGGCCCTAAGCTGTGACCTGACCCAGAGGCCAGGTCCTAGCCTCTGGGTCCAGTCACAGCATCTGGACCTGGCCTTGAGTAGGCCGAGATCGCAGTTGACCTACTGCACCCTGAGCATATTCAAAGCCTCGGCCTGGACCCAGACCCTCCGGATCAGATAGTGGAGTTGGGCCTGGGTCCAGGCCAAGGCCTCGGCATTGGGACTTGGCCTCTGGGCCGGGATATGGCATCAGACCTGGGTTCAGGCCCTGGCCTGGGCCTTGGAACCCGGCCTTGAGTAGGCTGAGTGTGTATTGAAATACTGTGCCCTTGGCCTATGGCCTAGGCCAAAGCTGGCAGATCTCTATCGGAATGGGTAAGTGGGGGCTGGGGGAATCCCTGTGCCGGGAGGCCTCATTTTCATTTTTGTGGCCATTTTTTTTTTTTAATTGTTTCATTCATTTTTTTCTCACGATTGAAAATGAATCAAACAAATAAAAGCTTCAAATAAATAAATAGTGATCATGTGGCATCATCCTCCAGATCTAGATTAACGTAGGCTGGAATAAAATATCTAACTTTTAGATTGTGAAGCACTCAGCAGGCAAATTCAATCAGTCACTTTTTGAGAGGAGTATTGTAAGGCTCCACCAGTGTGATTCAAACACATGAAATGTGTCCTTGATGACATAATGAGTGGGCTTCATTTTACCTTTTCTTTGCTGAAATCTTGGGAAAGCTATAGGACTGCTGCGCCACGGTTGACCTATGTATTCTACATCACCTAAGATGAAGGAATAGCATGATCAAATCCTAGAGATGATCCTCAGTGTGAACTGGTATCTAGCTGATGTGTAGCTCTTCTTCTCTTTCACCCTCTTAGTCTTCCTCCAATACTCTCTTTTCATCTCTTCTATCTCTATCTCTCCTGGTTTTAGAATTCTTTTCTGCAGAAATCAAAATGCTTCTATTTTCTTTCTATTTGTGGCCAGCAAGTGTCTAATAGTGTGTAATTTCAGTGCTTATCATCTTCATCTGCATGCTTATGTAACAGGAGTAGTATAATAGTTAGAGCAGTAGATTTATAACCATAAAAGCCAGGGTTCAAATCCTGCTTTCCTCTCTTATCCTTATGACATTGGGAAAACCACTTTGCACTCCATTTCCCTAAGCACCAACTAAGATTGTAAACCCTCTCTGGGACAAGAACTTACCTAGTATATCTAAATTGTAATTTGTCTTGAGAATAGGCTTGGAGAGGTAATTCAATCCAAATACACATTTCATGCATTAATATGCAGTCACAAATCAATGTGTTCTTTTCAGACTAGGATGATAACTTTATTCCACTCATTATGCATTCCTTTGCATACCCTTTTAGCTCAATAGTATGCACCTAGTTGGTGTAGTTTACCATTCATATGCTAAAACAGTTGGCACATTCAGAGATACACTGAGGCTTTGGGAATCAATTTTCAGTAAAATGCTCAGTGCTTCACTTAGGCACCTGGTTTCAGCATCTGAATTTATATGATAAATTTTTGACTGAAAATGTACTAAAAGTTAGGTCCCTAAACATAGATACCTACATTTAATATTACAATTAATTCACCTTTATTTAGGCTTCTAAAATTGATGAAAATCAGTGCTACTCACCTAACTTCTTATGTCCATCCTAACTTAGGGCCCCATAGCTATCTACTTTTTAGGTACCTAAATTTAGGTGCTCAACCCTAGTTTATAAAGGCACAGGTTTAGGTGTTTATCTCCAAAATTTAGACACTTAAACTCTTTCAATATAGCTCTCTTATTGAATATAATGTTTATCATGCTGATTAAATTGCTTCAGCATGCATGATATCTATTAGTAACCTTTATTGAACTCCATAGTGTATAATCTGTTATAGTGGTATTTCTCTTAAGGCTGGATTCAATACCCAATATACTGACATAAATTTTGTATTCTCTTCAGAGACTTTATCAAAAGGATATCCACATATGAACATTAGCTTATAAAATTGATTACATTCCACACAATAACTGGTGGTTTACTTGAATGATTGCTTTATTTCAAGGTAGACAACATATACATTTCCATAATCAAGCCTGTAATAATTGCAAATTCTGAAGAGGTGAAACAAAAAGTGCAAGTGGATGGATCCAGTTTCCTTCAGGGCAGTAAAATGCAACAACTTTAAATTTCAGAAATGGTATAGGTGTCTGCTTCCATGTCATAGGTATTTCGGGCTCAGGGTTACATATGTGCTTTCCAGTGGGCTCTAATCTATTCAGTTAACTCAATTAACCAGTCTCAATCATGCTAATCCTGCAGGATTCTAGGATTCTCACTTTCATCCTGGATAAATATGGCTTTCAGTCTCATACAGGAGTAGTGGAATAATATGCAAAGACACATATAAATTCATATGGAGCAAGCAGATAATATGTGTGATAAAGGGTTCAAAGTCAGTATAAGGAAATACTTATATCTTCAAAGAGCTATTTATTTTTTAAAGCTTCAGAAAGGTATGCAAAGGGCAATTCCTCTGTAGAGTACAGTCCCATCCTATGATTGGATTTTGCTTGCTGAGTCCCTCAAGTGGTGAGGACTGAAGCAGCAGCACCTGGGGTGACTTTGCTGTGCATTGGGGGTGGACTTTGCCTTAGATCCCCAGATTGAACTCTGTCCCAGGATCAAGAACTTGGCAGTTTCCCTCTCAGTTGGGATGCTGTGGAGGATAAATGGGTGTGTTCCTTGATCCCAACCAGTGGTCAGGAGGATTCTTGAAGCATTTTTCCATCTTCTGCTTCTAGAAACAAAGTTGCGGAAAGAACCATCTACCGGGCTGCCGTTGAAAAACCACAGACAGTGACTGTGGATTCTGTGTGATCAGCTTTGGTGGTTTTGGAGAAATCAGTTTCCTTTCTTATTGATGTGACTTCTGATATTAATATTTATATATAAGCAAGAAAGAGTTTTAACCACTCATGGAGAGAAACTGGAAGACTTAGAAAAATGGTTGACTGGTTTACATGATATACAGGAAAATTTAATTCAAATTGATTTAATTAATATAAAAAATATGAAAATACAAAAAATTCTCTTCAATATCTTAACTTGAGAGTATAACATTTTCCTGTAATATTATTAATGTCACCTTTGAATCTTTTCAAAAAATATTTGCTTGCAGTTTTGAAATTTCCTTCTGATGCTATGCCTCCCCTTTCAAAATCCTATTACCTTACCAGTGAAGTCAAAGAAAAAGGGCTCCAGGGGTGATCCGGGTAACTATAGACCAGTGAGCCTGACTTCAGTGCCGGGAACAATAATGGACACTATTCAAAATCGTAGAGCATATAGAAAGATATGGTTTAATGGAACACAGTCAACGTGGATTTACCCAAGGGAAGTCTTGACTAACAAATCTGCTTCATTTTTTTTGAAGGGGTTAATAAACATGTGGATAAAGGTGAACCGGTAGATGTAGTATATTTGGATTTTCAGAAGGTGTTTGACAAAGTCCCTCATGAGAGGCTTCTAAGAAAACTAAAAAGTCATGGGATAGGAGGCGATGTCCTTTCATGGATTACAAACTAGTTAAAAGACAGGAAACAGAGAGTAGAATTAAATGGTCAATTTTCTCAGTGGAAAAGGGTAAACAGTGGAGTGCCTCAGGAATCTGTACTTGGTCCGGTACTTTTATTTATATATATATATATATATATATATATATATATGATCTGGAAAGGAATACAACAAGTGAGGTTATCAAATTTGCGGATGATACAAAATTATTCAGAGTAGTTAACTCACAAGCGGATTGTTATACATTACAGGAGGACCTTGCAAGACTGGAAGAATGAGCATCCAAATGGCAGATGAAATTTAATGTGGACAAGTGTAAGGTGTTGCACATAGGAAAAAATAACCCTTGCTATAGTTATACAATGTTAGGTTGCATATTGGGAACTACCATCCAGGAAAAAGATCTAGGGGTCGGCCCCTGTGACATAGGGCAAAGGTAGTGCCGACGCCATTTTGAATATTGGCAACACGGCCTGAGTGCAGGAGGTCGCTCCCGGACCCCCGCTGGACTTTTGGCAAGGCTTGTGGGGGTCAGGAGGCCCCCCAAGCTGGCCAAAAGTCCCTGGGGGTCCGAAAGCAATCTCCTGCACGCGGGCCGTATTGCCAATATTCAAAATGGCGCCGGTGCTACCTTTGCCCTGTCACATGGTAAGGGCAAAGGGCCATCGGCACCATGTTTTGTTTAGTGCAGCTGATAGCATGGGAATGGGAAATCGCTCCCCGTGGCCCCCCTGGACCACCAGGTATGTGTAAAAAGTTTTAGGGGGGTCGGGAGAGTGGGGGAGGCTAAGGGAGTAATTTTAAAGGGTCGGGGTGGGGTTTTTTTTTTTTTTTTTATCGGCGCGGGCCTCACTAAAAAAAATTAGTGATGTGAATTGGAATCGGAAACGATTCCAATTCACATCTCGTAATGATCAGATTTCCCCCCCCCCCCCCCCCCCAGCCAAACCCGATTGTTAAAACGATCGGGCACACGATTCACATCCCTGTTCCATATCATTCTCAGGTAAATCTATCATATCTGGGATTATAGAGGGAAGAGGTAACATTAACATATTACTATCTTTGGCCTCCATGGTTTTAACCTCTAAAGGCTCAGTGATAGATCCCATATGTCTCTTCACCCCATCAATTCTTTCTCCAGTTATACACTGAGAGTTATTAATGGAAACAGGAGAGTCCCCCTTGCTGCCCCAGATAATGTCCCAATATCCATATGCCCCTTTGGCGCGTGGCTTTGGCTGTGCGCCGCCGTCTGTACGCCACCGGTCCCTGATTTTATCAGGTCTTCTGGGCTCCTCCTGATGACGTCATCTCCTCATCAGGACATGCCCCTCTCTCTCACTCCCTCGGCGTCTTGGTAGCCTGCAGCAAAAACTCACTGGCAGCTAGTAGTAAGTCTTTCTGGGGTCTCTCTGCTCCCAGGGCTCTCTTTCCTCCCTGTCCTGTGGGCCGCTGGTCCCTGATTTTATCTGGTTTTCTGGGCTCCTCCCGATGATGTCAGCTCCTTGACAGGATACGACCCTCTCTCTCAGTCCCTCGGTGTCTCGGTAGCATGCATCAAAACTCACTGGCAGCTTGCAGTAAGTCTTTCTGGGGTCCTCTCTGCTCACAGGGCTCTCTTTCCTCCCTCGGAAGATGCAATTTTAAAGGGCAAATTGAAATTGGAGATGGAGATTTGTGTGGAGAGAAAACTGAAACAATACTGGCTGCTGCTGCTACTGATATTCCTTTTGGAAAAAATGATGTTTAAAAAGAAAACAAAATTTAAAAGAACAGAAACTGATTTTGATTAAGGTTTGTAGCACTGAATCATAATTTAAATCTGAAAAGTTTGTGAAGGAGTTGCCTTATTTTTGTAATAATTCCCCCTGATAGGAGAAGGTAAGAATAAATAGTTAAGGATAAAAACAGAGAAGAAACATGGAAAATAGATCAGCTTTCAGCAGAGAGTGACTAGAAAATTGAGATTGTGTGGAAATCTTACTTAAGAAATCCTGTGAGAATGTGATTGGAAATCACAGTTGCTTTCAAATTAATTAACCTTTAAAGTGGATGGATTGCTAATCAAGATACACTAGAATAGAAAAGAATGCCTTATAACTACATAGTGATAAGTGTCTTTAAAGTCACTTCCTTTGTGAATAACATAACTAGAGAAACTTAAAATGTTAAAGGGGGGAAAAACATTGATAGAACTCTGTAAGAGTAAAGTGACTAAGAAATGTAATTCTTGATTCTGAGATTTCAAAGGTTGATTCACATAGAGATACTTGCATAAAATGTTCAGTGACTGCCTGAAAAAGCCTGTCTTTGACAATGGCTGCCTGATTATCATATTCTTCAGACATTTATTTTCTCAAATAGGAAAATAAAGTTAATTAACAAAATTTCAGTTAACCAATGAATACTAAGAAATAAGCATGACCAGAAGCAGGAAAAGTAATCAATAGAAAGGACAATAGAAGGCTTAGTAGATAGGGATGCATGTTGGTTTAATTTTATTTTATTACCTAGTGATTATTACAAACAGTTTAAGTTTTTGAGTGGAAGGTCTCGGTGAACTGGTGCGATTTCAGGGAGAAGTGCTAGAGGTTGTTAGTGAACTGGAGACAGACTGGGTGAACTGGCAGAGGTATCAATTAACTGGTGATTTCAAGTACATGTGCAAGTAAGTATTTTCAAAATGTTATATCTGCATAATTTATAAAATACCTGCCTATATAAACTGGAGTTATTCTGCATGTATGTTATATATTTTACATACTAACGGGCCGATGCAATACCATGTGCTAGGTCTAGTGCACGGCTTAACACACAATTGGACGTGCGTTTAGATGCGCGTCCCTAGCTCCTGCTATAATACGGGGATTAGCATGGCCAAAATGTGTGTCCAATCGAGCGCATAGCTAATAGCGCTCATCACATGCAAATTCCATGTAGATGAGGGTATTAGGTATTACACCAAGATGCCAAAAATTGCTGCATGGCCAAAGTGTTCATTTTAATGAGGCAAATGTAATGCCTGCATGGGTGCTGGCTTTAAGGTATGCCACACATCACAGGTTCACTTAAAAAAGATAAAATCCTGCTTTGTGTGATTCCTCCTACTATGATCATCGCAATAAGCAGGATGAACCACAGAAAATGGAATAATGTAAAAAAAAAGTTGCAAAAAAAAATTTTCTGACCACCCAATATACATGCACAATATATGCGGTCCAACCCTTGTATATTGTGGGTGTATATTGTGCCAGTAGTGGGAGAAAATGGATGCTTGTATTGAACGTCCATTTCCTAACCCACATTGACAGCCACCTTTCCTGGGCACTCGATGTCGAGGAGGTGCTAGGGATGCACAATTTCCCCTAGCGGCTCTTTTTTACCATGGCAACTCATTTAATATTAAATTATGCACCCGGGAGAGGTGGATGGATATGCGTTAGGAGAGCGGGCGCTCAATCACGAGCGCCCATTTTACGTGCACCAATATTGCATCGACCTGTTAGAATATATGAACCTATATATATAAAATATGGAGAGTTTGCATTTTCTTTCATTGGAAATATTCACATGAATTGAAACATACACATGTACTTTTGTAAAAAAAAAAACTATGTGCTATTTTATAAACTGTGTGGATTGTGCAATGTCTGAGAAAGACACAACCCTGGGCCAGGAACCAAGAGGCATAGGATGCCGGCTTTGGAACAACATCCCATGGTTGTTGGCATGTTACAAGGAATAGATTTCCATGGTTCTTGGGCTCCAGCCCCAGGGAATTCCTTATTGCCAGTTGCATCAATTATGCAAAGCAACAGATACCCTGAAAGTCCCCATCTTCTATTGCAGGGGTGGCCAAATCTGGTCCTTGAAAGTCATAAACAGACCAGGTTTTCAGGATATCTACAATGAATATTCATGATAGATTTGCATACTCTGCCTCCATTGTATGCTAATGTTTCTCATTTATAGTCATTGCAGATATCCTGAAAACCAGGCCTGTTTGAACTCTTAGGGATGGGAGTTGGCTATCCCTGTTCTATTGCCTTTAAAATATTTGCGCCACTGTCTGTCACAAAGAATATTGTCTGAAGACTCCTGCCTCTCCAGTCTACCTGCCAACCCTCTAGCATCTGTTTTATGGCTGATAGAATATTGCATGAGGTATGGGAGCTATATGTAATCACCTGGATATACAGCAAAGGCCACCTGCACCTTGATTCTCTGTCCCCACTAGAGCAGCTGCCTGTCCCTGCCTCAGCCTAGGTCCTACCTGTGTGTCATCAGGGAGAGGTACACATGCATGGAAGTCATGCTAGTCTAGATATATTTGTGAAATGCACACTACTCCCTTTTGCCTTAGCCAGCTGCACCTGCATGTGAGTATGACACTGGTTGTACAGGATGGGGATGACCTTTCCTACTAAATGTATAGTCCTCAAGAGAACTTTATAACTGGGGCTTACGCAAGCAGCAGCTGCTTAAAACCCATGTTCTCCACTACCTATAGAGACTGATCTTCAAGGAGGGCAATCATTTCCTTGATGCTCTTTATTACTGCTTTAGATGCTGCCTGCTTCTTGCCCTGGGTCAGTGCTATGGAAGACTATCCCAATGGCTCTATGGTAGTTGGCTGCTGCATGGTGGAGGACTGCTGGCCTGCCACCTGACTGATGGAAGGGGCCATGGAATCAGCTTCAGAAAAAGTCTTCCCCTTTTCAACCCCTTTCCTCTGGTTTTCATTTTGAGTTACACAAGTGTTCCCTAGGCTACTACTGCCACCCTTCCATGATGCCAATGCTAGTGGCTACTACTTCTGCATGTGATGCTGCATATCAGCATTTTTCAGATGCATCCCTTGCTTCCCTCAACTGATATCCTTGCTGCAGTGAATACACTGAGCAAAATGCAAGTCCTCCCTCACTTTGAAGGGCTTCCAGATTAGGGATCTTTCACAGTCTTTTCTCTTCATCTTTGGGGGTTGATGCTGGCACTGGAGTTGAGCTTGAGCATAGACCCTGAGGAAAAATTCCAGGGGCATTGCTCACGGTCTCTACCTGTACTTCCTGCTCTTCCTCGGGGTTGATCCCATCAATATTATCTCTCTCTCCCCCATCACCTCACTGTAGGCTAAGATTATACTGACTCCCAAATTCTCTACAGTTTCTAGCTCTTCAATATCTTCTGATTCAGAGAAACCCAGACAAGATTCTTCCTCTGAATCAGTTGGTTAATGCAGTGTCTCCAGAATCAGGAACCAGAGAGGAGTGTGTTGCTGGTTTTGGCTGTTGCACTTTTACTGCCTCTGTCCATACCCCTGTCCTATTGCTGCCGATCTTGGATGACTCTCCCACCATTTCCCTCTGCTCCAAAACAAGAAGGAGAGGGAAAAAAAAAAAATCAGCGGTGGCACATGCTCTCCCAATTTTATTTTTGTCTGCCTTGAGCTACCTTCCAATCCTAGCACTGTGATTTAAAAAGTCTCTCTTTAATTTTGGGAAAGGACAGTCTATTTTTTTTTTTTAAATCACTGTTATTATGCTGGGCTACCTCTTCACCAATTCCTCTCCCCTTGCCAAACCTGCCAATAGTCCTTCCTCTCCCTTTTCTTAACTTTTATTTGATGAAGTGCACTGCTTACTAGGGGTTTGGATATTACAAAGGATTTTTTTTAATTTATTGATGCTGTAACTGCCTGTCTCACTCACACACACACACACTGCTGCAAGTTCTCAGTGCCGACTGGCAATGACTCATTTTCCAATCCATACACAAAAAACTTAAACAGAATCAAAAAGACTGCAACCTGATAAGAACTGTTTCTCTTTTCAGTCTGTCAGTATTCACTGGTCACCCCACTGGTGCTCAAACAGATGGAAAAAAAAAAAAAGATCACCAACACTTAAGCACTGCTACAATCAAAATCTAAATCAGCTGCAGTACTATTGCCTGTTTTTCTGACATAGTGAGACCGTTGTAGCACAGTGAAGATCAGTGCCAAATCCAACAGTTTCTAAGATTTAAAAAACAAAACAAAACTGAGAGCTTCTATAAACACATCCTTCTCTGTCAAGAGCTAGAGAGCAACTACAGATTGCTCCTTGCATATACTCAGATTTTACAATGGGAATGAGTCAGCATCGCTACATCACTTGAAAGTAGAAATAGTTTATTTAAAAAGAGGGTGCACCGTGATTTTTTCCTTTCTGTGGTTTCCTTGCCAATTTATCCTGCCTTGGCTCTCTCGAGGTCACACAGGCAAGAACTGGTTGCTGTAGTTTCCAGTTATTTGCTCAGCAGTGCACAGCCACAGACTTCAATGGGCCATAGACCTTAAAGGGAAACATAAATGAAGGAGTCAAATATTTTTTCTTTCATTCATGGCACCCCTTTCATTCATTTCAGGGGTCTACAAGTGAAGCAAAAATAGACTTATTTGGGGTTGGTTTTTTTTACCCATTTGTTTCAAAAGAATGCACATCCCTAGTGGGTGCTGTCCCCAGTTCTGTCTCCCCTCTCCTGTGTGGTAGTGATCTGGCTGTGTAGTCCCTTAAAGGCTTCCAAATATCTCAGTGGTTGATAACCACTAAGAACATAAGCTATGCCATACTGGGTCAGAGCCAGTCAAGCCCAGTATCTTGTTTCCAACAGTGGCTAAATCAAGTCACAAGTACCTGGCAAGTACCAAAATATTAAATCTCAAGCTACTATTGCTTATTAATAAATAGCAGTTTATGGATTTTTCCTCTAGGAACTTATCCAAACATTTTTTTAAACCCAGTTACACTAACTGCTGTAACTACATCCTCTGGCAATGAATTCCATAGCTTAATTATAAGCTGAGTGAAAATTATTTTTATTTTTATTTGTTTTAAATGAACTACTTGCTAACTTCATGGCATGCCCCCTAGTTCTTCTATTATCTGAGAGAGTAAATAACCAATTTACATTAACTTGCTCAAGTCCTTTCATGATTTTGTAGACTTCTATCATATCCCCCTTCAGTCATCTCTTCTCCAAACTGAAAAGCCCTAACTTCCTTAGTCTTTTCTCATAGGGCAGCCATTCCATGCCACTTATCATTTTGGTTGCCATTCTCTGTACTTTCTCCAGTGCAGCTATATCTTTTTTGAGATGCAGCAACCAGATTTGCACACAGTATTCAATATGTGGTCTCACCATGGAGCAATACAGACACATTATTACATCCATCTTTTTATTTGCCATTCCCTTCCTAATAATTCCTAACATTCTATTTGCTTTTATGATCGCCACAGCACACTGGCCAATAGTTTCAATGTATTATCCACTATGATGCTTAGATCTCTTTCCAGGTTGGTAACTCCTAAGATAGAACCTAACATTGTGTAACTACAGCAAGAGTTGTTTTTCCCTATATGCATCACTTTGCACTTGTCCATGTTATATTTCATCTGCCATTTGGAAACCCAATCTTCCAATCTTGCAAGGTCCTCCAGGAATTATCGCAATCCACTTGAGATTTAACTACTCTTCATAATTTTATGTCATCTGCAAATTTGATCACCTCACTTGTTGTACCCTTTCCATATCATTTTAAAATAAATTAAAAAGCACCAGTCCAAGTACAGATCCCTGAGGCACTCCACTGTTTACCTTTTTTCACTGTAAAAACTGACCATTTAATCCTGCTCTATGTTTCCTGCCTTTTAACCAGTTTGTAATCCGCAAAAAGACATTGCCTCCTATCCCATGACTTTCTAGTTTTCTTAGAAGCCTCTCGTGGAACTTTGTTGAATGCCTTCTGAAAATCCACATCTACTGGTTCACCTTTGTCCACATGTTCATAAAAATGTAGATTTGTGAGGCAAGACTTCCCTTGGGTAAATCCATGCTAGATGTGTCCCATTAAATCATGTCTATCTAAATGTTTTGTGATTTTATTCTTTATAACAGTTTCCACGATTTTTCCGGCACTGAAGTCAGCTCACTGGTCTATAGTTTTCAGGATCACCTCTAGAGCCCTTTTTAAATATCAGGGTTACATTGGCCATCTTCCATTCTTTAGAAAATAAGGGCTCCAGGCTACAATGTTTTCTATCTTTTAGAAAATTAAGATCCCAGTTCTTTTTTTTTATTGTACAAAGTTTATTAGTCATCTCACCTATATACATGAAATTGTTATACCACAAATATTTGGAATATGGAAAGTGAAAGCAGGCCAAGGAATGTGATTCTTCTGTCACCAAGTATCTGATTAACAGGGTCGTTCTTTATTGTGCGATGTGCCGGTATTGCGGTGGCTTTATTAAAATTAGGGGAAGGGGAGGAGTGGGGGTAGGGTTTGGGCAATTATTTCCCAGTAGAGCTGCAGCTGATAATATTTTTCACATTATCGCTAGCAGCACCGTGGAAAATAACTGCACCTTTTCCCATGGCGCTATGGGGGCGATAGTGTGCAATGTGGCCAGCTGCCCATTAACTTCTTAGTATTTACTTGCCAGGTTCTTGTGGCCTGGTTTGGCCTCTGGAAACAGGATGCTGGGCTTGATGGACCCTTGGTCTGACCCAGCATGGCAATTTCTTATGTTCTTATCACCCCCGCTCCTTTTTCTGTTTTTTTGCAAAACATCATATAGCAGAATGATGAATCTAGGGGTAAGAATGGTGTTACTGTGAAATACAAATATGAGTTCTTTCCCCACAGTTTTAAAGAAACCAATACCTTTCTTACATGAAGGGTATTACAGATGTCTAGATTTATCAAACTGCACTAAATATCATATGCGATAAGAAAGGGGTATGTTTTATGGTAATAGTGCATTGCATAGGTATTATTACAAAGTGCATTAACTTTTCACACTTTGTAGTTATATCTACATAATTGCATTTCCTGTCAGAGAAAGAGAAAGAGAGAACCTATTTTTCAAGCCCTTGTAGTAGTTAGCTACTTATGCTACGATAGGAGGCCCACCTAAAACTCAAGGTGAGGTTTAGGTAGTAGTGTAGGGGTTAGGAGTCACTTTTACATGCAAAGTGAGACGTACGAACAGAACAGTTCATGCTTGTGAAGATTTGATGTCCTTCAGAGTAAAGAAACTCACACAATGATGAGATTTGTACAATGTTCTCTCAACCTAGCTTGATGGACGCGCTACCTGGGTAACATCAAGCTAGGTTGAGAGAACATTGTACAAATCTGATCGTTGTATGAGTTTCCTCACTCCGAAATACATCAAATCTTCACAAGAGTGCACTGTTCTGTTCATAAATCTCACTCTGCATGTAAAAGTGGCTCCTAACCCCTACACTACTACCTAAACCTCACCTTGAGTTTTAGGTGGGCCTCCTATAGTAGCATAAATAGTTGCTTACTATGGCATTCCCACCACAGGTGATCTCTCTTTCTCTCCCTCCCTCCCTCCCTCCCAGCCTAAAAATGTCCAAAACAGAATTTGTAAATTGTTTTATGGACATAATGCATGAGATCACACAGCTTAACACAATTGAAAAAGGTGTAGTTATTTTCAGCAATATCATGCATTATGGCTTTTGCAAAGTGTGAAGCCAGCCCACTTTTATGGAATTCCCACTCCCCAATCCCTCACCTTTTAAAAATTTGCATCACACCATGCGTTATGGTGCTTATTGCATGTGTTAAGGCCATTTTTCACATGCAAAAATGCCTTAATGCATGCAAAAAACGCCATAATGCGATTTGATAAATGACCCTGCAAATTTCTATTTAGGAGTTTGCAAGCAAATCTTTTGCTAACAGAAAATTACAAATCAGGGGACTTATTTACGAAAGACTTTTCCCCATTTTGTATCTATGGGGAAAATGTTTTGGAGGTAATTTTCAAAGGAGTTAAATGCGTAAATGTAACTTACTATCATAGCAATTTTCAAAACCCAATTACCTGTGAAAAGTGTACTTACACATGTAAAATCTATGGACAATTCAATGGCATATAGTGTAACAATTTTAAAAAGACCCTTTAATATAGTTAAAGTGCATTTACTCATGTAAAACCCAGTTTTAAGCATGTAAATCCTTTTGAAATTAACCTTATACTAAATAACTCCCAAGTGTTTACATTCTGATCCATTATTTCACTTTTAGATGCAATTTCTTTTGTAGCATGATAAAATAGTAGGGATGTGCAGACCAAAAGTTTAACTTCATAAGTCCATAAGTCGAAAGGGGGGGTCATTTGCGGTCAATATGGACATATGGAGAATTCCATAAGTTGAGTCTATGTCCATATGTGCAAATAAAAATTTAAACCCCTCACCCGCCTTAATCCCCCCCCCCCCCCCCAAGACTTACCAAAACTCCCTGGTGGTCCAGCAGGGTCAGGACGCCATTTCTGAGCTCCTTTGCAAGGAGCACGTGAGGTCGGCGTCACGTCGGAGTGACGCGGCGTCACGTGATTCCCCTCGGGTCCGCTCCCGGACCCGAGGGGAATCATGTGACCCCTCCTGACCACCCCAAGCTGGCCAAAAGTGCCTTTTGGGCCCAACGAGGGGTCCGGGAGCGGACCCGCGGGGAATCATGTGACGCCGCGTCACTCCGACGTGGCGCCGATCCCCCCCCAAGCTGGCCAAAAGGGAGCGGAACCGCGATGGACCACGTGACGTCGGCGTCATGTCGGAGTGACGCCGACGTCACGTGATTCCCCGCGCGTCCGCTCCCGGACCCTCACGGAACTTTTGGCCAGCTTGGGGAGTTTTGGTAAGTCTTGGGGGGGGGGGGGGATTAAGGAGGGTGAGGGGTTTAAATTTTTATTTAGATCAACAATCGCGATTTCCAACGTATTCAACATAGCTATGTTGAATACGTTGGAAATCCGATCGTTTACGCCTCATCACTTTTTTACGTTAAAAAAAAAAAAGTTGCGTTTTACATTTAAGTTCAAAACGAATGCACACCCCTATAAAATAGTGACATGGTGCATGGTGTTATGGTATATAAGGAATAATCATAAAAGAGTATGTGATATATGGGCAAATATATGCATACATGAGGTCCATATGTACATATATTTGCTGAAGGGAGATATGATTAAGGTCTATAAAATAATAACTGGAGTGGAACGAGTAAACATTAATTGGTTGCTTACTCTTTCAAAGAGTACAAAGACTAGGGAACACACAATAAAGTTACTAATATGAGAAAACTAATAAGAGAAAAATATTTTTTTACTCTATGCATAAGTGTAATTCATTGTCAGAGGATGTGGTGAAAGCTATTAGGGGCAGATTTTAAAAGCCCTACGCATGTAAATCCAGCTGGATTTACACACGCAGGGGGGTTACAGGCACTGAGCCTATTTTGCATAGGCCCGGCGCCGCATCAAAGCCCCAGAATGCGTGTATGTCCCGGAGCTTGAAAAAAGGGGCGGGGGCATGGCCAGAGGCCTTCGTAGAGCCGCTAGGCTGCAGGCAGGTGCAACTTCTAAAATAAAGGTCAGGGGGGTGGTTAGGTAGGGCTGGGGGGCGGAAGGAAAGTTCCCTCCGAGGCCACTCCGGTATCGGAGCGGCCTCAGAGGGAACAGGGAAAGCCATTGGTGCTTCCCTAGGGCTCGGCACGTGCAAGGTGCACAAGTGTGCACCCCCTTGCACGCGCCGACCCCGGATTTTATAACATGCGTGTGGCTGCGCACGCATGTTATAAAATTGGGCATAGATTTGTGTGCGCCAGGTTGCGCGCACAAATCTACGACCACGCGTAGGTACTAAAATCTGGCCCTTAGTGTAGTTATTTAAAAAAGGTTTGGAAAAGTTCCTGGAGGAAAAGTCCATAAATGATTATTAAGGTAGCAGTATTATTTACTGCATATTTACTGTGATAATCAACATGAAATCTAACTACCCCTTGGGATCCTGCCAGGAACTTGTCACCTGGCTTGGCCACTTTTGGAAACAGGATACTGGGCTTGATGGACCTATGGTCAGACCCAGTATGGCAAGTCTTATGTTCTTATGTTTTTATTCAAAGATTTTAATTCAGGGCCAGATCATACCATATCATTGGCTCAGTAGCAAATGTACTGTACTGCCAAGTGAAAAATCTGGGTTTAATTCCAGAGTGTGCCTCTACTCCTCAAGCCAGTCGAAGCTGGGCATGCTGTGGAGGCAGTGTTTACAGCCCCTGAGGAAAGGAATTCCAGTCATTGATTAGTGACACCTAATGAATGGATTTAGGGTCCATGATTGCAGGTTTCTGGAAGGATCCTTGGTAGATGGCCTTTAGGCGAAGACTGTGGGGGAGGGGACATAAAATAAGAGAAAAGATTTCTGGGTAATTGTGAATAAAATTGCTGCTGAATCTCAGCCCCTCTCAAAGTTAGCTGAAAACTCAAAAAGAGCAGGAGGAAAACTGTTGGGTCCAAAGAAAATAAATTAGATATTAAGGCAAAGATTAAATGCTTTCAGTATCCATAAATAACCATATGACTACACAGCCCAGATTATTTAATTCCACTTAGGAAATCTGTAGTGCAAACAATTTTTAATTATATATACAAAACATATTATTCTGGAAAAATAATATGGATCACGCTGAGGCAAATTACTACTAAGTTAAAAAAAAATGGTTCCAAGCATTGACCAGAAATTGAACTAATAATACTTTAAAAATGCAATTACTATATTCATTAACTGCATACAACTGCAGCCAAAGGAACTTTTAAATCTTAAAAATGAACGAGAAATAGAGTTTTAGAAGCTGTCTGCAAACACAAGGCCAGATTAAATGTTTGGTCAAAAAACTTGAAATCTGAATGCTTACAAAAGTTTGAAATAACATGACTTTTCTGAAAGGCTTTAAGTTTCTTCAACTTTTGATAGGAAACAATCCACAGAAAGTATGTGAGGAAAGCACCATTTAACTTTTGCCTGATAAAAAAAAATTTAGCAGTTTTGAGCAAAGGTCCCTCAGTGGCTTTCTGCAGAAGTTTATAATTGCATATTTTTTCCTGAGGATTTTATTAATTTTCCTTAAAATACATTTTTGGACAAAATATGTGGTGTTCTAAAGGTATACAAGCCAAATGACTTGTAGGCTTTATCCACAGATTTTGTCTTACTATTGTCTCCAGTTTACAGGGTTATTCATGAAAGTGTGTTGTGGAGTTAATGCCTGTGATATTTATCACAGCGTGCAGCATGAATGCAAATTTGGAAAAAAATTTTAAAGGGGAAGGATTGGGGAGGGGTTTGGGTGGTATTAATGAAAATGAGAGTTATTGGTGTACTGTGTGAGGGTGTGTGTGGAGTAGAGAGAGAAACTCTAGGGTAGGATTTAGAGTAGTCAACTATTTATATCACTATGGTGGTGGTGGTGGTGGTGCAGGGTTTTGGGGACAGAATGAGACATACGAACAGCACAGTACACCTCAGTGAAGATTTGATGTCATTTGGAGTGAGGAAAGTCACACAAAGAAGAGATTTCTACAGTATTCTCTTGCCTTGGCTTAATAGTACCCTGGAAGAGAGTCCATCAAGCTAGAGTGAGAGAAAAAAATGTAGAAATCTCATCTTTATGTGATGTTTCTCACTCCAAATGACATCAAATCTTCTCTGAGGTGTACAGTACTGTTTGTATGTCTCGCTCTGCATGTAGAACTGTCCCAAAAACCCTACACCACCACTAAAACCTCACCTCGAGTTACTAGATGGCCCTCCTATAGTGATATAGTTGACTTCTATCAAAGCCTTATAAAGAATCTCTCTCTCTCACTTTCTTTCTCTCTTTCAGTAATTCTAAAATTATCATAGCCCTATCCCTTTTTCTTATGACAGGCAATATCCATGCGAAAATTATAGTATTTTCATGAATCTCAGGTTAATTGGGTCCATAATACTCTATTTTCAGTCATATTGAGGTGGAGTGTGTTCTACGCTACTCGAAGTCCTCCTAACCAGTTGGGTTTTCAAGATAGCCATAACAAATACACATGAGATAGATTTACATGCATACTGCTTCAATTGTATGCAAATCTATTTAATGGATATTCATTAAGTTTATCCTGAAACCACTGCTTTCTCTAAACTGTGCATGCACACAGATGATAAACTCCATATGCCCAGCAAACATAGCATGCACCAGAAATCCTGATATTATTTGCACTATTCTGGGCCAGTGTATGCCAGTTAGAGCTCAGTTCATAATATAGTTGCACAAAAGAAAAAGTTTGCTCACATAGGCCTAGATTTATCAAAATGCTATAAATATAGCGGAAAAGCACCTGTCATAAAAAAGGGGAGTGGTTAGGATAAATACCCTGCTCCCACATCACATAGGCAATTTCCTCAAGACATAATACATTTTTTTGCACTTGTGTTATTTTTTGCTTTATAGGCTGATTGGTGCCTTGCATGGAAAGAGAGCTAGAGAGTGAGAGAACCTCTGTATAGAGTTATTCTGACATGATATATGTACCTCTGTAGAGGGGCATTTGAATTCGAGATGGGTTTTGGAAGGGGGTGGGGGGGAGATTAGGGGCAAGGTGTTACAGAAACATTCAGAGGTATTCATAGTAAAACTGGCATCACTAAATATTTGCAGTGATTACAATGGATGAAAACTATAACTAGAGTGTAGATTTGCATTGTACCTTCATTACCACGGTGTTGTACTCTCATTACCATTAACTCCACCCAAACTCCTCCTTAAGGCCCTAACGCAAATTGGTAAATGACCCAGATAGACTTTCATAAATTAGAGGGAACACTTTAGAAAACCCAAATGCTTAAGTGGCCATTAAGGACTGGAGTGCCTATCCCTGTGGAAAATAGGCACCAATAAATCCTAGCTATTTGCTTCCTATGATTATGACTTCTGATCCCATCACAGTATTTATAATTATTGTTATTGCTATTATTGATTTATGTAGTGCAGACACAGGGAGCCTCATTTTCAAACCTATTTGTGGTATAGTGTTCACACACATTAGGGGGTAGATTTTATAAATTTGCGCACACGCGTACTTTTGTTCGCCAACCAGGCACGAGCAAGAGTACGTGGGATTTCAATAGATACGCGCGTAGCCTCAAGTATCCATTAAAATCTGGGGTTGGCGTGCGCAAAGCTGCCCAAAATCGGCAGCCTGTGTGCGCCGAGCCGCGCAGCCTGCCTCCGTTCCCTCCGAGGCCGCTCCGAAATCAGAGCGGACTCAGAGGGAACTTTCCTTAGGTCTCCCCCCACCTTCCCCTCCCTAACCCACTCCCCCGGCCCTATCTAACCCCCCCCCCCAACCTTTGTTGTCCAAGTTACACCTGCTTGAAGCAGGCGTAACTTGTGCGCGTTGGGCCGGCCGCCGGCGTGTCATGGTCCAGAGGCCACGGCCACGCCCCCTGAATGCCTCCGATGATGCACTGGCCGCGACATGCCCCCCCCGACACGCCCCTCCCCAGGAAAGCCCCGGGACTTGCGCGCACCGCCGAGCCTACTCAACAACAACTGCTGCACAGTTTATAAAATACCATATAATTCTGTTCCAAAAGTGCATGCATATGTTTCAGTAGGCACTCATATTTCCAATGCAAGAAAATGCACACTTTCTCTACCTTTTTTTATAAACATGTGTGTGTATATTTTAGGTATATAAAACAATGTAATAAAATGACAAAAAAGTTGTGAATACAAATTATCAAAAAAAGATTATACAATTTTATTAAATCTTAAAAACAATTAAATCTCTGTACAAATCAGAACAAAGATATAAAAAATGAATGAAAAGCACAGTGGAGCACCAATTCCTACACTCAAATAAAAATATCAAACAGTTTGATATTAAACTCCCATCGCCGAGAGTACTTTGGTTTCCATTATAAAAGTCCAACTAGTCTTTCAGTGTAGATAGTCTGTACAGAAATTCCAACACACACTAAATTTTAGCATAAGGGATCCAAAGAGCTATGCCAAATCTCTCTTTTATAGACAGTCGGTATTAGTTACCAAAAAGTTGATATCAGCTACCTAACAACCTTTGCCTTAAAAAAGGCTTCGTCAGGGGTAAATAAGGATAGAAAGTTCTAACACTCCAAATGTTACTCAACAATTAGGTGCCCTCACCAGCTGCATAGCTAAAAATAAAACATATACCTATTAAATAGTTAAACACACTTGTATGCCCCACATAAAAAGATGAATTTTAAGACCTGCACGCGGGAGCACATGTATGTGCATTTTCCGGCTCACGCACATGGACATGGAGATTTTATAACATACACGTGTTTATGCATGCATGGTATAAAATCGGCTATATGCATGTTCACATGCGCACAATTTTAAATCAATGTGCTTATCTGCATGCAAGCGTCACCTCAATCTCATAAGTGTGTGTGTGTGGGGGAGTTAGTAGATTTGCAATTACCTGTTTCCTCAGTTTGTTCCCAGTTTGCCCAGTAAAGGAGACGACTTCCTAAACTCCCTAGCTAACTTGCATCCCTTTTACCCTAATAGCCCTGACCCTTAAAACCCTGCTGACTAGCCAGGTTTTTTTTGTTTCATGACTTACGCACTGTCAATAGCAGAAGTAAAGTTACTCAGATGGGGACCTCGGCACATGCTGGTGTGCATAAATACTTACGTGTTGGCTTCATTCATATTTCCTGGAATGCCCATGCCCTGCCTATGCTCCACCCATACAATGCCCATGCCCTGGCCTTTTATGAAAAAAAAATTTTGCTCGCATACTGGGAAATATGCGTGTACCCAGGTGCCTCTTAAAATCTGGGCCAATATGCGCACATATTTCCTTGCTTTGGTGCACGTAGGGTATTAAAATTCACCCAAAATAGCATACACATATTAAAATTTTACCTCATACATAGTATTCAACAGCTCACCTACTACAGTAAAAAAATGTAACATGTACATGTAATAACCTCGATTTATATGTGGCAGCATGTATTTTGTAAAGCATGCACGAATACCATTTTGAAAATACTTGCATGCATTCTTGAATCACCAGTTTGCCAATACCTACTCAAGTTCACCCAGGCTTTCTTCTTTTCGCCTAGACTCTCTAGCACTTTGCCCTGAACACTCACCAGTTCACCAGTGCCTCTAACCCTAAAACGTCAGACAACAGAAAAGCCCGATTTAACTTGCACAGGTCAATTAGCAGGTGTAAAAGTAAGTTTGGTAATGCATACAGATTATGTCTCTTTTACTTCTGATTCCCTCCCTGGACGACCTCTAGTATGCCTCTTTTTTTCTGCAGGTAAAATGTACAGACAACATGGAAAATATATGTGTACGCTTGACCTTTATAAATTAACATGTATAAGTATTCCCTAGTTTTATGTACAAAACCCCTTTGGAAATTTACTCCATAGGATACAGTCCCTTCTCCTCAGAGATTAGAGTTTGGTTAAGGTAGACAAGACACACAGATAAAAAACAATTAAGAGACTTTGAGTTAACAGGACAGCCATGACTGGGAAAATAACTTAAACTGGATGGATTACAGATGAGGATAATTGAGGAATGTCAACTTGACTTGACTAGAACAGAAGGTATACTATCAAAACATCTTTTGTTGTGCTATATTTCATTGCTGTGCTAATTGCAATTGAAACTACAGTAAATGACAAAGCATTTTTATTCAAGATTTTACCACCTCAGAATAAACCCCAAACACATATTTATATGGAGGTCTAACTATCAAAGTGAAATACATTCTATAAGATCTGTCATTCAGTAGATCAACCTGAAGTATAGAATCTGACAGAAACTTAATTTATGCCTGAGTTGGGGGGAGGGGAAGGATTCCAATATTAGGCACTTTTTGTGAGCAATAAAAACTCATATTAGAAAACACTTCATCATTTTAAAATATTTGCATATTCACCTACAAAATGCTTTTATTCAATAAATTTTCATTTACCCCTGAAATGATTCTAATCTAGGTATCTGATTTTCATAATAAAGTCATTACCTCTTAACTGCACTGGGTTTCATTCATCATTTTAAAAAGACATCTCATGACATCGATTTAGATTCAGTGAGAGTTTAAGCAAAACTCTGATTCCTATAACCTGTCTCTTTACTTGAAACAGTATAACTGTCCTCTATACTATTAGCTTGCTTATTTATTTGAATTATCGCTCGATTTATTTTACAGTCAGTTTAGTAAAAACAGATCTGCCTGAAGTTAGCAAATTTTCAACTAGGATATATCAGCAAATGAAATGTCTCCTTCGATCATTTTGAAAGTGACCCTTTGACCACAGCTCTAATAATTATATGATTTAAATGGCTATGAAAGCAATGCTTTTCCATCATTTGGCTGAAATTGCATGGCAGAAAGGGCACACTGGCATTTTGAAACAGGCTACAAAAAAAAATCCTATGATTTGTATCTCCATTTAGATTCGGCTGTGGCATATCTTATATGATTTAGATTTTAAACAGACTCTAACCCGGTTTGAACATGTAAATCTGCAGAGCATAACATGGATTTTTCAAACGACTGATGTATGGGAAAATATGTTTCTTAATCCTCCATTTTACATAGAAATATTTACATTGATGGGAACTATATTTAACTTAATCATCCTGTAAAAAATCAGTATATCAAATTGGGAGACAAGGGATGTTAGGTAATAAAGGTATGCTAAAACCAGGGGTGGTTCTATAATGAGGCAGGGTGAGGCAGCCTCTTTAGGCGGTACAACTTTGGAGCAGCAACAAGTGCCCTCCAAAATGTTCAGTGGCTGCCTCCCCCTGCCTCCTGACACATATTTAGCTAAATTAAAAAAAAAAAAATCAAACCTGCTACACACACCTCTGACACTATCCCCACTAAAGCACTCCTTTCCATTCCCTCCATCATCGCGAAACCCCTGTCCAACATAATCAACTGCTCCCTCTCCCATGGCAAAGTCCCAGACCCCCTCAAACTTGCTGTTGTCAAGCCTCAAAAAACCTATTCTTCACCCCACCAACCCTTCAAACTACCATCCTATCTCTAACCATCCCTTTATATCTAAAATTATGGAAAAGATAGTCAATTCACAGCTCTCTGACTATCTGGAAGACCATAATATTCTCCACCCCTCTCAATTTGGCTTCTGGAAGTCTCGTAACACGGGAAGCCAATTACTTTCACTGACTGACACTCTCCTCATGAGCATGGAACACGGACAATCCTTTATCCTTGCCCTTCTTGACATTTCTATCCTTCCTACTGCTGTCCTCTCTCCTCCTTCGTTGCTACTCCCCCTTCCCTGTTTATTGTATTTCACTCTCTTGTTAAATTGTTACAGTGTAAACCGGCATGATGTTCTGACGAATGTCGGTATATAAAAATCAAATAAATTTCATCTGCCTTCGACACTATCAGTCACAAAATCTTCCTCACCCGCCTAACTGAGATTGGCATCTCAGGCTCAGCCATCCACTGGTTCTCTTCCTACCTCAATAATAGAGGCTATGCTGTAAAAATTGCAAATTCCGAATCATCACACATCCACCTTACCCAAGGCGTCCCATAGGGTTCTTTACCTTCTCTCCGACCTTGGTAAGTTTTTCTTATATGCAGATGATGTCCAAATCCTCATCCCTATCCAAGAATCCCTCACCAAATCTCTTAAGTTTTAGGAAACTTGCATCGTCTCCATTAACTCCCTACTCTTTAACCTCCACCTTGCTTTAAACTTCTCCAAACTGACCTCCACATTTCAAATCACCCTGACCGGACGCCACCATCTGCTTGTGACCTCACCCTTCCCTCAAATGCTTTTCCCTACTTCGTGCGAGATCTCAGTGTCTCCCTAGACCACCAACTCAACTTCAAAAACCACATTAACACAATCATAAAGGGAGGATTTTTCAAGCTCCATATCCTCAAAAATCTTAAACCCCTACTCCATTTGCAAGACTTCCGCACAGTCCTGCAAGCGACAATGTTATCAAAAATGGATTACTGCAATTCCTTATTTCTAGGCCTTCCTACTCTACTATTAGACCCCTGCAAATGTTACAGAATGCTATGGCAAGAATCCTTACAAATACACGCAAAGCCGACCACATCACCCCTATTCTTAAGGAGCTCCATTGGCTTCCCATCTCCTCCCGCATCAGAAACAAAACCCTCACCATTATTCACAACTCCCTGCACAACCACAATCACTCCTGGCTTGAGGATGCTCTTCGATTCCGCTCCTCCAATCGTCCTATTAGAACCACACTTTCAGGAACCCTCTACACCCTTTCCCTTAAATGTGCTCACCACACTTCCACCAGAGAAAGAGCTCAATCCATTGCAGGACCCTCCCTCTGGAAAACTATTCCACTTGAGCTCCGACTAGAACCATGCATTCGGAAATTCAAAACAGGGGTTAAAACATGGATCTTTAAAATGGCCTACCCTGATCCGGATCCTGCGTAGTCCCCCTGCTCCCTCTACTCCTTCAGAGAAAGAGCCCTTGTCATTAATGTACTCATAGCCTTTTCCTTCATTCCTCTGTTTTGACTCCCATTTCTCTTCACCTCCTTATTTACCCCCATTTATACCCCTTTCCCCCCTTCCCCTGTCCTTATACCCTACTTTTTTCCCTATAGTAACCCTTTTATACTTCTTTTATTTTACCCCCTCTGCTATCCTTTAAACCTTACTTTTCCCTATAGCAACCCTGCGAGTCTATATATTGTTGCCTTTCTGAACGCATAATTTGTAATGTCATATATAATGTCTCCTGTATGTACTAGATAAAGATAATGTATATTATTGTATATAATACTTTTTGGAGTGTATCATTTATATAAGGTTATCCACAGGGGCAGATTTTATAAATCTGTGCACATGCGTACTTTTGTTCATGCACCAGGTGCGAACAAGAGTACACGGGATTTCAATAGATACGCGCGTATCCATTAAAATCCGGGGTCGGCGCGCACAAGGCTGCCCAAAATCGGCAGCCTACGCGCGCCGAGCCGCACGGTTGAGGGAACTTTCCTTCACCCTCCCCCCACCTTCCCCTACCTAACCCACCCCCCGGCCCTATCTAAACCTACTTCCTACCTCTATCATGAAAGTTACGCCTGCTCGAAGCAGGCGTAACTTTGCACGCACCGGGCCGTCTGCCGTGCTCCATGTTCCGGTCCGGGGGCTGGTCTGGGGGCCGCTGTCACGCCCCTAGAACGCCCTGGGCCGGAACCACGCCCCCGGAAACGCCCCCAAAATGCTGCGTCACTCCCGGCACGCCCCCCAACACGCCCCTCCCCATGAAAGCCCCGGGGCTTACGCGCGTCCCGGGGCTTGCACACGCCGCCGAGCCTATGCAAAATAGGCTTGGCGCGCGCAGGGGGGGTTTGGGGTAGGTTTTCGGGGGGTACACGTGGATCTTACGCGCGTACCCCTTTGAAAATCTACCCCTCCGTGTATAAGGTTATACACAGTCCCTTACTGAGTGTATAATTTGCAATGCTACTTATTATGTTCTTCTGTTGTTTTCCATCCGGTACTGTTCCTTTTCTCTTCCTATTTTTCCCTCTCTACTCTCGCTCCTTCTCTCTTCCTATCTGCTCCCTCTCCCCCCCCCCCCCTGGTTTTTTGTAATTTCCTCCTTCAGTTATATTGTAAACCGGCATGATGTACCCACAAATGTCAATATATAAAAGCTAATAAATAAATAAATTAATAAATAAACAATGGGCTTCCAACCCCCTGCCAATGAAGGAAACAGAAGACTCTGCGCATATCGGGAAGCCAGATGGAGGGTTAAAATGTCCAGAAACTAACTGGATTTTATCCCTCCAGTCCAGCGCAGCAGCATATCTGCTAACTAGCCTGAAGGAGCTGTGCTCTTACTCCACAGCCTACAGCGGCGCTACACATTGAGAAATTTCCTCAGCACTTCTCCTTTCCCTCTTGCAGCAACAGCCCGTGCTTCGAGTCTCCTACTTCAGCTTTCGATCCGCGGCGCAAAATTAAAGGTTGCCGGCACCTCTCCTCCCTCCTCGGTGTGAGATTAAAAGCCACCAATACCTCTCCTCCCTCCTGCGGCACAAAATTAAAGGCCGCCGGCATCTCCCTCTCGAAATGCGAAATTAAAGGCCTTTGGCACCTTTACTCCCTCTTACGGCACATGAATAAAGGCCTATTTGGGCCATTAGTATCTCCCCTCCCACCCATTTCACAACAAAGGAAGGCCCCGTGAGACCTCGATGCCTCCTCTCCTGCCACAGTGAATAAAGAGAGGCCCAGCAGAGCTGTTGACACCTCCTTCTGCAGCCGCAATGCATAAAGAAAGGCCCCACGGGGTGTCAACTGAAGCAGAGGCTCCAGCCTGAGAGTGCCAGTAAGAGAGAGAGAGAGAGCATCAGTGAGTGAGAGTCAGCGTGTGTGTGTATGTATAAGAGGGAAAATCTAAGACAGCTTGTTTGTGTGAGAAGGAAAGAGCCAGTGATTGAGAGCTTGTGTGTAATTGAGAGAGAGCTGTATGTGTGCGTATGCCATTGATAGAGAGCTTTGTGTGTGTGTGTGTAGGAGAGAGAGTGAGAGAGAGACAGAGAGTGAATGAGATAGACAAGTGCTTGTGTGTGTTAGAGACAGAGAGAGCTCCAGTGAGAGACAGCTTGTATGTGTTTGTGTGAGTGAGAGGGAGATTGTGAGACACTGTGTGTGTGAGAGAGTGCTAGTGAGTGAGAGTTTGTGTGTGAATGTGAGTGTGAGACAGCTTTTGTGCCTGTGACAGTGAAGGAGAGAGCACCAGTGAGTGAGAGATCTTGTGTGAGAGAGTGAGGAGAGAGAGCCCCAGTGAGTGAGAATGAATGCCAGTGAGCGAGAGAGACAGGGTAAGAGAACCTGTGCATGTGAGGAAGAGGGAGCCAGTGTGTGAGAGAGCCTTTGCTTGTGTATGTGAGAGGGTAGGTGCATGACAGCAAACATGTGTGAGAGAAAACAAATGTTCTTGCACTATGGGCAGGAGGGGGAGATGACTGCCCTGCTAGACATTTTGACATTTTGCTGTAGGTGAGAGGTGCTCCACCAATGGCCGAAAAGGAGAGACACATGCCAGATGTGCCTCTTGCTAATGATGCCCCTGCCTGTGCTGTTTGCTGTAGCAGGGAGGGGAAGAGACTGCAGGCAACTTTCTGGTGGTATTGTAGTGCCGCCATTGGCTGTAAATTTAAGCCATAGCTCTTTCAGGCTAGGCTTGGTGATGCGGCTGCTGGCGGGTATGAACATAGCTGCTGCGCTGGAGAGTTAAAATCCAGATGATTTCTTGGTATTTTAGCCCTTTGTCTGGCTTCTGGATACTGCCTTTAAATTCTGTCCTGTCCAGAGAAAATCCAGACAGTTGGTAACCCTAGTCATCTGTCACAAATTTCACTGAGCCCAGCAAGTGGAAACAGCTTACCCTTATAGGTAACAATGAGGAGGTCAAGTCTGCTTACATTACCACTTGTGAATTTTGACTTTCATGCCTAGCCATCATTTTGCCAATATATCCACCCCTGCTGAAGCAATAACAGAATATGTAGAAAGAACACATATACGTTTTGCTGAGAAAGGGAAATATGCACATATTTTTCCTTTTATAAGAAATACACATATAGGGGTAGATTTTCAAAGGGTTACGCGTGTAACCCCGAAAACCTGCCCCTGCACGCGCTGAGCCTATTTTGCATAGGCTCGGCGGAGCATGCAAGCCCCGGGATGCACGTATGTCCTGGGGCTTTGAAAAAGGGGCAGGAAGGGGGTGGGGGTGGGGGTGGGGTCATGGGCATGGCACCGATCTGGGGCAGTCCGGGGGGGCGGTGCCGAGTCCTCTGGCACAGCGGCCGTCCCGCAAGATATGCCTGCAAGAGGCAGGCGTAAAAAATAAAGGTAGGGGGTGATTTAAGTAGGGCTGGGGGGTGGGTTAGATAGGGGAAGGGAGGGGAAGGTGGGGAGGAGTGAAAGAAAAGTTCTCTCCAAGGCCGCTCCGATTTCGGAGCGGCCTTGGAGAGAACAGGGAAAGTCATTGGGGCTCCCCTAGGGCTCGGTATGCGTAAGGTGCACAAGTGTGCACCCCCTTGTGCGCGCTGACCCTGGATTTTATAACATGTGCGCAGCAGCGCACGCATGTTATAAAATCGGGTTTACATTGTGTGCGCCAGGTAGCGCGTACAAATGTCCCCCACGCGCGTAGGATTAGAAACCTGCCCCATACTTTTTGACAAACTCATGTAAATTTGGGGGGCAGAGAAACATTTTAAAAACTCTGCAACTCCAGGCACACAATTTCTAAAATACTTGTATAAATCTAATTGGACTGACTGACTTACACGCTCATTTCATGACCTGCAGAGACAATGAAAAGTATCCTCAAAAATATCCATATTTAGAAGCCTTTAGCCAGATAACTCAATTTATCCAGCTAAATGTTGACTTTTAAATATTTAGGGCAATTATCTGGCTAAGTGTTAGCCGTATATCTTATTATTCTGCTAAAAGTTTGCAAGATAATGTAGGAGTATTCTGAAGGTGTTTCTGGGAGGAGTTAGGTTAGACAGATTACACATGTAGCTCACTACTATAGAGCTGTCCTAAAGTTATCTGGATAAACTTATCTGACTATCTTTAGCATAGCTGTCAATATTCAATAGTGTGAATGCACCACTAAATATTCCTGCAAAGTTAACTGGATAAGTTTTTCTGGCTAATTTTGCAATCCAGCCAGTGACTGAATATAGATCTCTATGTGCATAAATGGATTAGGCATGTATCCTAATTTAATACATACTTTTATGCACACAAAATATAGGGATGGAGTTGGAGCAGAGGTTGGATTTATGGAGGTAATGTTCAGAGTCACACAGAGGTTGTGTGCGTATGTTAGTAAACTTGTCTGAACATTTTACTCTTGCTAATCAACTTGCACAATTGAAATTTGACTTTCCTCTGAGGTTTTTTGGTGGAAGGACTAAGTGAATTGGTGGGGTTTAGGGTGAAGTGCTGGAGGGTCTAGGTGAACTGGTGAAAGTGTGGATGAACTGGTGGCAGTATTGGCAAAATCTTGATTCCAAGTATGCATGCAATAAGTATTTTCATAAATGGAGTAAATACATACTTTATAAAATACCTGCCTACCCATTTAATTTTGGGTTATTATACGTGAATTGTTACAATTATTACTCGCATAAAATATTCATGCATATTTTTATAAAATGGATAAAGTATGCATGTTTCTGTACTGCAAATATATATGTATACTGAAATGTGTATTTCTGCACCTAAATTACATGGCACATAGGGCCGGATTTTAAAAGGGTTAGGCGCAAAAGGTATGCGCGTAACCCTTCTAAAACGGCCCTGCGCACGCCAAGCCTATATTGCATAGGCTTCTGGCGTGCGCAAAGCCCTGGGATGTGAGTAAGTCCCGGGGCTTTCTTGGGGTGGACGTGTCAGGGGGCGTGACGCGATCGGCGTGTCATCCGGGGGCGTGTCAGGGGGCGTGGTTGCGGCCTCCGGACCAGCCCCCAGACCGGAACATGGTGCCAGGCAGCCGGCCCGGTGCGTGCAAAGTTACGCTGCTTCGAGCAGGCATAACTTCTGCGACAAAAGGTAGGAGCGGGTTTAGATAGGGCCAGGGGGGTGGGTAAGGGAGGGGAAGGTGGGGGGAGGCGGAAGGAAAGTTCCCTCCGAGGCCTCTCCGATTTCGGAGTGGCCTCGGAGGGAACAGGCAGCGCGCGCAGGGCTCGGTGCGTGCAAGTTGCACAAATGTGCACCCCCTTGCGCGTGCCGACCCCGGATTTTATAAAATCCGGCGTACTTTTGTTCGCGCCTGGTGAGCGAACAAAAGTACGTGTGCGCGCTATGTTGTAAAATGTACCCCGTAGTGTTTAAAATACCAGCATAAATCTCTGCATGCAAATGGTATACTGTAGACAGTTTTGAAAGTTCTGCTGAAAATACATACTTTTTATTTTAAAAGATTTGTGGCTGCAACTTTGTGCAGGTTAGTTTTTGAAATGAGAAAGTGCAACTTTTTGCAGGTTGGTTTGTGCACATTCTTAGGGATAATTTTCAAAGCAAACTTATATGCATACATTTGCTTTGGAAATTGGTATAACTCAGTGTATATGCTATGCTTTGACTTTGCATAAGTTATATGAGTTTTTTTATAAAAATGACCCTCCCTTTTAAAAATACACCTGTGTAATAAATCCACAGGAGGTGGGGGCCTCTTTCAGCATCTACATCTGTATCATTTGGACAAGTATCCAAATTTAAGAGTTTGACAGAATTTCAAGACGGCTTAAGACCCAAAAAAACTAAAAGTTAATTTGAAAAAAAATCGGAAGAAATGTGGGTCTCCGGGAAGACTTTATCCTCCAAGCACTCACTGTTTATGGAAGAGCCTAGCTGTCACTCGGCCTTTTTCTAAACCACTTAAGCTTACCTTGGGGGTTTGTCATGTTGCCATACCTCATACTCTACATCTTGGGATGTTCTTGCCACTGTGGGTAGCTGTTTTGCATGTCTCATGGTGCTTTGGGGTCTTCATGGGCTGCTCTGTCCTTATGTCAGAGTCTGGTTTTATTTTCCTGCACCTTTGCTGCTTTGTTCTCCCTTCATGGTCCCTTAGCATGTTCATGCCACTCTTGGTGTCACTTTGCCCCTTTCATGCTGCCTGTGGTGGCTAATGCCCCTGGTATTGGTGCCCGCTTTTGAAGCCTTCAGGTTATAAACTGCAGGACCTGTGGGGAAGACCGTTGTCATGGCTGAGGTGTCTAATGCTGCTGTGCAGTTGTGTTTGTGGTCTTTGGCAGCAGGCTTTTCGATGGTGTCTACAGTGGTGCAGTCCAATCCCATCCTCCCAGCCAGGTCTCCCACTAGGAAAAGGGGCCTGCCCTGCAACACTCTGAGCATTGATTCCAAGGATTTGGATAGGAAGCAAAAAAAAGAAAATCAAAGAATACTACTCTCCTATTAAGTATAACCAAAAAGCAAATATATTTTGTAAACAGTTTTTCTTATTACTCTGCAATACCTTTTCTCACCAAGTAGCATACATTTATCATCTAACATTTATAATAATAACATTCTCTTATCTTTTTATATTCCAGAATACTTGGCTGGTAAAACTAAAACTTCAGAATACAGTGGAATTAATCAGATAAGTAAACTTCTAAGTAAAGCTGCTCTTGTTTCAATTTTTCTTAAACAAAAATGATTCTTGTGTATTATTTTATGTCTTTCAAGAACATGTACATATCTTCTCTGGATCCTTCAGTCTTAGGGAAGCATTTGGACTTTATCTTGCTTTCCTTTTCTCCCCTTTTTTCTAATCCCTGTATGTTTTCCCTTTCCTCTTCTTTATTTCTTCATTTTCCATTCTTTTTACTTTTAGCTCTCTTTCTTGCTCTGTGTTTGTTAGTTTGTGTTACTACTGTCCTTGTTAGCTCAGGCCTGGCTCTTTTAATTGTGTGCACACACTTAGCTGTTTGAGTTGTTGAAGCTGATGTATCTGGATCTGCTGCCAGAACTGATCTTGAAATCTTCTTTCCTTTATGAGTCATCTTCTTACTACACTAGAAATCTTTGAGAGTCAATCTCCCTTTCCCTGCATCTCTTCTGCCAGCTATATGTTCAGAGTTCCCTGTGGTAATGTCACGCCGTCTTAGTGCAACTGTTTTATTTCTAACTAACAAAATAAAATGATAAGCACAGAACCCTAAACCCTAAGAAACAACTGAGAATTTAGACTTTCCATTCACATTTGGAGGTAAGTTTTAAGAGAAACGTGTGGGCGTCCTTGTGCGCACAGTTCCCGGCACGCGCACGTCGATGCGCTGATTTTATAACATGCGCTCATCGCCGCGCACATGTTATAAAATGATACCCTCGCAAATATGTCTCCAATTTTGTATCGCATGTACAATTAAGGAGCGGACTGGGAAGGAACTTCTCTTTCCCCCTACATACCCTTCCTCCCTTTTCCCCTCGCCACCCCGACCCCTAAACCCTAACTATCAACCCTATTTTTTTTTTTTTTTTTAACAACTTACCTGCTCTAAGGAGGAGAAGTAAGTTCGGCACGCCAGCCAGCTACTGGCGGCACTGTCCTGGCCAGCTCCAGGTCTGCCCCCCCACCCTACCCAGACCCTGCCCCCGGCCCATCCCTTTTCTAAACCCCGGCTCTTCTGCACGTATCGGCAGATGTGTGTGGCTGAGCCCTTTAGAAAATGCACTCGGCACGCACTTGGCCCAGCCACATGCACATCTTCTGGGATTTGCATGCATGGGCTTTTTTAAATGAGCCCGTTGGTGAACAGCTGCTACTAGTTCATTGGCGTTGTTCCTTTTCTCTTAGTTAGGGAAATGTGTTGCTTTCCCTTGTTCTTGGCAATTTTCTTACTTTGGCTGTCTTTCTATGGATATTACCCCCACTGATCTCAGCTTTTCACAATTTCAAATAAATAAGACATTTTCTGTTGTCAATCTGCTCCAATGTGCAGTGGTTGTTTTAATATTATTATTATTATTATTGTTATAATGTGCAGAGTTATCTTTCACTTCTCAGGCCAGTTTGACTTCAGTGACTTTAACTCAAGAAACTTACATACTCCTCTTGACCATGGAAGGCGGCCTCAGCTGTCTCAGAGTTGTCAGAGATCCAATGTCTCAGTTCTTCAACCAATCACTCTTTTACTTGGCATTCAATAATTCTAACTATGTTGAAACTAGTACCCACAGTACAGCAATCCAAATATTTGTATTCTTTTCTGATTCGCTTATCTTGCCAGGAAACCTTATTTAAAATTTCACACATTCAATTCCCTCATGTGTATACTCCTGTTCTTTCTTTTTTTAAATGTATTTTTTTTTCTAGGCCTTAGAGCTGAGCACACTGAAAACACTCCTTGATCTGTTGACTTTTTAGTCTCCCTCTCTTTGATTCTAAAACAGTCAGTGGATTATTTATATCATGAGATCCTTGCTTCTGATGATGCCGCTGATCAAATTAGTCTCTAGGCAACAAACTTTAACATAGCCCCCAGTGAGCATTCCTTGTGCCTTATTACAGATGTCCCTTCTATTTGAAGATTTTTGGCATTGCTTCATATTTCCTAAAGTGCTTTTGATGCTCTAGGAGCAGCTGTGCTTGACCTCTATCTATTTATTTATTTATTTGAGTGTTTTTTATACTGTCATTCCATGTGAGAATCACTAGTTTACAACGGTGTACAGGTTTGACACTCACAGAAGATGAGTTACAGAGGTAGGCAAACACACCAGTGCTAAACAGGGAAAACAATCTAAAACTACTACTATTTGTAAAGGTACGGCTGCCTATTTGCTGGTTGCTAGCAAAGCCATATCCAGGTTACCAAGGTTATAGCTTCAGAACTGCCCCTGTGCTCCGGTGATGGCAAATTTCTGTAAATCCACTGCAATGAATCCCCCCTTAACAAACATGTTAATTTTGAGCCTTAAAAATGCTTTAAATATATTTCTCAGATGACACAGATTTGCCCTATACCCATCACCACTAATCTAGGACCATGGACACTCACAAGACCCCAAAAGTTGCCGGCACTGTTGCATACCTTTTAAAATATATTACATTCACAAATTCAAAATCATTTGGATGAAGGTCTCCAGCTTCTCCCCTAGTGCCTTCATGCCCAAATCAGTTTATACATGTTAATATGTTTTTGCCCACCAACACATCAGAGCTCAATTGGGTCCATTTTCATTTTTTAAAGTATTATATTGGGGTATGGCAGTGACAGGCCCAGCACCCGATCCCTATACTCATTCGACTATAATCGTTATCTATTTTGCTTTATTTTTAACCTTTCTTTTTAGCTCTTGATGAAACCCATGGGTACTACTACTGGCATCACTGATGGAATCAGTGGGTTCATGGCTCATTAGGGAACATTGTACTGGAGGCTATCCCAGATCCCCCAATGCCTCCTGCAGCCTATTCCCGTGGAACTGCAATGACACACATTTTAACACTCACTGCTGTGCCCTGATACGGTACTGCTCCTGCCAGCCCTTCTCTTCTCTGAGCATACTGCTGGCTTTCTCATGTTGTGGGGGAGCCCCTCTCTAGTGCCAGCAGACAGATCCTCCTGCCATTCTCCCAGGCACCACACTCTCAGATAGCACTCCGCGGGCTTCACGAATGCAGTCTCTGGCTGCTGGGAGCACAATGTTGCTCACCACAGCAGACTTTCTATGCCAGTGCCGCTGTCTCCACAGGTCTCTCTCAGGCCTGTACTAGGTCTTACTTCTTCAATAGCCTATTCTCCAAACGAAGAGAGTTTGGTTCTCCCCATCATCAGACTTGTGTATCCCCCTGCCAGTAGAAGCCTACAAAGAAATAAAGGAAAATTAAAAAACAAAAACAAAAAAAAAAAACGCACTTATGGTCTTATGTTCACTTCCTGGGCAATCCAAACCCACTAACCCACTCTGGCCAGCAGACACTCATCTCTTCAGGAAGCCATAATTCTGCCCTGTCCTTCCAAAACCAAAACCGCAAAGAACCACCACTTTTCATCCCAGGACACCCTCAGCACAGGAAGTTATTTTTATGTATTTATTAATTCAGTTTTACTGTGTTTACAAAGTTTTCATAAGAACATAAGAATATGCCATACTGGGTCAGACCAAGGGTCCATCAAGCCCAGCATCCTGTTTCCAACAGTGGCCTATCTAGGCCATAAGAACCTGGCAAGTACCCAAAAACTAAGTCTAGTCCATGTTACCGTTGCTAATAATAGCGGTGGTTATTGTATAAGTCAACTTAATTAATAGCAGGTAATGGACTTCTCAATCCTTTTTTAAACACAGCTATACTAACTTCACTAACCACATCCTCTGGCAACAAATTCCAGAGTTTAATTGTGTGTTGAGTGAAAAAGAACTTTCTCCAATTAGTTTAAAATGTGCCACATGCTAACTTCATGGAGTGCCCCCTAGTCTTTCTATTATCCGAAAGAGTAAAAAACTGATTCACGTCTACCCGTTCTAGACCTCTCATGATTTTAAACACCTCTATCATATCCCCCCTCAGCCGTCTCTTCTCCAAGCTGAAAAGTCCTAACCTCTTTAGTCTTTCCTCATAGGGGAGCTGTTCCATTCCCTTTATCATTTTGTTAGCCCTTCTCTGTACCTTCTCCATCGCAATTATATCTTTTTTGAGATGCGGCGACCAGAATTGTACACAATATTCAAGGTAGGGTCTCACCATGGAGTGATACAGAGGCATTATGACATTTTCTGTTTTGTTCACCATTCCCTTTCTAATAATTCCCAACATTCTGTTTGCTTTTGACTACTGCAGCACACTGAACCGACAATTTCAATGTGTTATCCACTATGACGCCTAGATCTCTTTCTTGGGTAGTAGCACCTAATATGGAACCTAACATTGTGTAACTATAGCATGGGTTATTTTTCCCTATATGCATCACCTTGCACTTGTCCATATTAAATTTCATCTGCCATTTGGATGGCCAATTTTCCAGTCTCACAAGGTCTTCCTGCAATTTAACATAATCTGCTTGTGATTTAACTACTCTGAACAATTTTGTATCATCTGCAAATTTGATTACCTCACTTGTCGTATTTCTTTCCAGATCATTTATAAATATATTGAAAAGTAAGGGTCCCAGTACAGATCCCTGAGGCACTCCACTGCCCACTCCCTTCCACTGAGAAAATTGTCCATTTAATCCTACTCTCTGTTTCCTGTCTTTTAGCCAGTTTGTAATCCACGAAAGGACATCACCACCTATCCCATGACTTTTTACTTTTCCTAGAAGCCTCTTATGAGGAACTTTGTCAAATGCCTTCTGAAAATCCAAGTACACTACATCTACCGGTTCACCTTTATCCACATGTTTATTAACTCCTTCAAAAAAGTGAATCAGATTTGTGAGGCAAGACTTGCCTTGGGTAAAGCCATGCTGACTTTGTTCCATAAAACAATGTCTTTCTATATGTTTTGTGATTTTGATGTTTAGAACACTCCACTATTTTTCCTGGCTCTGAAGTCAGGCTAACCAGTCTGTAATTTTCCCCGATCTCCCCTGGAGCCCTTTTTAAATATGGGGGTTATATTAGCTATCCTCCAGTCTTCAGGTACAATGGATGATTTTAATGAAAAGTTACAAATTTTTCTAATAGGTATGAAATTTCATTTTTTATTTCCTTCAGATCTCTGGGGTATATACCATCCAGTCCAGGTGATTTACTACTCTTCAGTTTATCAATCAGGTCTACCACATCTTCTAGGTTCACCGTGATTTGGTTCAGTCCATCTGAATCATTACCCATGAAAATCTTCTCCAGTACGGGTACCTCCCCAACATCCTCTTCAGTAAACACTGAAGAAAAGAAATCATTTAATCTTTCCGCGATGGCCTTATCTTTTCTAAGTGCCCCTTAACCCCTTGATCATCTAACGGTCCAACTGACTCCCTCACAGGCTTTCTGCTTTGGATATATTTTAAAAAGTTTTTACTGTGAGTTTTTGCCTCTACAGCCAACTTCTTTTCAAATTCTCTCTTAGCCTGTCTTATCAATGTCTTACATTTAACTGGCCAACGTTTATGCATTATCCTATTTTCTTCTCTTGGATCCTTCTTCCAGTTTTTGAATGAAGATCTTTTGGCTAAAATAGCTTCTTTCACCTCCCCTTTTAACAATGTCGGTAATCGTTTTGCCTGCTTTCCACCTTTCTTAATGTGTGGAATACATTTGGATTGTGCTTCTAGAATGGTATTTTCTAACAATGACCATGCCTCTTGGACATTTTTTACTTTTGTAGCTGCTCCTTTCAGTTTGTTTCTAACAATTTTTCTCATTTTATCAAAGTTTCCCTTTTGAAAGTTTAGCACGAGAGCCGTGGATTTGCTTACTGTCTCCCTTCCAGTCATTAATTCAAATTTGATCATATTATGATCACTAATACCAAGCAGCCCCACCACCGTTACCTCTCTCACTAAATCCTGTGCTCCACTGAGAATTAGGTCTAAAATTGCTCCCTCTCTCGTCGGTTCCTGAACCAACTGCTCCATAAAGCTATCATTTATTCCATCCAGGAACTTTGTCTCTGTAGCTTGTCGCGATGATACATTTACCCAGTCAATATTGGGTAATAGAAGTCTAAAATACCAGAAGCACCTTGCACATCAGGTAATCCACAAAGTCACAAGTGCAAGTAAAGACATCAAGTCCCATTCACGTAAAGTAATAATTTATTAACCACGAATAGAATTTATATCATAATTTAAATCGGCAACTCCATAACAGTAGTGACAAGCATGTAGTTTTTCTACATAGAAAACTACATGCTTGTCACTACTGTTATGGAGTTGCCGATTTAATTATGATATAAATTCTATTCGTGGTTAATAAATTATTACTTTACGTGAATGGGACTTGATGTCTTTACTTGCACTTGTGACTTTGTGGTAATAGAAGTCTCCCATTATTACCGCACTATCAATTTGGTTAGCTTCCCTAATTTCTCTTAGCATTTCACTGTTCGTCTCACCATCTTGGCCAGGTGGACGGTAGTATACTCCTATCACTATAGTCTTCCCCAACACACAAGGGATTTCTACCCTTAAAGATTCAATTGTGCATTTATGGTAAATTATAAAGCTAATTTTCTTGACACTCATGGTACCTTGGAGAACTCCTGCCACTGCTGATACCCTTTTAACCCTTTACAGTGCTTTAGGATATTCATACCACTTTTGGTGCCACTTTGCCACGGTCTTTTGGCTCTTCTCCCCCTTCTGATGTTATCATCCCACAAATTTCATTAGAATTGATAATAAACCCCAATTTTAAAGTCCAAAATAGAATGCATTGCTTCCTCTATTGATTTTAATGGGAAGTAATGAAACAAACATTTTTTGTTTTTGTTTTGAAATTCATGTCCTACAAACTGAATGAATGAACTAAACAGAAAATTTGCCTCTGCACATCATTGAAACTAAACAGAAAGGGGTCTATGAAATAAGAGTCATGGGAGGAGGAGGAAAAGTAGCAGGTTCAAGAGTAATCTAAGGAAATATTTCTTTACAGAAAGGGTGGTGCAGACATGAAGAGGCTCCCTGTGGAGGTGGTGGAAACAAGGGCAGTTTCAGATTTCAAGAAAATATAGGACAAGCACAGAAGGATCTCTGAGGGAGAGCAAAGGAAAAAAAAGCTGAATGGGGCATGTGAATAAGCAGACTGGATGGGCAGTATAATCTTTCCCTGCCATCATGTTCTATATTTAATTAATATGTGCACTCAGCGCTAATTGGGTTAGTGCAATGCATGCTTTAATTTTAATCTACCTCTAGCACATTGGCTCCATAATGAATGAATGGGGTTGACTGATTCACAAAAAAGTTTGTGCTTATCACCTTTGAAGTTATGTGCACAGGAGATAAGTTTTGAATATTTCCTCCTGCCAACTGCATACATTTTAGGCCGGATTTTTAATGGCTCAGGCGCATAAAACACAGGGATTATGCGCGCAACTGGGCAATTTTAAAAGGGGCCCGGCTACGTGCGTAACCCCTGTTACAAAGACAAGAGCCAGGCATCGGCAGAGGGCGGGGGGGGGGGGGGGGGGGCGGGGAGGGGTTAGAGGCATCTGGTACATCTGGTACAGTGGCCATTTGCCGTTGTGCTGGGGGATTGCGCACCGGCAACTTACTACAGCTCCTTTAGAGGAGCAAAAAAAAGGTAAAAAAATGGGAGGGGGCCCTAGGATAGGGGTGGGAAGGATAGGGAATGGGAGGTTAGGTTACGGGTAGGGAAGTTTCCTCCCAGTCTGCTCCTTAATTGGAACGGACTGGGAGGGAACTGGGGAAGGCCTCGATGCATTGCCACGCAAATATGGACCACATCAAACCCCCCCCCCCCCCCCCCCTTGTGTGCGCCGCCGCCAATTTTACAACATGTGTGCACCGGCACGCACATGTTATTAAATTACATGTCCATGTGTGCGTGCCGGGTAGTGTGCACACATGGAGACACACATTTTTAAAAAATCTACCCCTTTGCATACAAGTTTTTCTGTGCTCAAAATTTAACCAGACAAAAGGTGTATGGATGGAAGTATTCTAGAGCCAGGGCTAAACTAGCCGGCGAGTGCCTCTCCTCTATCCCATAATTGTGAAACCTTCCTCTCCTCACTTAGTCACATGGGCTTCTCACAAATCATAAACAGCCCTACACATAAAGCAGGCCACACTTTGGACTTCATTTTCATCAATGACAGTATCACCATTATCTCCAATCCCACCTGCTCCCCAGTCCCTTGGTCGGACCACAGAATCATAACAACAGCACTAGAAATCAATGAGCAACCGCCTATTACCTACCCTAAAACCACCATCCAATATAGGAAACTCTGCCCGCCAGAACTACTCAGCGAGCATCTCGCCAAGGAATTATCGCACCTGGACCTTTCAGACGCAAGCACAGCTACCTCTTCCTGGTTCAATATCACCAGCAAGATTGCGGACCAAATTTGCCCATCCACCACCAAAGTTCTTCAACCCGCCTTAGAAAACAGGAAAACTTGGTTCACACCAGAGCTGAAAGCGCTCAAACAAGAACTAAGAAAAAAAGAACAAAGATGGAGAAAAAACCCCTCCACCACGACACAAGCTACCTACAAATCCCTCCTCAACACCTACAGAAACACCATCCTCAGAACAAACAAAGACTTCTATTCTAAAAAATCCACAACTTCATCTTTGATTCCAAGGCTCTTTTTTCCTATGTCTCAACACTCACCAAACCATCCCCTCCTATCATCCCAGACAACCAAGCTCTCAACAAAGCAAGCGAACTGGCCAATTACTTTAAAAAAAAAAAAATCACCACCTTGACTGATCCTCTCTCCACACTCAGTCTCCCACCTTTTTCGGTGCTTGTGACCCTGCCTCATCCAACCACAAGTCTGGAAGCATTCGAGCCCACTTCCTCTCTCGAGGTAGAAAATTTCCTCAAGAACCTCAAACCATCCTCCCACCCCTCGGACCCCTTACCTATGAACCTCCTCATCTCCGTCATGAACACTATTTCCAAACCTATCGCAGATATCATAAATATCTCCCTAACCAAGGGCCTAGTACCAAACCAGCTAAAGCTTTCAGTTCTTAAACCTCTATTAAAAAAACCAAACCTGCCACCCATGGACCCAGCCAATTTCCGTCCCATAGCCAATTTACCGTTGATTGCCAAACTGATGGAGAAAATAGTGAACAAACAGCTCTCTGAATACCTGGAAGAAAACAACATACTCGCCCCGACGCAATACGGATTCCGTAAAACTCTGAACACTGAATCCCTCCTCCTATCACTCACAGACACCATCCTCCTGAACCTTGAAAATGGTCAATCCTACCTACTTGTTCTGTTACGGTTAAAAACGCAATTCTCTTGGAACATCTAGCAAACATAGGCATCAAGGGTCCTGCCCTCAGCTGGTTTAGGTCATACTTAGACAACAGGTTCTTCAAAGTGAGGATAAATAATAAAGACTCTCCACCTGTCCTCTCTGACCAAGGAGTCCCCCAAGGTTCCTCCCTCTCTCCAACTCTGTTCAATATATACCTTCTCCCGCTCTGTCAGCTACTCACCAATCTTAAGCTAACTACCTATACGCGGATGATGTTCAAATTCTCATCCCAATCACAGAGTCCCTTCATAAAACCCTGTCTCATTGGAATGTGTGTCTACAATCAATCAAGGACCCACTCTCCAGTCTTAACCTAGTTCTCTACTCCAATAAAACAGAGATGCTCATCATATCGCAGGACGACACCACTATCCGGCTCAACCCTCCAAGCTCCTCTCAACCTCCTCTCAACCTGCAACCACTAACTTCAACCTTTCATCCGCCGTCAAGGACCTAGGAACCTGGCTAGACAACCAACTTAACCTAAAAAAATTTATAAACACCACCACAAAGGAATGTTTTCATAAATTGCAAGTCCTCAGAAACCTTAAACCTCCATTTCAACGATTTCCGCCTTGTGCTACAATCTATCATTCTATCTAAGACTGATTACTGTTAACTCCCCCCTGCTTGGTATCCTAGCTAACTCCATCAAACCACTTCAGATTGTACAGAATGCCGCTGCTAGAATCCTCACCAACTCCAATAAAAGAGACCACATCACCCCGATCTTACGTTCCCTTCACTGGCTGCCCGTCAAATTCAGAATTCTTTTCAAAGTTCTCACAATTATTCACAAAGCGACGCACAACCTCGCTCCACTCTCGCTAAGCATCCAATTGAGACCTCACACATCAGCCAGACCCATCAGATCCACATACAAAGGCACACTGTATGCCCCACCAGCAAAAACTTCAAGAAGGAAACGAGCTCTATCTACAGCAGGCCCTCACCAATGGAACGCTCTCCCTCCAGACCTTCGACTGAAACCATGCCACCCAACTTTAAAAAAAAAACTGAAGACTTGGCTCTTCACCCAAGCCTTCCCTGACACCTAATCTCTGCCTTGGACTGTTTTAACAGCCATGCCCCTCCCCATTCTTCCCTCATCATCTGGGTGTCTGCGATGATTACCCCATCAGTTTCCATGAAGCTTTTTTACTTCACCTTCATTTGTCTTCTGTTGCCTTTCTCTTGTAGTATCCCCTCCTCCATTTCCTCGTTGTGATTCCCCAGTCTGGTCTCACATTTGTTTTCTGTACTTTACATCCAACTCTAATACCTGCCCCGATGCTAATACCTGCCCCCTGCTATATTTCCTCTCATTTTTAGATACTAACTGGACCAGTTCTTGCACCAATTGTACCCGTTGTACCAGTTTGGGTCAATTCTTGTTTCTTCTGTTATTTGCTCCGCCTGCGAGAAAAGTTTTCTACTGTTTTGTTTTTCTATTGCTCTATGTACAGCCCATGAGCGAAGTTAATGTACCCGTTATACCAGTTTGTGCCAATTCCTGTTATCTTCTGTATTGGTACCGCCTACAAGCGAAGTTTTCTACTGTTCTTGTTTTCTATTGTTCTATGTACAGCCCATGAGCGAAGTTAATGTTTACTGTAAACTGAGGTGATCTGTATCCCATACAGGAACCCCGGTATATAAAATCTAATAAATAAATAGATAAATATTGAATGCTCTGTGGCTAAATTTTCCCTGGATAAATTGTCTTTGCTGTAGCACTAAATATTGACCTCTAAATATTTACCAAATATTTGAGAAGCCTTGTTACCGAAAAACAAACTAACCTATTTGGTGTCAAATTGTAATTTTTCATCACAAATCACCACAGTCCAATTTTCCCTTCTCTAATTAAAATAAAATCCATGTTTCTTCAAGATTAATTTTCACTGTAGTCTACAAGTCCTGCAGCTAAGAAAGGAAATTCCCCTAAGTATGCTTTTATGGTAAATTATAAAGCTAATTTATCCCCATGTGAGAATGTGCTGATTAAAGGCCCCTGTCATATTCCTATGTTTCTAGTTAATCTGTATTTTCACACGCCCAGGCCATGTGCTTTAAACTTTCCAGTGGCAAGTACTTCATAGTACAATACAGTAAGTATTTTCCATGAAATACTTTCTCTCATCTAACAATTCAATATAACAGTACAATTTAACTTCTGCATAAGCAGTAGCAAAACCCTTCAACTAATATTTTTATGTGAGCTTCTAAGTCAGGTGGAAATTTGGCATTAACTGCAATTCTATAATCCTAGTAAATTGTGAAATCTGAGATTGACATGAAATGGCAAAACTTTTACTGAATAAAAGGTCATTTTGAACATTCCTGCTAGTTTTCAAGACAAGAAGATTTGACATATTATCCCCCTTTGTATATTGTACTCTTTTTTTTCCCATTCTCCATAGTGACACATTTTAAAATATCACACATTAATTTGAAACAGGCAAGTACTGTAGTTAAAGAAATGTATAAATGCACTTCTCATTTTATGATGGGGTAAGTAGAATAGAAACTGGAGAATTATTTGTGTAATATCTCACTATACATTTTGGGCTTCATTTTCAAAGCCATTTACATGCATAAAACTCAGTTTTATACATATAAATGTTATTAAATAGCCCAGGGATCAGTGCATATAACAGTATGCTAATAATCCAGTTTCACACCTACTTTTATGCAAGCTGGGGAGAAGTGCTCTGGTATTTAGAGTTGAGGTAGAGATGGAATGTATATGCATACTTTTGATTTTAAAAAGTATGGGGCAGATTTTAAAAGCCCTACGCGTGCCGAGCCTATTTTGCATAGGCCTGGCGATGCGCACAAGCCTCGGGACTCGCGTATGTCCCGGGGCCTGAAAAAAGGGGCGGGGCGTGGACGGTCTGGGGCGGGAGCATGGCCAGAGGCCTTCGCAGGGCTTCTAGGCCCGGGGATCGCGCGCAGGCACTCGGCTGGCATGCGCAACTTGCATAACAAAGGTATGGGGGGGGGGGGGGAAGGAAAATTCCCTCTGAGGCCACTCCAATTTCAGAGCGGCCTTGGAGGGAACAGGGAAAGCCATCGGGGCTTCCCTAGGGCTCGGCGCGCGTAAAGTGCATCGACCCCATAGATTTGTGAGCACCGGGTTGTGTGCACAATCTACGCCTGGGCATAGGTACTAAAATCTGGCCCTATATGCATAAGTTAACGCATATAAGAAGTACCCTCCAAAGAGCAGGTATAACTTTATTAGAGTTATTCTGTGCACATACCTTGCCAATTGCCTGCAAGTTTTCAAAGCAAACTTATGCACCTACATTTGACTTTATAATTAGAAGTAAAGTATGTGTGAAAAAGATATATGCATACTTTACTAATACGAGCATTATAAAATTACCCTCACTATGGCTAAAATAATTCCTGACTACTACTACATTTTTAAAAATCATTTTTTGTTATGGATAAATTTGAGTATCACTGTTTAAATTTTTGATTTATGCTGAATTGATTCTAGTCCAGATAAAATATAAAGTTAGATGTATCAATTTTTCCCATGTACAGCAAACAGGAGAAATTCTTTATTAAATATAACCTACAGTATTCCAACATGTGTCTCTTAAAAGTGCCATCGCAAGTGTTGTCTTCACAGTGGAACTTGGAGATGTGACTATTATCCTTTTTTTAGGTAAAATAATTGAAAAATAGTGTATGATATGAAGAACATTTTTTCAACCATGATATTTAGGCTTTTGTAATTGATTTGGCACTAACACGGTGCTTCTGGCATTATTAGATGGGGTGAAAATGCAGGCTGATAAGGGCAAGGTTTCCCCACTAGTGTATTTGGACTTATCCACAGAATTTGATACAATTAATCATAGACTTCTTTTGACACACCTTCAGGACCTTGGACACCAAAGGAAAAAGCTAACCTGGTTTATATCATTTTTAAGTAATGGAATTGAAAATGTCTTCTGAGAGGGCAATTATTCTGCAGTATTTGAAATCACTAAAGTTGTAAAAGACTTTTTAAAAAATAAAACAAAAATGAAAAATAAATTTAACAAATTAAAAAAAATATTCATTTGCTCATTTGTTATCATATGAGGAACCACATGACTCAGTCTTGCCTCCTGTTTTATTTAGAAGACAATTTTATAGCATCACATTAGCTGCCAAATATGCACATAAGTTATATCAATTTTCAAAGCGGCCTTAACATGCATAAATTCACTTTGAAAATTATCCAAGCATAACTAAATTCACATAATTATATATGTTATTTGGTGTGGGTAGGTTAATCAAGAGAATTTACGCAAATACATTACACTTTTTAAAATCAAATAGTATGCATGTCAGTCCAAACCCCACCCAGACTTCACCTTCCAGTATGCCTTTCCTCTATGTGCATAAAAGTACACATGTATAAATGGTAACTTTTAAACAGGGGAGCATGCATACGTGTGCACGTATTTGCTGGCTCGCATCAAAGCAGGCCCTGACTCTGCCTGACTTCAGGGTTCCCTTTAGAAGGAGTGGGTGGTGAAACCACCCCAATCAAAAGATAGTGCAAAGACACAGTTTTCTTCAAAACAGTTTATAAGGCCATTCAAATGTTCTTTACCTTTACTCCCTCACCCCCCCACCTCCACCAGTTCTTTGGAACTCAGTGCCTAAACACCCAGCTCCTTATCCAGGCACTACCGCTCCCAGCGGCTGGTGCTTGACCAGTGTTACCATTTAAGTCAAACACACTTTTTTAAGCATTTAAAACAAACATGCTCTTTAAAGCCCTTCATCTCAACCTTCCTTTAAAGTATCATTTGTAATCCTTGCCCTTCCGAGTTACTCGGTATCCATTACTGAGCTGGAGGATTCCTCTCCCCCAGAACCTACCTCCATCCCTTCCTCCTCCTGTACTGAGGATCTAGCATTTTCTGGCCCTTTGCAACATGCCGGCACGTCCCCTTCCTCCAACTCCATCGATTCAGCTGTGTTGGACTCGTTATCCTTTAACTCCGATACCTGTTTCTCCTCTTGCTCTTCCACGGGTCAGTTGTAGTTTTCCCTGTCTTCCTCAACGCCCTCTGTCGTCTGTCTCTGGTATTATCTAACTTCATCGTATGGTGCCGGGGCTGCTCCTGACCCAGGTAGTGCTGCACTGCATCACCCCCCCCCCCCCTTTTAAAAACCCTGGAACTCCTTGACCCAAGAGTTTCAGTATCCTCCCCCAAACGGGAAAGAAAGTCAGCGTTGACATGGTCCTTGTCGGCCCTATGCCGAACCTCAAAACGGTATGTCTGTAGAGCGAGATACCACCTGGTTAGACGTGCATTAGACTCCTTCATAATGTTAAACCACTTCAAAGGCGCATGGTCAGTGACTAATACAAAGGAGTGCCCTGCTAGATAATATCTTAGCGACTCTATAGCCCACTTAACCTCCAGACATTCCTTCTCAATGGTGGCATATTTCTTCTCATGCGGGTGCAGCCTTCAGCTGAGATACATCACCAGATGTTCCTCACCCTGGTCGATCTGGGAGAGTACTGCCCCCAACCCCTTCCCAGATGCATCAGTTTGTAGTACAAAGGGCAGCGTAAAGTCGACCGCCTTTAATACTGGATCTCGGCATAAGGCCTGCTTATGGCGTTCAAATCCTTCTGTTGCTAGCAGGGCCCACCGTAGCTTGTTTGGTGCCCCTTTTCTTAGCATGTCATATAGGGGACTGGCTAGGTCAGCAAAGTGGGGTATGAATCGTCTAGAGTACCCCACCAAACCAAAGAAAGCTTGTAGTTGCTTTTGAGTCTCGGGCTGGGAGTAGTCCCTGATACACTGAATTATATCAATTAGGGGCTTTACCACCCCTTTGCCCACTAGATGCCCCAGGTATTTGACTTCTCATTGAGCCATCCGACATTTCGCTGGGTTGGCTGTCAACCCCACTTCCCTTAGCGACTGTAGTACGGCCTTAACTTTTACCAAGTGAGACTCCCAATCTGTGGAATAGATTATGACGTCATCCATATAGGCAGCCATATAGTCTATGTGTGGGCGCAATACAACGTTCAGAAGGCGCTGGCAGCAGCTCCTTGCAATCCAAATGGCATGTGAATGAACTGATATAAGCTGGACGGGGTGGCAAATGCCATTTTTTCATGGGATTTTTCCTCCAAGGGGATTTGCCAATATCCCTTTGTCAAGTTTAATGTGGTCAAATAGTGGGCCGTCCCTAGTCTCTCCACCAATTCATCCACTCTGGGCATAGGGTAGGCATCAAAGCTAGAAATAGCGTTCACCAACCTAAAGTCTATGCAAAAGCGTAGGGTTCCATCTGGCTTTGGCACGAGGACTATGGGGCTACACCTGGCGCTACTGGATTCTTCAGTGATGTCTAATTGCAGCATCTCTTCCACTTGTCTCATGACCTCGGCCTGCATTGCCTCCAGAAATCGATAGGGCCTCCTCCTAACCACCTTCCCCGGCAGAGTTAGTATGGTATGCGTGATTAATGTCGTCCACCCTGGCAGTGGGGAAAACACATCTCCTGCTTGCCTGAGCACCCTTTCTATCTGTGCTCTCTGTAATGGGATTAGATTGGCTCCTATCTTTACCCCTTCCTTTTGATCCAGTTCCCATACCTGTGGGCCCAGATCCACCTCCTCTTCATGTACTGTGCCTGCAGTCATGCCCTATCTCTCTATCCAGGATTTGAGCAGGTTTACGTGATGGACTTGTGGCCGCTTGAGACCAACCTTAACTTGATAATTTAGGGGTCTTAAGCACTTTAATATCTTCCCCGGGCCTTTCCATTTGGCTAAACGCTTGTTGGGAGATATGGGCACCAGTATCAGGACCTGGTCTCCCTCCTGAAATTCCCGGTCCCTAGCACCTTGGTCATAATACTGCTTCTGGCGTTCCTGAGCCTGCCTCAGATTCTCGCGGGCCATTGCCAAAGCAGTTTCGGCATGCTGCCTCAAGCTCCCAACATAACATGTCTTGGGGATCGGCCTCCACCCCGCTCCACTGCTCACGGATGACATCTAACAAGCCCCGAGGTTGTTGCACAAAAACTAATTCAAAGGGGGAAAACCCTGTGGAGGCTTGGGGTACCTCGCGCGAGGCAAACAACAAAATGGGGATAAGTTGGTCCCAATCTCCAGAATCCTTCTCCAAGCAACTGCGCATCATGGTTTTTAAAGTTTGGTTATAGCGTTCTAGTAGGCCATCTGTTTGATGGGGATGATATGCCGCCGTGCGTATATGCTTGATGCCAAACTGGGCCCATAAACCCACCAAATCTCGGGACATAAAATTAGTTCCTCTATCCATCAGTATTTCCCAGGGAAAACCAAACTGACAGAAGATCTTAATCAGCTCTGGGGCAACCACCCTTGTTCCCGTGCACCTCAAAGGGATAGCCCAAGGAAATCTCGTGGCATAGTCTAGAACCACTAAGATGTACTGGTGGCCCCTCTTACTCTTTTCTAATGGTCCAATTATGTCGACGGCTACGCAGTCCATGGGTTCCTGCACTACCGGCAAGGGTACCAGGGGTGCTCTGGAGGGTACTCTTGGCGAGATTAGCTGGCAGTTGGGGCAGGAGCTACATAATTTCTTGACCATGCTATATATTCCTGGCCAAAAGAATCTCCTCTTGACCCTGGCCAAAGTACTATGCATTCCTAAATGTCTTGCCAGGGGATGATCATGCTCCAAGGACAGGACCTCTTTCTGGAAGCGAACAGGCACCAGGAGCTGTTTATGGGGCCCCTGACCAGCTAGCCCTTCCTCCACCCTATAGAGCAACACAGTTCCTTTATTGGCGATCTGTTGACTGGACAGTTTAGCTTGTTCCCAAGCTGCCTTCAGAGCCGGATCCTTGCCCTGTTCTTCCCTAAACTCAGGAAATTGGTCTAACAGGGTCCCCACTATTTGGCTAGTGTGCCCCTCCTCTTCTCCTTCCCATAGGTCCGCCTGTCCCCGTTTCTCCCTCTTTCTCTCGGCACGTGGTTTACGACTTACCTCCGGATTCTCCACTACTCCTCCCTCCTCAAAGGGAAAGACCTACCCAATTACCTGCTCGGGGTCTGAGGCGACCTGCTCCTGGACCTGAGCCCTGGTAGTTATAAAAGTTTGTTTATCTCTACCTCGGCGAGGTGCTTCCAATCTCGCCCTAATATGAGGGGTACAGGTAACCCCTCCGCCAGGGCCACTTCTATGACATCCTCGTACTGTCCCCACTGAATGATAACCTCATGCAATGGGTGCTTAACTACTTTTCCATGCACACATCGTATCAGCACCTCCCCTTTTCGGGTCTGTGGGGAGTTTACCCCTACCGCGAGAGCGGTCTTCCTAGAAATCAGCAACTGATTAGTGCCAGTATCTATGAGGGCTTGCACAGGGTGCCTATTGACCCTAACCCATTGGAAATATGGATTTTGCCCCCTAGATGCTTCTCCCCCTCCTAGATTAGGGGGTTGAGGATATCTCACGACCAGGCGAGGACATTCTCTCTGGAAATATCCTGCTTCCCCACAATGAAAGCACTTAAGTGGCCCGGGTTTCCTAGGGGACTCCCAGCTCCGTCCCTTCCTTTCCTGGGAACAGCCCTCTCCTTCTGCAATCTGGGGTTTGTCGGCTGAGTTTACTGGAACCGCCTGGCTCTCCTCCTTACTCAGACCCACCCCCCTTTGCCCTTTCCCTTTGGCAGAGGTCGAGCTGCCTCCCAGAGCAGCTTCGGCCTCTAAATACCTTTCTGTATTCACCACGGCCTTCTCAAGCCCCGTTGCCCCTTGGTGCACCACCCAATTCCTCATCGGGGGAGGTAGCGCCTCTATATAAAGCTCCAACACAATCATCTCCATTTTCGTTATGGTCTTACCCTTGGGCTCTAGCCACCTATACGCCAGATCTTTTAAGTGCTGGGCTAGTGCTCGGGGCCTGTCTCTGGGCTGAAAGCACGTCTCCTTGAATTGAGGGCGATACCAGTCCTGTGTTATGCCTAACCTGTCCAAAATGGCCGCTTTCAACACCGCATCGTTCACTGCCTTCTCTGGGGCCAAAGTTCGATAGGCAGCCTAAGCCACGCCGGTTAAGCACGGTGCTAACCTGGAAGTCCTCTGTTCTTGGGGCCAGCCGGCCACACTGGCTACCCGTTCAAAAGTAATAAGGAAGGCCTCCGGGTCATCCCTAGGCCCCATTTTTTCCAAATGAATGTTCAGTGCGGATTCCGTCCGGCCAAGTCCAGCAGCACCCATAATCGGCTGTGGGGTACCTGAGGGTCCTGCGGTATGTTGGGCCACCCATAGCTATGAGACCTTTCGCTGCTCCTCCAGAAGTTGAAGTAATGGGCGTTGTTGCTGTTGCTACTGTTCTATCATCTGAAGCATTAGCTGCTGCATCACTTCCTGCTGCTTCTGCAACTGTGCGGCCATCCACTTCAACACGTCATCTGACGCCATCCCTACAAGAAAACAGCGAGACAGGACCCAAGTGTGGCCACTCAACACCTGACCCCTCCTGTCCCAACTGCCTCCTTCTCCTGGACACCCTCACCCCATAGCTCTGGCTGCTTACCAGCTACTACTATTTGGTAGCACCTTTTTTTATTTTTCAAGGCTACTGCCTCCTCTTCAGCTTGACCTCCTATTTAGGCAGTCTTATCTACTTTTACCTTCTCCAGGTCAGTCAATGCACCGGTATCCTTTTCCCCTCTGCAGGGCTCCTGTGGATGGCGAATTCCGAAGATCCCACTCTGCCACCATATGTAACGCTTCACCCCCAGCGCTGCCTGGATCTGACACTCCTCTGGATCCCCAATCACGTCTTCAGTGAGTCACTCTTTGCCCCTGCGCCAGTCAGCCACTCGTAACTCCCCAGGTCCTGGTCAAAGCAGGCCCTGTCTCTGCCTGACTTCAGGGTTCCCTTTAGAAGGAGTGGGTGGTGAAACCACCCCCAATCAAAGACACAGTTTTCTTCAAAACAGTTTATAAGGCCATTCAAATGTTCTTTACCTTTACTTCCTCACCCCTCCACCAGTTTTGGAACTCAGTGCCTAAACACCCAGCTCCTTATCCAGGCACTACCACTCCCAGACGGCTGCTGCTTGACCAGTGTTACCTTTTAAGTCAAACACACAAAATCTTTGTTGCAGGATGAGTCTAAGCATATGCGCAGCATACTACTAAAGTCTTGTGAGAAACTGTTGATGAGAAGAAAGGCAAAAACATGAAAAAGGGCAGCTTTACTGCTAGAGATGAGGATATGAGAGAGAGCTGCATGCTGCAAGAAAATAACAGTGGCAGAACTATTGTAGAGTCAAAGCAGGTCATATAGAGCCTGAAAGAAATGGTGTAGAAAGAGAATCAGGATGTAAGACAAGAAGTTTAGGGTCTTGGCCACATGCTGAAGGAGGAACTGCAGGCCATGACAGCAGTCTGGAGGGAGATGTTCTAGTGGATGCTACCATGCCAATAAAAACCTGCTTAGAATACTCCCTGACTGACAAAGGGCTGCCTCCTCCAGCTTTTGAACCACCACCACACTAACATGTTCTTCTTGCTGTAGTTCCATAAGCACAGTAAGAAGCTCCACCTGTGTTTTCACCACTTATGATGCCATCTCCTCCTCCTTTGTCTCCAGCACCTACACTGATTTGTCTTCCAACAATACCTTCACCATCACAGCTGAACCCCCCCCCCCCCCTTGATGACATAGATGGAGACATCCCCTTCTGACTGCATGGAGATGGCCTCCTTGTGTGTAGCAGGTGAAGAGGAAAGGCACAGCTGTGCTGGTAGGCCTTAATCCTCAGGGACCCCTAATGTTTGCTTTCAAGAGCACCTTTCCCCTCCAGAGCCCTCTTGCAGCTGTCACTGCCATAGCCTCTAAAGGCACTGGTGAGTAGAGAATGCACATCACTGATTAGGATCACAGCCTGAGCCAGTCCAAAGGATCAGATCCACTAAGCCCCCCCCCCCCCCCCCCCGAAAAAAAAAGGTCAGGCTAGAAAACACTGAGATAGATATTCAAAGGAAGAAGTCTGTCAGTTAGCTGTTAACTTACATATCTGCTGAATATTCCATATTTGGCGCTACTTAACCAGATAACTTACATCCTGCTTTATGGCAGGTCTAGCTTATGTAATTAATTTAACCAGATAAGTACAAATATCACTACTTATATGGCTACTTTAGCTGGATAAGTAGTGATGCCCTGATCTTCCTACTGCCCACTCACTAGCTATATGGTTAATTAATTAGCTGGATAAATGCCTTATATGGCTAAGTGGCAACCACTGAAAGTAGCCGGATATTCAATGACTGCCACTTAGCTGGATAAGTTGCTACTTATCTGGCTAGGTAGTGCTGAATAGTGCACAAATATCCCCAAGTATTGTAAAAAAATGCACCTTCACTATTGAAAATGTCTTTGAATCAGTGTCTCTTTCTTCTAGAGTCTTCTAGTGAGACTGATGATATATCTCATGCAATTCCTCCTCACTCAGGTCATATGCCTACTTCTTTTCCCCTATATCATATGTTCCTGTAAAATGATCATCTTTTCACTCTGGAGGAGAAAGACCTCATCTTTTGGCCAGGTTATGAAGCATACTGCAGGCTAGAAAGATGCTAGAAATGTTTAAGAGGCTGTAGAGAAGACATCTCCCCCCAATCTGTCCAGAGAGTAGAAACGTGTTTTGAGTAGGCAAAAGTACTCTCAGTGACTACCTTGGTCTGCCAGTGGGCATGTTATAGCAGATATCTGCTGCAGTATATTGGTTTTCTAGCAGGATCATGAGCCAGGTTGAGTGGATATTCTTTATCATCTGTATGGGAGAAGGCAGAGAAGAGCAGAGTAAGTTTTCCCAAGCTAGTAGGTAGTGAGACTGCTCCAGTAGAGGCTGGAGTAAGACTCCTGGGCCAAAATATTAGGGATACCTAGATACCTGGAGAGAAAAGAGCAGAGATTAGTTGCTGTGAGATAGTAGTGAGAATTGCTTAGAAATCACAAAATCCAAGGAATCAGATGTCAGAATGCATACCATTAATCATGCAAAGCAAACAGGGCATTCAAAAACACCTATAGTAAAATCGATTGAAATGTGTGTGAAAAGTCGTAATGGGAAATCCCAACTCAGGCCAAGTTTCGCTCTTGTACTGAGCTGCGTCAGGGGCTATGATGATCAAATCGACTTATAAAGGATGTTTCTTGTACCCTTTTTCTTATAGCAATTCACAAATCCAATTCTTGTCTGAGAAAATTCTCCGTGAAGTTCAGCATTTACCACACTGTATCAGCAGAAATAAAACTAGAACCTTCGTGCTGCACAGTGAAATTTGCTTTCAGTGTTTATGAAATGATAAAAAGCTAGAAGTTCAATTGAATTCACTGGGATGTGCAGTTAGCTGAATATCAGCATCTCCGCACTTACACCAACATCCAGTGTAATCCGCACGTGCATGTGCACATGGCGTAGATTTTAGCTATTTTTGCTCAGCAACGAATTCTAATTTCCCCAGTTCCCTCACAGTCTGCTCCACTTAAGGAGCGGACTGGGAGGGAACTTCCCTATCCCCTACCCTTGCCTCCCTTCTTCCCCTCCCAACCCCATAAACCTATTCTGCCTTATCTTTTTTTTGTTGTTGTTTAAGTTGCTGTTCCTCTGGAACAGAAGCAAGCAACTTGTGTGCACCAGCTGACTGCCGACTGTACCGGTGCCTCCAGCCCTGCCCCCCAGACCACCCCTCGCCACCCCCTGGACTACCCCCTTTTCAGGCCCCAGCACTTAATTGCATACATAGGTTCATGCGCGTGGCTGGGCCAGTTTGAAAATTGGCCCGGAACGTGTAAGGCCCAGCCATGCACGTAAACCCCGGGATTTATGCACGCCAGGGTTTAAAAATTTACCCTTAAATGCATAACTGCATTTTTTTGCATTAAATCTTAGACTGTCAGACTCTAGACCATTCCTCAAGCTTTGCTAGATCCCTTCTCATGGCTTGCACACCTTCCTGGATTTCTACCCCATTGTAAATGTTGGTATAATCAGCAAAAAGACAAACCTTTCCAAACAGTCCTTCTGCAATGTGACACATGAAAATGTTGAAAAGAATTGGTCCTAGGACTGATCCTTGAAGTACTCCACTAGTAGCACTGCTCTCCATGTATAGTAGTTTAATAAATGCTTACATCCAGAAGCTTAAAAGAGAAAAAAATCATTTTTTTATTAAAAGCTACAAATAATATAGTAAGATATACCTTATGGAGAGAGTAACAGAATGTCACTCAAGGACACCAGTACAGCTCTCTCAAAGCTCATTACTCATACCAGGGTTTTTAAAGAGGTAGCACCTCTTACGATTAACCAATGACTAGGTTACACAATTGGCAAAACATATCTAAGACTGGCTATATTAAACAATTATTCCAAGAAGCTAGAGTATATGTAAATTTGTTATCACTCAGTATACCAATATTATCTGTGTGTAAGATGAGCTTATAGCTAGGCTATAGGGTCAGCATTGGTCTTGGTATTTTCTAAACATAGCACAGTAGCACAGTTCTTTTCCAACTTATACTATCAGATTTTTCTAGCATATTGTTTATGCAGTATCTGTCTAGCAAAAGTGATGCAAAAAACTAAGCAGAAATCCTGTAGAATCATTATAAGTCTTAGAAACCTACTTATGATTAAAAAAAAACTAGAAAACAAAAATGACTCTTGATAGCATGCATGAATAAAAATGTTTCACTGCCTCTTTACCACTCTCCAACACAGGCATGATTGCAATAGAGCCCCTAACACTTACTTTACATGGAGTGAACTCCATTTACCACAACCCTTTGTCACCTCCCACTCAACCGGTTTCTAACCCAGTCAGTCACTCTAGGGCATAGTAGGGCTTATACTAAAAGCACTCAATTTATTTATAAGTTGCCTATGTGGAAACATGTCAAAGGCTTTACTGAAATCTAAGCACATACACTACATCTAGTGTTCTTCCTTGATCAAACTTTCTGGTCATCCTGGCCCAATCAAAGTTGATCAGACTCATCAAATCTACCTCTGGTAAAACTATGCTGCCTCAGATCTTGTAATCCATTGGATTCCAAAAACTATACTATCTTCTGTTTTAGCAGCGAATCCATTAATTTGCTCACCATAGAGGTCAAAATAACTGGTCTCTAGTTCCCAGCATTCCCCTTACTTCCACTTTTATGGACCACATCTGCCTGTTTACAAAGGTATTTTTCAAATGCTACATAGACCTGACACTGACAACACCACAGCTTTGGTGGTATTTCACTTCTCGCTGCTCCTATCAATCCAATTTTTAAAAATTATTAACCAATACCACTTCTGCTGCAACTGCTCCATTCCATTCTTGCCTTATTATGGTGCCTGTTTGCTCTGCTGCTCTGTGCATCTGCAAGAAGTGGCAAACACCTTTAGGGGCGTTATGGATACCCTACTTGCTGCATTGCTCTGCTCCTACCATTTCAGTTCTTAAGATATACCAGCACCACTGCTGCTGCCACTGCCATTCCAAGCCAGCCTTGGTATCTGAGGGTGTTTCCTCTTATTCCAGCTGTGTTCAAAGATCTTACCAAATCCCCTTCCCCTATAGTACCTGCCCACTTTTCATCATGCCCTAGCCATATTGACATGGTCACAGAGTCCTCAAGTATTGATGACAAGAAGCCCCATACCCTTTAAAAAAAGACCAATACTGCCTGTTAAATCATTCCTATTACAAAGTAGAGGATTGAAGTAAGAAGCCTCTGAAATGATACTTGGCTTAACTCCCAGAAACACAGATGAGCAGTAAAGAGATAATACAGTTTGTTACAGACAGTGCCAGAGGGGACCATAGTTACTTTTCCTCTACATTACAGGTCACTAGCTAGAAGTTCTGAAAGGCCCAGACAGCAAACCAAAACAAAGTACTTTTTGAGCCATTAAATTGTTTTGGTTTGCCAGAAAAGAAAAACAATGAGTTTTTAATGTTTATAAATAGTGCTTAAAAAAAACTTGTTTCACTGCAATGTAGCAAGAAAAGATAGAAAGTTTGACTGGGCTTACAGGTAGCTATGCATAAACACTAAGGGCTTGATTTTAAAAAGCATTCACTCAAGTAAAACTGGATCTTACTTGAGTAGATGCACTTTACTCAAGTAAGTGGACTTTTTAAAATTGCTATAATGTATTCCATTGCATTGTCCATAGGATTTGCTCATGTAAGTGCATATTACATGCGTAAATGGCTTTTGAAAATTGCTAAAATAGTAGTTATAGTTCCATGTGTAAATCCTGTTAAATTATCCCCTGAAGGGCTAATTTTAAAAGCCCTGCACATGGTGATTCTGAGAGAAACGCATGGACCTTCAGAGCCCCACAGCCACGCGCGTACCTCCCAGAACACGCATTGTGAAGAAGATTTAAAAAAAGAGGTGGGCCAGGAGCGGCGTCTCGGTGGGGTATGGGCAGGCATTGGCTGGGCCTGGATAGTGCCATTAGGCACTGTCCCACTGAAGCTCATGCCAGAAACAGTACGACCTGCACAACCTGCTGCTGCTCCGGAGAGCGAGTAAGTACAAAAACAAAAGAAATGTACGGTAGTTAGCGGAGTTTTAGGAGTTTGAGCTAGTTGGGAACAAGGGAGGCAGGTTAGGTTGGGGGTTTAGGAAGTTCCCTCCCAGTCCAAAATGACTATCCACCTAGGAAACATTAAGGCACGAAATGAGTGGCAGTGAAAACAGGAATCACTCCAAAAAAACACTTAGATTTAAATCTGCATTTAAACCCCAAAGTCCAAAAGATCACAGTCTGTATATTCATGACTGCTCTAAATGTAGTAATTGTCAATTCAGGTCACCACCTTGCAGTGGGGAAGCACTTGATCAATAACACAAAACCAGAATCAAAGGATGATATATTTCTTCACAATGAGCTACTAATTGTGCATTTGGTCTACTGCATTAAACACGAGCGGGAATTTCTAGACTTGAGACAAAGAGTTACAGCTGTAGGTTTCTCTTTTTTGTTAAGGTACCCCTGCCGGTGTATAATCAGAAGAGGTACAGAGTCATTTAGCTTCAACCAGTCAGATCAGTTGCGTCAATTTTTAGAATTGCGAGAACCACTTGCCTCTTCTCCAGTAGAACCCTAAATAGTGCAGGCAAATAAATAAAGACCAGCTGTAAATGAGCTGTTATCTTAAGTTAATTGTTTTTCTTTTCTTTTCTCCTATGGAATTGTTTTAGCTGTCTCAGAAGTAATATTTAATATTCCTGGAGATATTGTTACTATTTAATTTAGATTTAAATTATAGACACATATTATGCAATTAAGTACAGTTTAAAGGAGTATTGCCTTTTGAAAATATTTTTTTTTCCTTTTGTTGTAATTGCAGATATGTGACAGAATTCTTTTTTCAATTCAATTAATGATTGAATGTAATGGTTAACCTAAATGTAAAATGGAAAATCATAAATAAAGAAATAAAAAAAAAAAACAAAAAAAAACACGAGCTGTGTTTGATCATACATGTCTTAATCATATGCGATGTTTTCTCAACATAGATTTTTTTTACATGGGCATTCAATCACATAAATCACAGCTGAAGATAGACATGATGTGAAATTTTTGAATTGAATCTTGTAGTTAGCTGAAATTACAACCAAAGATGAAGTAGTCATAGAAACTTGACAAACAGAACAGTTGCCACATGGCTGATGGAAAACCAGTGGGCTGAGTTCCATGGTGGATCGGCTGTTGAGAAAAATCTGAATGGACAAGTAAATCTCAGATTATGACCTCTTGTATAGGCAATTCTGGGTAGAGCTTCAAACATCTCATATAGTTGGAGAATCCTCCAATTCTGTAAAATGGATTTGTGGATAACATGAGCCTGCAGAGAAAACAGAAGCACACAAGCACTTTGTGATATGTTTTCTTTTGATTCTCAATGAGTAAAGTGAGCTCACAGAAAGGCTTTTCCAATGCAAGATCTCTTTCCAAAAATCTATTGGAGAGGGATTGTGACTGAAGTTTAAAATAACTTAAGGAGGAACACACATGGTGCAATGGTGACTACTAGAAAAATGCAGGAAAGTATTGGAGCTAACCGGTTTGTGCTATAGTGTAGTGGTGAATCCAGAAGGTATTTTTAATATCAATATGTCCAAAATCGATATCCGGTGGAAATGTTTATTAGCTATAAAAATATGGCAGTTCAAAGAGTTTAGCCAGCTTAGAAAAACACCACAAAATCTGGACCTTTCCATAGAAAAAAAAATCATCAATATAATGTTTCCACAGAACTATATGAGACCCAAACGGACAATCAGAAATCCATTGGGCTTCAAAAGAGCACATGTAGAGATTCACCAAATCAGGGGCCATGTTAGCACCCATGGCCATACCACACACCAGTTGATAAAACAATTTATTGAACGCAAACAGTTTTTCTTTAGGACAATGTCTAATTAAATGATCAAAAAATTGGTGGGTTTTCTTTGTGGTCGTGGGCATTGCTCCAAAACTTGAGTGGCCGCATTAATGGTTCACATGTGCCAAACAGTTTTTTAGGCCAGAGGCAGCCTCTGGATAATCCAAACCCAGATGGAAAAAGGCAATTTTCAAAAGGCAGAAATGTACATGGAGTTTCCACCATGAGTCTTGCGGTGGCAGATATCCAGGAAACTTTGATCTTCAATCTGTCATCATTTGTTATATCATCTGCACATCATCGAGTTCTAGAGAATGGACTTTCTTTTTTGCCTACTCCCTTTTTTGATCCATTTGTGTATGAGATCAGTCTCTTTTGCTTTGTCCAAAATCTTAAAATTCATCAATATTTTGCAGAAAAGACTGTCACCAGATCCGTCAATTCTAAGTAATCTGTCAACTTAGTGACACTTATTTCTATAAAATATTCAGTTGATCCAACTCCTGCCTTACAAAAGGAAATCACTGTGCTAGTAACATCTGCTGACAAAATTGGTTTTTTGACCTCTAAGGAAGCATCTTTTTAAATTAAATCACACCCAGTTACACCAGTATTTTATAAACTGCCTAAGATTCATAAGAGGTTACTGAACCCACTAGGATACCCTATAGTTTCAGGTAGAGGTTTACTACTTGAACCACTGTCCTGTTTTGTGGATTCTTTTTTGGTGCTGTTTGTACCTCTGATACCCTCTTACATTTGAGTCTCTCGGGCTATGATTATTATGATTATTTTTCTTGACCAATTGGTTATGGATACCACAGATTTCACCCTGATCACAATAGATGTCAAAGCGCTTTATACTAACATTCTGCAAGAAATAGCCATTAATGTGGCCACTCAGTTTTTGGAACAATGCACCCACCGATTTTTTGATCACTTTATTACAGATTTCTCTAAAGAAAAATGTTTTTGCATTCAATAAAGTGTTTTATTTGACCAGTGATAAGGCCATCAGCTCACCTACCCATATGGTGACAAAAAAAGTGAGAAAACACTACTCAAAACAGACACTTCAAAAGTGAACCAAAAACATGAGTCAATGCCTTTACAAACTCCCTCAGATTCCTCAGCATTATAGGCCTCCATCTGTTATGGGTGGAAGGGGTTCCCCTCTCCCATCACCCCCCAACTTATACCGCACTGGAAATCTAACTGCTGTGTAACCAAAATCATGCACTTTTGAAAAAGGGCAAGCCCGGCCAAATGAGAATGAACTGGCAGCAAGGAAAGATCAATACCTTTTGCATATAAGATATATCACATGACTGCAGCATCCATCACAAGGATCCCTCAACCATCCCATATCATGCAAAAGTTTCCCCTCCATGACTTACTTTTCATATAAGATGACCAAGTGACCACTGATAGTAATGCCCAAATCTTCTCCAGCTCTTCATCATCACTATCCTCCAAAGGTAATCCCAAACTCCTATGCCACAGGAATGAAGCTCTGGAACATCTGTCATTTAGAATGAAAGAGATAGTCAGCTTTCAGTTTTCTCTCCTGTGATTAAAATACTAAAGTGTTTGGCCACCCACAGAAAACCTGACAGAAGATCAGCACAAGCATTGCTGTCAGCTGAATCCACGAACAAGAAATCAGCAAGATAATACACCAATGAATCAACTCCCATGGAATGCCCATCAATCAATAAATACAAAAACTGAATGTCTCAAATAAGGCACAAGACACTGAGTAATCCATGGTCAACAAAATGGTCAACAAAATAATGACCCTTAAATACAAAACCCAACAGACTGAAACTGTCTGGGTGGATTGGCAATAAACAGAATGTGGATTCAATATCCACTTTGACCAACAAAGTTCCAGGGCCCGCTTTCCTCTCCAAGGTGACCACGAATTCCAAAGACAAATACCTCACAAAACAACAATCCTGCGACACAAAGAAATTCACCTAGGAGGAAAGGATAAATTCAGAATCAGCCTGAATTACCCTGGCTTTTTTTAGGCATCACAGCCAATGGCAATAAGTGTATGCATGGGAATGATGGATCGGAAAAAGGACCAACCACTCTACCCAATCATAGCTCAGACACCTACACCACCTTCCTGAAACAATGAGCCAGGATCGATGTAAGGAATGTGGACATCCAACTCCAACCCCTGCCTCAGTTGTAAGGCAGCATCATGGTCACACTATGCTTCCAGCCACTTTCACAGCACATCCACTCTAACAAGAGTTCGGGGCCCAACCAACAATACACTATTTGTTGCCCTTATCTCTGGACCAAGGAAGGGGATTTGGACATTTGGAAGCAGGATGATCCGTGCCACATGCAGTGCATTCATGCTTGAACTTACAGTTTGGGAAGAGGCAGGAACATTTTTTAAAGTGTTAGCAAATAACGTCCACCGGGACTTGCACTAGAGGCTGACTGTAACCCTTGCTGAAACTGTTAGCGTCCCAATATGGATGAAAGGAACTAGCCATGCTCAAGCTCGCCATCCTACCACCTTAACCTGATATTTGTTCATCGTTTGTGTCAACCACAGTTTAATGTCCTAAGCCCCCCAAAATATAGAGCAGTTTTCCTCCATCTTGTCATGAAGCCACTAATTGTAGTTTATCCAGGCCCATCCTTCATAATCGCTTAAGCCCCCAAAATATTATCTGCATTCGCCAACAAATAACCAAACTGGGAGGGTTTATAGTGCCCACCACATTTGCCAGCCATGGAAACTTTGAATCCAATTTAGGATGTTTCAGAGCACTTTCCTTTCTAACTCTGCTTGTCTGTCCTTTTTTTTTCTTCTTCTTCTCACCCCCCTGCCCCCTGCCCCCTCACTCCTGTCCTGCCTTCCAACAGCATAAATATGTGTTTATATTCTGTCTTTTCCTTATTTTACATTATAATCCCTTAGGCACCCCTTCTCACAACTCTGTACGAGTTAGCAGGACAGGATGACCCATATCCTGCCACAGACAAACCTTTTACCTCTCCGGACCTAATGGCACTACCTCCACATCCAAAGAACTGGAAGAGGAGGAAGAAGCAGAGGAAGCATTCAAAGAGAAAGACCTATCTTTCAATATATTTTTCTTTGTTCCCACACCCAGAAAACTACCCCTGCAGTCTCACCATCCTCTGGCACTGCAGGTACTATGTGGACTATAATGGGCTCTCTGGCATTCTTGTCCTTTCCAGGATCCTAGTCCTCCAAAGCTGTACCACCACTCCCACCTGCAAAATGAATAGCACCTGCAGCACAGGCCATATTCACCCTGCTCCCCATTCTCATACCCCTCCCCTCGGGAATGCCTATCCTGACCTCACCTGAAACTCCCCTATCTTCCCCAATCCTCTCCCAGCACCCCTCTCCCACTGATAATGCCACCCTGCCCTGTCCTTCCCTCTGTCCCAGCACCTAATGCCCCCCATACCCCAAGCCCCACCTTCCATCCATCCATGCCAAAGGTCCACATCCCCCACTTCAGACCAACCCCACTGTACCCCAACCATCCCCACAGAGGGCCTATACATGTCACTTCTAAGATGTAAAGGCCAGTAACCTCCAAATGCAGCAGACTCACTGCTAGCTGGGTCTAAAAGACTGCTTCACTCAGCTCCCTTTGCACCTATGGCCCCAAAATTCCTAAACTGCTGACCTGTCATCCAGGCCACACCATCCAGCCCCCTTTAGAACAGTCTCAGACTGCTGGCACCCATGGGGCCTGCCTCTATTACTCTCACCCACCTGCAATCCACTAATATGGGGAGGGATCAAAACACCAAATGAAGACTCTTCATTGTGATGGTGTGCATGAGAGTGGGACTGGGCTCTGCCCCTCACTGCAGGCTATTCCAACCCATGCAGCCTGGAGACCTGAAAGCCTGGAGATCAGAAACATCCCTCCCACTGGAGGAAGTCTTTCTGGCAGACCTTCCCCATCTCACTGCAGGTTCCACAGAAGGAGAAAGAAGAACTGTCAGATGCTAGACATGACTGCAGGGATTCCTGTTGAAGCTCCCCAGATGGACAAGAGGCTCAGTCTTCTGTATCAGCATATTGCCCCCATTCCCGATGACACTTGAGGTGACATCCACAACACCTCCTACCCAGTTAGAGCTGATCCTTCTTCCCCCAGGCTCTCCTGCATCAGAGGATCAGAGACTGGCAAAAAAGTCCAAACCTGTCTTATCCTCTGGAAGCTGCTGACAATCACCCATGGAAGGGGGCACATGACTGGGAATACCATCTGACTCTTCACCTGTTGAACTCCTCACAGCTACGCATGACCTCAGACTTTTCTTATCCTTAGGCATGCCAGCCCAGTCCACAGGAACAAACAAGATATCCCAAAAACTAAGAAGCAAGGAAAAAATGCTGCACCCATTGAAAAGAGACTTAATGGGGAAGGGTGAAATGTCATCGGGTCCTTGTGGGAGAGGACCAACCCAGGCACACTTCAACTCCCAGCATGGTTTGAATTCCCCAAGAGAATGGATAATGAGAGGGGGAAAATTCACAAACTTCCCAGAAGGGGTTGGATTGAATTCTCCCTGCTGCGTAGGGCAGAGGAGCAAGGGAAACAAAGGGGGTTATTTTCTCATCCTATCGCACGCAAAAAGGGACTGTTCACACGCAAAATGTCCCTTTTCGTGTGCGATAGTTAGATAGGGGCGGAGTAGGCTCGGCGTCGGGGCAGACTCTGCAGAAACATCGCTGGCAGCGATAAGGTAAGACCCCTTATCGCTGCCAGTAGCACGCCCAATAGCATCAACTTTTACGATGGCCCGCCCCCCACTTCCACCAAATTCAGAGAGCTGTGCTACGTTAGAAAACCCAGGCCAAAGTTTGGGAGGGTGGACTGCCCAAAGGCCATGTTATCCTCGGCAGGTCAGATCTTGGCCTGGCCTGCCTTCCTTTTTCTTCTTTTCATATGAGTGTGGGTATTTTTTTTTTTTTAAACAGTTGTCTTTTTTAACATTCATATATTCTTCTTAGTCTGATATTCCTATTTTTTTTCTCATCCTTGGACTGAGAAAGAACTGTTAGCTGTTCTCTGCAAATTCTTCCTGAGAACCAAGGTTTAGACACATTGGTCAAATTGTCTGACTGAGTCAAGAGGGTCTGGACTTATCTGAGCTACAATTTGTAGGGATAGATCAAGATCATTAATTTAAGATATAATGAAATCTCCCTTCTGCCAGTCTTTGCTAGAATATGAATCTAAACTAAAGTAAAGTGCATATTCCTAGGTTTTTAAAGAATAGGGGGCAGGGGGTATGGAGAGGGAAGTTGCTGAGGAAAGGAATTTTATTTGACACTTTAAATAGAAAGTGACAGTGCAAGTGTAAATCAGTTCAGATTGGAAAAAGTATGTGTTATGGAAGCAATAGATTATGTGGTAATTATCATCAAAGGAACTGTGAAAATTGATAACATGTTCTGAAATGAATGTACTCATTGCCTGTTCAACAGAAATGATTTCCATATATGCTGACAAAATAAAATGTATAGAAAATATGAAAGTAGGCATTCTTTATAAAACAATATGTATTTGGAATTAATACAAATCATATTGACAAGATTTTTTTTTTAAATTGGAGTTCTGTTCAAGTGGACATCACATATGTACTATTTCCTTTTTCCTTCGTTCATAGAACGTTTTCCAAGTAAAATAGTCAGTAGGGGTGTGCATTCGGATTGACCGCATTAGTAAAACGCAACTCATATTTTTTTTTTACTTAAAAAATTGATTCGACATAAACGATCGGATTTCCCACATATCGAACATAGATATGTTCGATATGTGGGAAATCGCGATTGTTGAGCCAAAATAAAAATATAAACCCCCTCACCCTCCTTAATCTCCCCCCCCCCCGACTTACCACAACTCCCTGGTGATGGAGCGAGGAGTGAGGACGCCATTTCTGCAATCCTTGGCGAGAAGCATGTGACGTCAGCGGCACGTCGAGTGACGCCGGCGTCACGTGATTCCCGGCTCGTTCGCGCCGGACGGCTCGTTCGGCCCAAAAAGAACTTTTGGCCAGCTTGAGGGGGTCAGGAGGCCCCCCCAAGCTGGCCAAAAGTTCTTTTTGGGCCGAACGAGCCGTCCGGCGCGAACTTGCCGGGAATCACGTGACGCCGCGTCTGAGTGACGCGGTGCCACGTGATTCCCGGCAAGTTCGCGCCGGACGGCTCGTTCGGCCCAAAAAGAACTTTTGGCCAGCTTGAGGGGGTCAGGAGGCCCCCCCAAGCTGGCCAAAAGTTCTTTTTGGGCCGAACGAGCCGTCCGGCGCGAACTCGCCGGGAATCACGTGACGCCGCGTCACTTGACGTGCCACCGACGTCACATGCTTCTCGCCAAGGATTGCAGAAATGACGTCCTCACTCCTTGCTCGATCACCAGGGAGTTGTGGTAAGTCTGGGGGGGGGATTAAGGAGGGTGAGGGGGTTTAAATTTTTTTTTTGCACATATGTACATATACCCAACTCATTGGATTTTTTTTATGTCCATATTGGCCGCAAGTGGGACCCCCTTTCGGACATAAAAAATATGAACATAAAATTTTGCTCTGCACATCCCTAATAGTCAGTGACATTTTCATGTTATCATGTCTCAAGATCTCTAAAAGTGAAAGTCTCAATTTTCTTTGGGTAAATAAGGTCTTCTGTGTTATTATTAAAGATCAAGCAATTTTCGCTTTTGCTAGTTGCCAATAAGAGAAGCTTCACAGCAAATGAAACTGTTAGGTGTTGTAATATGCATTCCTGTCACAGCGATAATTATGTGAGAGAATGTTAAAACTCCCACCAGATCTATACACCAAACCAAAGTAGAATTTTTTCTAATTATTGGTAAGAACAGTATGCCTGTTTTAACCCATTGCATAACAACGTTTATCATACTGAAGTTTATTCTTTGATTAAAGTTGCTAAATGATTAAATTTTTTCAAGACAGAGTAAATCCAGGACTGGATCAAGCTAAGGGACATATGAACCTCTAGACCTGCAATTTCTTAGGGGGCATTCAATTTGTATTTTATAAATTTAGCCTTTATTTATTTTTTATTTTTTTGCAGCTGTATTTGCTTTATAGAAATTGGTATTACTGTAACTAATATCATTATGCTATTTATGGTTGTTTTTATTTATTTATTTATTTTTTTTACACATGTTAATTTTTTTTTAGATTTAGAATCCGCTTTTCACACTTTTTTCAGTGCTTCAAAGTAGATTACATTCAGTGTACAACACTTTGATATATGATTACAGAATATGCTGTATTTCAAATTAATGATCTAAAGTATATAGCAGGTAGCTTACTTGAATGAGTGGAGAAACCAGAAAACCTCAAGGAACTTGTTCAAGTTCTATTAGGACTGCATTCTGTAGATTTCTCCACTTCCTCCAGCTCATCTATCTACATAAGAACATAAGAAATTTCCATACTGGGTCAGACCAAGGGTCCATCAAGCCCAGCATCCTGTCTCCAGCAGTGGCCAATCCAGGCTACAAGTACCTGGTAAGTACCCCATAACTAAGTATATCTCATACTACAGATGCTAATAATAGCAGTGGCTATTATCTAAGTCATCTCGATTAATAGCAGGTAATGGACTTCTCCTCCAAGAACTTACCCAAACATTTTTTAAACCCAGCTACACTAAGTGCACTAACCATATATCCCCTGGTAACAAATTCCACAGTAATTGTGCATTGAGTGAAAAAATTTCCTCTGATTAGTTTTAAAGGTGCTACATGCTAACTTCATGGAGTGCCCCCTAGTCCTATTATCTGAAAGAGTAAATAACCGATTCACATTTATTCGTTTTAGACCTCTCATGATTTTAAAGATCTCTATCATATCCTCTCTCAGCCATCTCTTCTCCAAGCTGAACAGCCCTAACTTCTTTAGTCTTCTCATACAGAAGCAGTTCCATTCCCTTTATTATGACATTTTGGTCGCCCTTCTCTGTACTGAAGAGTATGCCTGATCAGACAACCAATATTGAGAAGGAAAATACCCAGACGCCTCTGCTGTTCTGTGGCCTGTCAGAGCTGAATGAACTTTGAGTGACTTTCTGAGCATGACTTGCAGAATGTCCCTGAGCAGGTAGACCAGCTGGCACCATGAATGGATGGGCTATTCAATGGGTCACAACGAAGAAACCAACGCGGGAGCTTCAGGCACTATTCTGTTGAAATCTCACTGGACAAGATAATTAACAGAACAGAAGGATTATCTGGAGAGTGAGGGCAAATGAGCTACACCTGGGAAAACTTGTCAGGGCAGTTCAGGGATAGGTTGTCATGACAACAGCATGATGTGTCTCTGTAAATGAGTCTTTGGGCAGTCACGTAATTCTAGAAACTTCGACAATACTGTATGTTTAACTATAAAAGAAGGGTCACTTCCTGTATCCAATGAGAAGCTGGTCAGTTTGTAAGACAAAGGGCACCCAATATCCAGCATCTCCCAAGAACACTTATAATGCCAAATAAAATTTACTTCATACCTTTTACTGGGTCTAAGTATTCTTGTGTTCCTGGCCCTAAGCATGTACTATTATGTACAGTACCTTCTCCATCGTAACTATATCTTTCTTGAGATGCGGCAACCTGAATTATACACAGTAGTCAAGGTGTGGTCTCACCATGGAGCGATACCTGACTAATATTAGATGACAGATTTTTGATCCCTTGGTTTATTCAGGGAGATCAGGATTGTAAACCTATTCTGCATCAACCTGTGCTGAAAAAATGGAGCCAATTGACAACACTGTGTTTGGTGGCATTAAATGTAATAATGACCAGAACTCAGGTACACAACCCGGACATGTTTAAAGGCAATGTTTTGGTTTTCTGATAGAAACATGTATGAGAAATGTACTTATTCAATTTTAATATGAATAAAAAGCACAGAACCACCAGCCAGTGAACCAAACACACAAATTGAAGATATCTAAAGGCTTAAAACATGAATGGAGGTAATTTTCAAAGAAGTTACACATGTAAATGTAACATAGTATCATAGCAATTTTTAAAAGCCATTTAACCATTTTAAGTGCATTTATGAATGTAAAACTTATTGACAATTCAATGATATAATAGCAATTTTCAAAAGCCCATTTACATGCATCCCAGTTTAAGGGGGTCATTTTCTATAGCTTTCATGTGCAATAGCTGGATTGGGGTGGAGTTGGCACTGGAAGTAGAGGAGTTGGGGCGGCACTGGGGCGGACATGGCGAAGACATCGCTGATGGCGAAAAGGTAAGGCCCCTTATCGCCGCCAGTAACGCGCCCAATAGCACCACCTTTCACGGTGGCGCTATTGGTTTGTGAAAGCTGGCCTGCCTCCCGCCTCGCCCCCCTGCCCCCCTGGTACTGCGCGATTCACTAAAGCCTACGATTTTAGAAAATCCAGGCCTAAGTGTGTAAATCCTTTTGACAATTACCCCCTTATGGCCTAATTGTCAGAAGCAGTTTCATAACATTAAGGGGTAGAGTTGTGAATCGGAACCGGAATCTGATCGGTTCCGGTTCCGATCCCAATCTTAAAATTTTTATCGCCCAGCCCGATTTGAGTTCTGATTATCGGCTGCGCCCGATCCGATAATCAAAAAACCCTCCCCCACCCTCCCGAACCCCCAAAAAAGGTTTTAAAATTACCTGGTGGTCCAGCGGGAGCGCGGGGAGCGATCTCTCGTAGGGATGTGAATCGTTTTAGGACGATTAAAATTATCGTCCGATAATTTTAATATCGTCTTAAACCGTTATGGAACACAATACAATAGAGATTCTAACGATTTATCGTTATAAATCATTAGAATCGTGAGCCGGCACACTAAAACCCCCTAAAACCCACCCCCGACCCTTTAAATTAAATCCCCCACCCTCCCGAACCCCCCCCAAATGACTTAAATAACCTGCGGGTCCAGCGGCGGTCCGGAACGGCAGCGGTCCGGAACGGGCTCCTGCTACTGAATCTTGTTGTCTTCAGCCGGCGCCATTTTCCAAAATGGCGCCGAAAAATGGCGGCGGCCATAGATGAACACGATTGGACGGCAGGAGGTCCTTCCGGACCCCCGCTGGACTTTTGGCAAGTCTTGTGGGGGTCAGGAGGCCCCCCCCAAGCTGGCCAAAAGTTCCTGGAGGTCCAGCGGGGGTCAGGGAGCGATTTCCCGCCGCGAATCGTTTTCGTACGGAAAATGGCGCCGGCAGGAGATCGACTGCAGGAGGTCGTTCAGCGAGGCGCCGGAACCCTCGCTGAATGACCTCCTGCAGTCGATCTCCTGCCGGCGCCATTTTCCGTACGAAAACGATTCGCGGCGGGAAATCGCTCCCTGACCCCCGCTGGACCTCCAGGAACTTTTGGCCAGCTTGGGGGGGGGGCTCCTGACCCCCACAAGACTTGCCAAAAGTCCAGCGGGGGTCCGGAAGGACCTCCTGCCGTCCAATCGTGTTCGTCTATGGCCGCCGCCATTTTTCGGCGCCATTTTGGAAAATGGCGCCGGCTGAAGACAACAAGATTCAGTAGCAGGAGCCCGTTCCGGACCGCTGCCGTTCCGGACCGCCACTGGACCCGCAGGTTATTTAAGTCATTTGGGGGGGGGTTCGGGAGGGTGGGGGATTTAATTTAAAGGGTCGGGGGTGGGTTTTAGGGGGTTTTAATGTGCCGGTTTTGCGATTTTACGTTTTTTCGATTTTTCACGATTTTTCACGATATTTTACCCCCCCAAACGGCAACAATACGATTCCCTCCCCCTCCCAGCCGAAATCGATCGTTAAGACGATCGAGAACACGATTCACATCTCTAATCTCTCGCTCTCAGGCCATTGGCTGCGTTAATAAAAATGGCGCCGATGGCCCTTTGCTCTTACCTTGTGACAGGGCAAAGGTAGCGCCGGTGCCATTTTGAATATTGGCAATATGGCCTGAGTGCAGGAGATCGCTCCCGGACCCCCGCTGGACCCCCAGGGACTTTTGGCCAGCTTCGGGGGGCCTCCTGACCCCCACAAGACTTGCCAAAAGTCCAGTGGGGGTACGGGAGCGACCTGCACGCGGGCCGTATTGCCAATATTCAAAATGGCGCCGGCGCTACATTTGCCCTCACTATGTCATACAGGCCGACGTCGCCCGTATGACACAAGACTTGCCAAAAGTCCAGCGGTGGTCCGGGAGCGACCTTCTGCACGCGGGCCGTATTGCCAATATTCAAAATGGCGCCGGCGCTACCTTTGCCCTCACTATGTCATACGGGCCGACGTCGCCCGTATGACATAGTGAGGGCAAAGGTAACGCCGGCGCCATTTTGAATATTGGCAATACGGCCTGCGTGCAGGAGGTCGCTCCTGGACGGGAGCGACCTCCTCCGCTGGACTTTTGGAAAGTCTTGTGGGGGTCAGGAGGCCCCCCCAAGCTGACCAAAAGTCCCTGGGGGTCCGGGAGCGATTCCTGCACACGTGATGTCGGGAGCCAGGAACCAAAATGGCGCCGGCACTACCTTTGCCCTGTCATATAAGGGCAAAGGGCCACCGGCGCCATTTCTATCAACGCAGCCGTGGCCAGAGAGCGGGAGATCATGCCGGGACCCCCCTACTGGACCCCAGGTAATTTAAAACATTTTGGGGGGTTCGGGAGGGTGGGGGGTTTATTTTAAAGGGTCGGGGTGGGTTTTAGGGTTGTTTTGGCGTGCCAGTTTTCCCGCCCTCCCCCTCCCCGATTTACGATTTTTTGACGATAAATCGGGAGAATTGCTATTGTATCGCGGCTCTAACGATTTTTGATGATTTAAAATATATCTGACAATTGTTTTAAATCGTCAAAAAACGATTCACACCCTAATACACAATGGCATTAACAGTGAACATTTGTATGTGATCAATCTACTATTAAAATGTCATATACCCACTAAAACTTGAGATCAGAAGGGCAATGCCTGTTAGATATCCTGAACCACAAAGTGACTTCCCTTGCCAAATCCAGAGACTGAATAGTCTAGCAGGAATAATGCTCTGGAACCAACTTCCAGTGTCCCTTCAGAAACAGGTCTGCTATTAAACATTCAAAAAAGACCTTAACACAGGTTTGCAGTCATTAGTTTAAGCCCTAAGTATGTGCTGCTAAGATCAGAAAGACATTAGCCAATGCAGCAGATACTGTTTATTTTGTATCTCTACTTAAAGTAAAACATTCAACATTTGATTTTTATACCCATTCAGTTATTTTGACAAGTCTTGTGGGGGTCAGGAGTCCCCCCCAAGCTGGCCAAAAGTCCCTGGGGGTCAAACGGGGGTCCCAGAGCGACCTCCTGCACTCCGGCCGTCCGATGCCAGTACTCAAAATGGAGCCGATAGCCTTTGCACATACTATGTCACAGGGGCTAACGGTGCCATTGGTCAGCCCCTGTCACATGGTAGGAGCACAAGATGGTGCCGATGACCATGTGATAGGGGCTGACCAATAGGGATGTGAATCGTGTCCTCGATCGTCTTAACAATCGATTTCGGCTGGGAGGGGGAGGGAATCGTATTGTTGCCGTTTGGGGGGGTAAAATATCGTTAAAAATCGTTAAAAATCGAAAAATCGAAAAATCGAAAAACCGGCACATTAAAACCCCCTAAAACCCACCCCCGACCCTTTAAATTAAATCCCCCACCCTCCCGAACCCCCCCCCCAAATAACTTAAATAACCTGCGGGTCCAGCGGCGGTCCGGAACGGCAGCAGTCCGGAACGGGCTCCTGCTCCTGAATCTTGTCGTCTTCAGCCGGCGCCATTTTCCAAAATGGCGCCGAAAAATGGCGGCGGACATAGACGAAAAAGATTGGACGGCAGGAGGTCCTTCCGGACCCCCGCTGGACTTTTGGCAAGTCTCGTGGGGGTCAGGAGGCCCCCCCACAAGCTGGCCAAAAGTTCCTGGAGGTCCAGCGGGGGTCAGGGAGCGATTTCCCGCCGCGAATCGTTTTCGTACGGAAAATGGCGCCGGCAGGAGATCGACTGCAGGAGGTCGTTCAGCGAGGCGCCGGAACCCTCGCTGAACGACCTCCTGCAGTCGATCTCCTGCCGGCGCCATTTTCCGTACGAAAACGATTCGCGGCGGGAAATCGCTCCCTGACCCCCGCTGGACCTCCAGGAACTTTTGGCCAGCTTGTGGGGGGCCTCCTGACCCCCACGAGACTTGCCAAAAGTCCAGCGGGGGTCCAGAAGGACCTCCTGCCATCCAATCTTTTTCGTCTATGGCCGCCGCCATTTTTCGGCGCCATTTTGGAAAATGGCGCCGGCTGAAGACGACAAGATTCAGGAGCAGGAGCCCGTTCCGGACCGCTGCCGTTCCGGACCGCCGCTGGACCCGCAGGTTATTTAAGTTATTGGGGGGGGGGGGGTTCGGGAGGGTGGGGGATTTAATTTAAAGGGTCGGGGGTGGGTTTTAGGGGGTTTTAGTGTGCCGGCTCACGATTCTAACGATTTATAACGATAAATCGTTAGAATCTGTATTGTATTGTGTTCCATAACGGTTTAAGACGATATTAAAATTATCGGACGATAATTTTAATCGTCCTAAAACGATTCACATCCCTACTGACCAATGGCACCGGTAGCCCCTGTGACAAAGGCTATCGGCGCCATGATGAAACTGGTACCGAGGGTGTGAGAGTGCAGGGGATGGCTCCCAACTCCCCGAGGGACCACCAGGGAGTTTTGGTACGTCTTGGGGGGTCAGGAGGGTGGGGGGTTGTAGTTAATTTTAGCTGGGACACGTATCGAAATCGCCGTATTAACGCATCGGGGCACCATTTGGCCGAATGCAACATATCTGCTCCCCGACAAATCCAAATCATGAATGCAACATATTGTGTCTCTCTGCACATCCCTAGTTATTACTGCACTACCAATTTGGTTAGCTTCCATAATTTCTCTTAGCATTTCACTGTCCGGCTCACCATCTTGACCAGGTGGACGGTAGTATACTCCTATCACTATAGTCTTCCTCGACAAATAAGGGATTTCTACCCATAAAGATTCAATTTTGTATTTAGTCTCATGCAGGATGTTTATCCTGTTGGACTCTATGCCATCCCAGACATAAAGCGCCACACCTCCTCCCGGGTGCTCCTTTCTGTCATTGCGATATAATTAGTACCCCGGTATAGCACTGTCCCATTGGTTATCCTCTTTCCACCATGTCTCTGAGATGCCAATTAAGTCTATGTCATCATTCACTGCTATACATTCTAATTCTCCCATCTTACTTCTTAGACTTCTAGCATTAGCATACAAACATTTCAAAATTTGTTTTTTGTTTGTATTTTCATTCTGCTTTTTAATTGATAGGGATAAGTTAGAATTTTTTAGCTCAGGTGAGTTTTTAGTTACAGGTACTTGGACTATTTTTCTAATTATTGGAACCTCACTGTCTGGATGCCCTAATTCTAATGCATCATTAGTATCCTTTGAAGATACCTCTCTCCGAACCATGCGCTGCTGAGCGACTGTCTGCTTTCCCCTTTGTTCTAGTTTAAAAGCTGCTCTATCTCCTTTTTAAAGGTTAGCGCCAGCAGTCTGGTTCCACTCCGAACCATTCTACTCCTAACCATTCCATCCATTAAAACAGCCAGACTGACCCAAGTGAGAGATAGGGCTTTATCATTAGCTGGACCAATACTATGGAACACCATGCCCTTAGAAACTAGACTTCAGAGAGATTTCAAACTTTTCAAAAGAGTTTAAAAACCTGGCTTTTCAAACAAGCCTTCTACTAAGAGAACGGAGAATAGTGGAATATGAAATCTGGCAGCAGACCATCAGCACGAAGCACCCTGTATTGTGCATCTTTTAAAACAAAATATACATTACAGTAGAGTTATACACATATCTAAGACTGATAAACGTAGAAAAGGGCAAGATTTTTTATTTATGAAACTTTGTTACCGAAATTTAATGGCACTCCCTAGTGACAGTACTAATCTACAAAAGTAATCAAAGATATATTTATGTGCCTCACTGTAAACCGTTGTGATGGAATACAACTGAACTACGGTATAGAAAAATGTTTAAATAAATAAAGAGCTACAACCTCCCACCCTCCCAACCCCCCAAAAAAAATTGCCAAAAGTCCCTGGTGGTCCAGCAGGGGTCCTGGGAGCAATCTCCCATTCTCGGGCTGTCGGCTGCCATTAATCAAAATGGTGTCGGTGGCCCTTTGCCCTTGCCATGTGACAGGGGCTATTGGTACCACTGGCCAACCTCTGTCACATCGTAGGAGCAATGAACAGCTGGCACCATCTTAAAAAATGGCCCAGCCATCCATTGCTCCTACCATGTGACAGGGGCTGACCAATGGCACTGGTAGCCCCTGTCACATGGTAAGGGCAAAGAGCCATCAGTGCCATTTTGATTACTGGCAGTCAATGGCCCAAGAGGGGAGATCGCTCCCAGGACCCCGCTGGACTACCAGGGACTTTTGGCAAGTTTTTTTTTTTTTTGGGAGGGGGTTGTAGTTAATTTAATTCAAAGGGTTAGGGTGGGTTTGTTTGTTTCTTTTTTTTTTTAATGTGCCCTCTCTCCCCCACCAAAATAAAATAAGAAAACCACACGAAATTGTGGGTTTTCCTTTTGTTTTGTCAGCCCCCCAAAATGCAATGAAATAGGAAATATTGTCTTTATTCCCTATTTTGTTGCAAATTAATGCACATCCTTAGTGGCAGACCTGGAGGAGCTAAGGGAGACAGTGCTGCCTTAGAGGAGAAAAGTCACCTGGAAGGAGAGCATCACCTTGATGAGGCTGGAAGCAATCCTGTAGCTAGGACCTACCCTCAAGGTGATATAATATACTCTAGCACCTAGAATAGGTTTCCAGGGGCATATGTCCAGGAGGCAAGGGTTAAGATGGCCATTGTAGTTGGTGATTTGATTATAAGGAAGGTTGATTGCTAGATGGCTGGTGGATATAACTTGCCTGCTTGGTGAGAAGGTGGCAGACCTCATACATCATATAGATAGGGAAGGAGCTGGCTGTTACATGTGGATACCAATGATATAGGAAAGTTTACGATGGAAATTCTGAAAATCAAATTTAGGATTTTAGTTAGAAAGTTGAAATCCAGAACCTCCAAAGTAGCATTGTCAGAAGTGCTCCCCATTCCATGTGCAAGATCCCAGAAGCAGGCAAAGCTCCAGAGCCTCAATGCATGGATGAGACAGTACAGGGTAGAGGGTTTTAGATTTGTTAGGAACTGGGCATCATTTTGGGGAAGGGGGTTCTTTTCCAAAAGGATGGACTCCACTTTAATCTGGCTGTTGGTACTAACTTTAAAAAGGAGATACTGCAGATTTTGAACTAGGTGATGGGGGAAAGCCAACAATTGCTCAGAAGCACATAGTTCAGAATGTTGTAACTTTGAAGGATCCTAAGAGAACAGGGAAATTAGGGCATCCCAGTAGAGAGGTTACAATAAATGCCAAAGATTCCGAATTACCCTTGTCAAATACAAACAAAAACATACTTTGAATGTCTGTATAAATATGCTAGAAAATAAGATGGGAGATTTAGAGTATATAGCACTGGATGAAGAAGTAGATATAATTGGCATTTCAGAGACCTGGTAGGAGGATAACCAATGGAATATTGTGATAGTAGGGTACAAATTATATCAAAATGATAGGATGGATCAAATTGGTGGAGGTATGGTACTATAATTGAAAGAATGCATTAAGTCAAATGGGATAAAAAGTATGCAGGAAACAAAATGCAATGTTTTAAAACTTTATGGATAGAAATTACAGGTGAAAAGGGGAATAAAATAGCAGTGGGGATATATTATCATCCACCTGGCCAGAATGAACTAAAAGAAATTAGGGAAGCTAACAAAATCAGCAGAACAGTAATAATGGGTGATTCCAATTACCCCAGTATTGACTATGTGAATGTCATATCAGGACATTCTAGAGAGGTAAAGTTCCTAGAAGAAATAAATGACTGCTTCATGAAGCACATAATAGAGGAAATATTGGAACACAAGTTGCTACAAACTTTTAAAAGGTATCAACTTTACATGCTGTCTTGGGACAAGTTTTCAACTGCTTCATGCCTGTGGCAATATACTTGAGCTTGGGGTTGTTGAACCAATGTGCAATCTGCAACAAAAATTAGCTACACGTCTCCTCACTGAGCAAATATCCAAAGAGGGAGTTCTCTTACTTAGGCATGCCATTTGAGATTTTTTTTTTTTTTGGCGGTGAGCGTGCACCATTGCTAGTCACTCGCTGCTAGACAAAGAAGTGCCAGAAAACTCTGGTACACTGTGGGCTCTGGCTGGGTTTGGCTGCATCACTACAGGGCTGCCTAGCTTCATGGAAGGGGTCCAGATAACAGCAGAGATGACTGCAGTCTTGTTAGTTCTTACAATGGATGATTCCAGAGTAAATTCAGATGATCTGTTAGTCCTAAAGTGGGTAAATAAATTGGCATGGATGTAATTGTTTTTCAGTATAAGATAGGACAGTTACAATGTATGTATGCTATACTGTATGATTAATAAAAGATGTAGATTTTGCATTTCTACAAAGTTGATGCTCCTATAATCTTTGAAGCTATTGCTCATGAGTAAAGAGTAGGAGAAAAGGTAAAGCAGGAACCAATGGTCATGACTGCCTATGTTACGGCTGTAAACTCAATGGAAATAATTAGAAGTTCCATGATTGTACCTTTAGCTCTTTCAATCCAGTAAAAATGTAATTTGTTCCTGGAGAAACATCTTGTCTACTGCCTAGTTTGCTAATAGAAATCATCCCAAATGCAAATTAGAACTTTTTTTGAATAGCTTATATCATCCTTGTTTGTGCTGGTAGTTGTTCCAGCTGTTCTTCTTTCCTCTGAGTCATTTTACCTAAACACATCTGCAAATTTATTCCAGATCACTTGCATATAAATTAGATCGCAAACACATTTAAATCTACAGCCATATCTGCTCTTCTACTTTGATTCCTTTTGTATACTAGGAATTAATCATGCAATAAATCAACTGAAACAGCAAATATCTGTGCTGAATATCATTATGTAAGATCTATGCCTAACGTAAGCAATTCTGTATCCCCACACAAAGACTGGTACAATCGAACACATCTTTCTGGATTCCCAGCAAGTGTTCTATGCCAGTAGGAGGTGTATCAGGATCTCTGAGAAAAGTCAAGATTTTTCTACTGAAGTGTCAGAATGAGAACTGCTGTTAATGGCTAAGTAGAAAGTCAGGATGCCAGAAGAATATGAAGTTGTAGATTAGGGATCCAATTGGTGGATACAGCTTGGATCCCTGATCCATACCGTCACCTTTTTGGGCAAGACCCTCTCACCATTTCCAGTCCTGAGCAACAGGATTGGAAGAGGGAGAAGTTGCCTGTAATCTAGTGGGTGACAAATCCACGGTATCTGCAAATAGACTACATCTGGGGAGCACTTGCAAAAATAAAACTCAAAGTGAAATAAATATCCACAAAAATATAATTCTAATTTCACTAAAGCCCTGCAATTAAATTCACTAGTGCAATTAAAGGAAACAATTGTTTTAGAGATACCTTCATAGTTACACCCCAAGACCGCATCTGAGAATTAGACGACCGACATTCTAGCCGGCACAAACAGTCTAATCACAAGGTCAAGACAGTTCATGAAACTTCAAATTTGAAGTCTATCTGCACAACTTTTAAATGTATTTTTTTTTAAATGCTAAAACAAAGTCCACACTTATCTATGTGCAGTCTTCATGGAACTGTGTTAGCTGCCCGGTCCCCCTGGGAGAATGGAATGGACTAATGTTGTACTACTCAAAATGCACTCAACGCTGCAACATTTTGACAGCCCTGCTCTCTGCTTCAGGAAAACTGACTATTCAATGACATCCTCCATTCAGCTAATAAAAATGAAAATGTTACATAATACAAAAACATAAAGCTGTGCACTTGTATACACTGTTGACCAACATGATTTTGTTGGGAAAAGACCAAGCTTAATGTTTATGCATTCAGACAAGATGTTATACAGGACAAGGAATAACATACCTTTATGTCACAGAGAAATTTCTTCATAAAAAGTAAATATGTAATGTAGTACTTACTGAGTAGTGAATCTTTGTAAAAAGAGATCAAAGCTGCTGACAATCACAGGATAAGATATTTGTTGAAATAATAAAATTTCTAAAGAGAACCAACTGATTTATTTATTTATTTAAAGGCTTTTATATACCGATGTTCATGTACTAGTACATATCGCGTCGGTTTACATAGAACCAAAGTTGGAAATTACATCAAACAAGTGGGTACAAATAACAAGGCTAACTTCGTAAGAACTTATAGATAAAGCAGAGAACAAGACTTAAAATTATTACAAACAACAACCTGAAACATTTTTCTTCCTTTTCCCCATTGCGGAAAAAGTGGAACGTGGAGCCTACAGCTAGACTTGATCCGGTATTTTTTTTTTTATTCAGAAAATTATCAGTGGGATTAGGTACCCCCCCCCCCCCAGATGATTCAACCCAGATTCATCCTTTGCATTGCTTTTTATATGGTGCCAATACCCACATACACATTTATATATAGGCTTCAGCTCCTGAAGGTGTAAACAACTGATGCAGTTGTTTACACCTTCAGGAGCAATAGATTTCAGAGAAAATATCCAGAAATGTTCTGGTCTATTGAGCATGTAGTTGTCACCACTTGTTGTGGATATCTGCACTTGCTCTAACACTGTCCATTTTAATTTGGTAAACTGGTAGCCATATGATATACAATGTTATACAATTGGAGTATTTACATCCTGGATGTTCAAGCAACTCCAATTTTCTATCAATCAGTCTGATTCTGATGGTCTGAAATGTGGGTCCTACATAAACAAAGGGACATGGGCATTGAATAAGATACACTACTGTATAAGATTTGCAGCTAATGTGGCTCCATGTTGAGGATCTGTGTTGCGGGCTCCTGAAAGGAGAGGAGTTAGCAATCTTGTTGTGGAATCTATTGCTGGATACTCCTGTTGGAGGAGGAGTTAGCAATCTGTTAGGAAAGCTCTGTCATAGAGCTGGGAGTTAGCAATCTGTTATGGTTTGGCTCCCATGGTAGGAGGAGTTAGTAAACTGTTATGGTTCTCCATGAGGAGTTAGCAATCTGTATGAACTGGCTCCTGTGGAAGGAGGAGTTAGCAATCTGATATGCTCAGCTCCTGTAGAGGAAGTAGTTAACAAACTGTTAATGTATAGACTGCAGAGTAGCAATCTGTTTTGAATCTGTAGCTGAAGACACCTGATCGGAAGGAGTAGCCATCTGTTACCAGCAGAGTGCCTGGAGAGGACACTCGGCTGTAGAGGAATGTAGATAGGTGGATCTTTGGGCAGATGACAGCACCCCCAGGAGGATATCCTGAGAGGGACCACTTGCTAGGCTTGGGTATGGAGACAGACACAGATAGTTCTTTTATTAGACAGGTTAGTAGAACCACCAGAGGTGGCAGTAGTTGGCTGATATGCCAGGCAAGGCTGAAGTCCCTCAGGTACTGGAATAGCGATCCCAGGGTGGCTAAGCTGTAGAGAAACTATAGATAGTGAGTAGACATGGTATGCTATGTTCATAGCCATAACTGGAAGACAACTCACATAAGGTGTTAAGGAAGCTCAGTAGCTGGAAAGGATTAGGCCCTTGAGAAGCGAGTACCTGGTTCCAGGGAAAGCTCTGAGAGAGCGATAGTAACTCACAAATGTCTGTATCTACGATAGCTTCCAGGCAGTAGAGAATCTTCAGAGTGTTCAGGAACATGGGCCCTCGAGGAACGAGTACCAGTTCCTATCTGCAATCCGAATTAAAGAAAAGAGAGCAAAGCCCCCAAGAAGCGGGTACCTCTGGTAAGTCTGAGGAGGCAGAGTAGCTTGGACGAATCCTTGCTAACTTGATTTGTTAGCATTTGAGACCTTTTATTTTGGAAGCGGATGACGTAATCTCAAGGGGACGCCCCCGAGGTTCACTCCCTTGCTGGTACATCAATCAGAGCGTGCATGCCTTACGTCATCAGGCAATATGGTGGATCCACAGCATCGTGCCGGTTCGGGGACGCCGGAGGGAGACAGCAAGGAGACGCCGTGGCAGCTAACCGTCCATCAGACCAGGAGGGAGTCACCACAGAGGTAAAGAGGGCAGAGTGAGGGTGTCGAGCAGTGACGGATGCAACACTCCAACGGTAAATAATCATGCAAGTTTTAGGATGTTGCCACAATTTGCTCTGAGTGGTTAATGGGCACAAGTCACATGAGCCACAATTATAGTGTCCTGGTGGTGGGCAATAAGAATCTACAGGTTGAGGCAAAGCCACATTTATGACATGATCGCATATGTTGGGGCCACTTTTAAAAGAAAAAAGCAGTAGCTCCTTAAATATATAGCGTGGGTTCATAATATTATTTTATTTATTTATTTAAAAACTTTTTTATACCGGCATTCGTAGGACACATCATGTCGGTTTACAAAAAACTGAGAAGGAAAGGAAATTACAATGAATAGGGGAGGGGATAACTGGGTGAATACACAAGTATAAGAGAGGATAGTTAACAAGCAGCGATACAACTATTTGCATTCGATTAGGATTAGATATGCAAATGAACTAATATACAATGTTACATGGCATGTGCACTTGATACATTTAGCATATGGAACTTATTTACAGTAAAACGGGGCATGTGCACTTGATACACAGGGATGGTTGCAGGGGGGGGGTGTGGGGGTAGGGGAAAAGGGGGGGGGAGTGGGGAGGGTTCTGGGGTGGTAGATAAGGATCAGGTAAAAGGATATAGGCTAGGTTGGGATTGAGGTGAATCATGGAAAAACATTGGTTAGGATTGGGTGGAATTAGGGTATGCTTGTTTAAAGAGCCAAGTCTTGATTCCTTTTTTGAAATGGCTCAGGGACGGTTCTAAGCGGAGTTTGACGGGTAGGGAATTCCAGAGGGTAGGGCCCGCAATGGAGAAGGCTCTATCCCTAGTGGCGGTGAGGTGCCCAATTTTAAGTGAGGGGGTTTGGAGAGTGCCAGCAAGGGAGTTTCTAGTGGGGCGATTAGCTTGACGGAATTGTGGCATGTCTTCAATCCAGGGTGAATTGTTGTTGTTGTGTAGTGTGTTGTGGAGGATGGTAAGTGTTTTATATTGGGAACGGAAGGTGATGGGGAGCCAATGGAGGTCTTGGAGTATGGGAGTGATGTGGTCAGTTTTTCTGGTGTTTGTTAAGATTCTTGCCATGGCATTTAGGAGGATTTGGAGTGGTTTAATGGTAGAGGAAGGGAGTCCTAAGAGGAGGGAATTGCAATAGTCGAGTTTGGTAAGTATGGTGGTTTGCATAACCGTGCGGATGCCAGTAATGTTACGAGCGCGACCTCTGGCAGCTGTAGGGACCGAGGGCTTGGGATCTTCGGATCCCGTTACGACCAGAGGGCATGGTGGCCTTTGGGTCCTGTAGGAGTACGACCTACGGCAGCTGTTACACTTCGAGGCACAGAGGCACAGTCATCTCTAAAGCTGGTGATGTGAGCCCTTGGGCCACGGCATGACCCAGGGAGGATCCCCAAGCCATACCGTGGGAGGTGAGCTGGTGCGAGCATGGGTAACGAAAGCAGGACAAGGCTGAAGCAAGGACTAGGGTACAAGGTCTGACCCTCAACCAGACCTGCATGCCCCAGGATGACCAATAACGCAATGTTGATTGATGAACAGTCCTCCGACAGTTCCAAGCCCTTTCAGACCTGTCGCTGGGTACAGCAATGGTCGGCAGGCCAGACAGAGGATGAGGGCAGATGAGTCCATGGAACCCAGAAGACTTTGGACTAGGGCTGAAGCAAAGACACTGTAAACAAGGACTGAGGTGAAGATACTGTAGACGAAGGCTGGAGGAAAGACATCCTAGATGAGGACTGAAGCAAGACACCACTGATGAAGACTGGAGAGAAGACATCATGGACGAGGACCGATGAGAGACATTGTATTTATTTATTTATTTGTTGAGTTTTATATACCGTCATTCGGTAGAGCCATCATAACGGTTTACAAAAATATACATTTTTCTTAGCAGTTGTGCAACAACTGGGCTGAAGCAAGACACTGTAGATGAGGACTGAGGCAGGATCAAGAGCTGGTGTGAGACTGTGACGCAGCACGCCCTGCACAGTCCACCCGCGGGACTTGTTGCGAACCATGCTGGGCTCAAGGCAGTACTCCAGGAGGAATAGCGGAAGCTGATACCGGAACATGACAAAGCAACTGCAGAGACTTGCACTTGGGTGCGCCCTACACAGCCCCCCACGGGACTGGTCACAGGCCACGCCGGACTCAGGGCAAATTCAAACAGAGACTTGACATGCACAACGCAGGTTGCAATAGGCTCTGAAGACCGGGACAACTTTGAAGCAGGATTCGATTCTCAAACATTAAAAACAATGGACTGAAGAAGGAAGTCTTCCAGAGGGTTGTGCTGCGGAGATGAGGAAGGCCTTGTACGGTGAGGCGCCCTACACAGCCACTACCAGTGAGCTGGTCACGGACCATGACGACAGTATGCCAGGAGGGTGGACATCTAGGAACCAAGGCATGGAGGCTGAGATGAAGGTAAGGACTTCAGGAACATTGAGACAACAGAAGAGCAGGACATCAGGCACCGTGGACATGAAGACATCTGGATGAAGAACATCTGGAACATGGAGACGACTGAAGACCTGGACAAGAGGCATCTGGAACATGAAGACGAAGCCATCAAAACAGAAGACCACGGGGGACCTGGACTCGTCAGAAGACACAGACGACTGTGGAACCTGATCCGAAGGCCTGGAAGAACTGAAGCAAGGCCCTTTTATAGGGCTGAAGCAGGAAGTTGTCATCAAGTGGAGCCAGCAGCACTTCCTGGGGCTGGCCCTTTAAATGAAGAGAAGAGGTGCGCGCCGGCGCCTAAAGAAGGCTGAAGCAGGAAGAGAAGCAGGACCATGGTCAGCAGCATCCCCTGCACGCTGACACCGATGCAGGGAAGGCAGGCTGGCTACAGGCATCGGCGGGGACAGCCTCCCTGCCGGTCGAAGACCCTGGCAGCGGCAAGGACGACTTCCTGCCATCTGAGGACCCCAGAAGGAGCGTCAAGGAGCCGGAGTGGCATCGACCATGAGGGAAGGCTCCCAGCTGACCAGCCCTGCCGTGCAGGGCTGAAGATGGTCACAGCCCCCAGGCCACGGAGGATGGAGTCGGCGGCGTCCTGCCGCCTGAAGAGGCTTCTGCTGGTGGCGCTCCCTGCCGCGGGGCAGGCAGGCAGCGGCTGAGGTGAGAGGCCTGCTTGCGGAGATTAGCTCTGTAGGCAGGAATTGTAAGAAGTACTTTTTAATCAGAGAAGTAATGTGAGCCATGTTGGAATATTTTAGAACACATATGATCCTGTCTTCCAAAGCTTTTGTTCTGTAATGCAACAGCTGATCTCTGTCATAAAATTTAGGTCTTAGAAAAGCTTGCTGATTACCTTCTTCAGATATCCCTGTTGAAATCTGTGAGTAAGATCTGTAGATTGCTGAAGACCACATCATTAGTACAGATATGACGAAGACTAAAAAACTGACTTACCAGTAAGTCTCACTTAAAAAGTTTTGGGTGAAAGCACTGAAATTTAAGTAAATTGTTACATTCTATTGGTTGGCGAAACAAGGTGGTGACTAAAGTGTCATTCTGCAGGGTATTTGTTAGAATTAAAAGTGATGGTAAACTTCAAATTGACATCTTGATTGTTAAGCCTTTGATGACAATGATGTAACTGAGTTCAAGTGTACTGCTCCAATTAAAAATGATGTAATCTATATATCGACTCCATAGCGTAACATGTTTGAAAAATGGTAAATTGTAGATACACATTTGTTCAAAACATGCAACATAGATTGGCAACGTCTTGTACCACCGGCAAAATGCCATGTATTTGATAGTAACAAATTGATTCAAACATGAAATAATTGTGACACAGTACTAGTTCCGCTATGTCCATGATGAAATTGGTGGGGATGCGCAGGGGCTCCTGAAAGTCTGAACTACATCAATTGGTTCTCTTTATAATTTATGCCTGATTGCATTAACATTGAACTTGGTGTTGCTTCTGAGGTGGACCCTTGGGATGAGGTGAGGTTGACACAACCCATAGGCAAGGATCTACGGGTTCCCACCATCAGCAGGTGGAGTGGGCTGAAGTTAGAGGCTGCTGGAGCTTCACCTATACCAGCTCTCATTCCCTTCAGGTTGAGCCTTTGGGTGCCAGGGCTGGCAGGACTTAGGTAGGCCTCAGAGTTAGCTAGGGATGGAAGGTGGTTCAGCCCAGAGACAGCAGCCAATAGATGGTGTAGTCCTATCCTGGACAGGATTCGGTACTGGAACTCGGGCACCAAAGCAACAATAAGTAACTGGAGGTGCTCAAGCAAAGGAAGGCCTAAGCCTTATAAGTCCACATCCAGAGAATAGGCAAGGAGAGTCATCACTGACAGGCAAGGATCAGAGCTGGCGGCAAGTGGAAGTTGTGGTAAGTGGTGTAGAACTCAACATAGGAGAATCTGTAGCGTAGTCGTTCAAAGCAAGGGTCAGGACACAGAGAAGGCAGGCGTTATCAAAGCAGTGGTCAGTGTGCAGAGAAGGCAGGCGTAATCAAAGCAATGGTCAGTAGGGATGTGAATCGTGTGCCCGATCGTTTTAACGATCAGGTTCGGCTGAGGGGGGGGGGGGGAATCTGATCATTAGAGATGTGAATTGGAATCTGTTCCGATTCCAATCCACATCACTAATTTATTTTAGTGAGGCTCGCGCCGATAAAAAAAAACCCCACCCCGACCTTTAAAAATTACCCCCTTAGCCTCCCCCACTCTCCCGACCCCCCCCCCAAAAAACATTTTACACATACCTGGTGATCCAGGGGGGCCGCGGGGAAAGATCTCCCATTCCCGGGCCATCAGCTGCGTTAATAAAAATGGCGCCGAGGCCCTTTGCCCTTACGATGTGACAGGGCAAAGGTAGCGCCGGCGCCATTTTGAATATTGGCAATACGGCCTGAGTGCAGGAGATCGCTGCCGTCCCCCCCGGGACTTTTGGCCAGCTTGGGGGGGCCTCCTGACCCCCACAAGACTTGCCAAAAGTCCAGCAGGGGTCTGGGAGCGATCTCCTGCACTCGGGCCATATTGCCAGTAGTCAAAATGGCGCCGGCGCTACCTTTGCCCTCACTATGTCACAGGGGCCAACCGTCGGCCCCTATGACATAGTGAGGGCAAAGGTAGCGCCGGCGCCATTTTGAATATTGGCAATACGGTCATCCAGTGCTCCTACCATGTGACAGGGGTCGGCCAATGGCATGGATACCCTGTCACATGGTAAGGGCAATGGGCCATCGGCGCCATCTTTATGAGTGGCAGCCGATGGCCCGAGAGCGGGAGATTGCTCCCCGCGCCCCCCCTGGACCACCAGGTAATTTTAAAAGGTTTTGGGGGGGGGGGAGGCTAAGGGGGTCGGTTTAAAGGGTCGGTGGGTTTTTTTTTTTTATCGGGCCATTGGCGCCATTTATATTAGTGGCAGCCAAAATGGCGCCGATGGCCCGAGAGCGGGAGATTGCGCCAGGACCCCCCCCCCCCCCACTGGACCACCAGGTAATTTAACATTTTGGGGGGGGGGGGTTCGGGAGGGTGGGGGAGGGTAAGGGATTGGTTTTAAAGGGTCAGGGTGGTTTTAGGGGTTGTTTTGGTGTGCTGGTTTTCCCGCCCTCCCCCCAAATAATTCCCGTGCCCGATTTAACAATTTTTGATGATAAATCTGGGGAATTTGTATTGTATCACAACTCTAATGATTTTTGATGATTTAAAAAATATCTGACAATTTTTTTAAATTGTCAAAAAATGATTCACATCCCTAATGGTCAGTATGCAGAGAAGGCAGACATAGTCAGGCATAGCAAAGGTCCAAGGCTGGAGAGAAGCTGAAAAGTAGTCAGGCGTAGCGGAGGTCTGGGGCTGGAGAGAAGCTGAAGAGTAGTCAGGCATAGCAATGGTCAAATCTAAAAGTCAGTCCAACACCGACTAACAGGAACAAGGAGAAGAGGAACTGGGAACCACAGGAAACAGGAACACCATAAAGACACAATTCTAGGATCAGCAATGAGTACTCGAGCTTTTATACACTGAAGAGTCTGATGTCAGCATCCGGGTCTGCGGCCAGGTTCCCGGTGTGGGCCTTTTAAAAAAGAACTAGTGATGCGCGTGCACGCACCTAGGAAAGGGCGCAATGCTGATGATGGTGTCTCTCCACGGGCTACGTGGAGAGGCCTGATGAACAGGGACATTTTGGCTGGCAACACTGGGTAGCGTGGCAGGACCAGAGGTGCTGGAGGGCACCCGAGGTCGGAGCTGGCAGCCCACCACCAGATAAGGGGAGCCAGGCACTGGAATCCGTCTGAGAAGGTGAGAGGGCCGCGCCGCGGGGTTGCTGCAGGCGACACATGTAACACATGGCGTTTTCTCAACAAAATCATATATTGGTCAGTTAGTACAAGTGCACAGCTTTATGTTTTGTATTGTTATGCAATATTTTCTTTATTAGATGAATGGAGGACGTCATTGAATAATCACAGTTTTCCTGAAGCAGAGAGCAGGGCTCTCGAAACATATGTATGTTGCCCTTCCTCCATTGCTAATGTCACCCTCCACTGACTCTACCATCTGTCCCTGCATCTTAAGAATACAGCTAAAACTGAAAGGCAGCATATCCTCTTCCAGACTCATAGGGTCATTTATCAAAATGCTATAAGGCATTTTCGCATGTGTTAAGGGCTTATCACATGCGAAAATGCCTTTAACACATGCGATAGCACCATAACGTATGGTGCGATGCAAATCTGAAAAAGAGGAGTGGGATTTACCATTTTGTGAAGCCCTATTGCATGGCTTTAATGCTGATTTTAGTTGCACCTTTTTCAGTAGTCTGTGCAATAGCTTGTGTTAAGGCTTTATTGCATTTGGTGATGTGTTCTCAAATGCCAGCTTTTAGTAGGTTTGAGGCAGAGAGCGAGAGAGAGAGAACACACACCTAGCCATAATACCCTCACCCTAGATATAAATACCTATCTCTATGCGAGGCCCACCTAGTAACTCAAGGTTAGGTTTAGGTATTAGTGTAGGGGTTAGGGGCCACTTTGACATTCAAAGTGAGATGTACGAACAGAGCAGTACTCTTGTGAAGATTTGATGACCCTCGGAGTGAAGAAACTCACCCAAAGATGGGATTTGTGCAATGTTCTCTCAACCTAGTTACTAGGTGGGTCTCCCATAGAGATATAAATACCTATCAAGGGTGAGAGTATTATGGCTAGTCTCTCTCTCTCTCTTACTCACGGTCCCCTCAGTGGTTGTATGTTGTATGTTGGAAATACCACATTCTGGCACTTATCTCAAAGTGTGAAAAAGTTATCAGAATTTGCAGTAACTTAGCTCTTCACATAGGTATTAGCACAAATTGCAATAAACTGCTTATTACCATAAAACACACCCATTTTTCCCCCTCAAAAAAAAATCTCTTTAGTTTGGACGAGGGAATACTAGTAATACAGCTACTAGATGTATTGGAATTTTCACTTATAGGTACCTAGCCAGAAGGAGGCAAAAATCTTTTCCTCTGCCATTTCTACTACACCTTCTTCTTCCTCCCATTCCTTGTGGCATGATGGAAATTTGACAGTCACTAGGAGTGCCCTCTGTAGTGCAGTATTAGTATGTATACTTTCTTCACTGCATTTCCTTAGTTAGTGGAATTTTTTTTTCCAACAGATGACACAGTTTATGTAAAAACAGCTTACCACCGCACACAGTTCGCATACTTTCCCACTCTAAAATGAGAAGCAAAAATCCAAGCCTGGCACTTTTATTCTGTTTCCTAGTCAGCAGTCATATACTGCAATGTGCATCTGTTTAAAAATCTCAGTGTCAATATTGCTCTACAGAAAACTCACACTGACTTTTCTTTTTCCTTTTGCAGTGTTACTGTATACACGGTATAAATGTATCACTGAAAATCAGATATAAGATTAGACACAATAACAAAGGGTGTGTCTGATGAGAAGAAGAACTGTCAAATATAGAATAAAGATGTGTAGTCCCAAAATTTTGGTTGGGTTCTTTGTTTCAGGGTTTTTTCATTATGATTTGGTTTAATGTGGGGTTTTTTTTTGTTTATTTGTCCATGAAAAATGACTCTGCTGGGACTACACCTTGCATGAGGCCCTATTCGAGGTTGAGGCCTGGGGCCAGTTCTCACTGCCAAAAGTTTGAACTAAGGCCTTTTCTCAGTTCTGGGGCCCAGTCCAAGGCTTGATTCTAGTGCTGGGGTCTAGCCTGAGGCCTGGTGCTGAGGAGATAAGACTAGATCTTAGGCTGGGCCTAGGCCTTGGTGACAGTTCCAGGCCTTCAGCCAGGCACCAGTGCTGGGCCTAGTCCTTGGTGAAAGGTCTGAGCTGAGGCCTGTACCTGCTAAGGCCTGACTTTTTTTTTTTTTTTTTTTAAATGCTTGAATATGAAAATACCCAAATATCAGATATTTTTACAGCATATTTTCCATTCTCTGTTTGTTCCATTCAGAATGAACCCAAATTGCTTCATTTGTTGCATTTTATGCATTAGTTTTAAATGAATGCACATCCATAATATGAAGTCCACCTCACATTTTACTTCTAGACTCTCAGCATTTTCTAATTTATTTCTCACTGATTTTCAATTTCTCTTTGGCTATCAGAGCTACTCATCCACCTTCTCTACAGCCCAGAGCTAAATGCACTGAAATGGTGCTTGACTCAAACTTTCAGCTTGAAAATAAAAGGGGAAGTCACTGTCAATCCATGCAGATACCAGCTAAAATAGGCTGTTTAAAAAAATGGCTTGATCGGTCTTTTATTTAGAACATTTACAGCGTTAGAATATCACATTCACAGATTTTTTTTAAGACGGCAACAGTCACAAAATAAAAACTGCATAGCAGCGAGTAGTCAAATAATCATACACCTGGATTTAGACATTAAAAACAAGTTTATTTAAAGTCTTTAAAGCTTTCTTTAAAAACCTAGGATATTTTAGGTTTCTCAGTTCATTTGGTAACGAATTCCAAACGGTTGGACCTACTATTCAAAGTCTTCTCTCTCTAGTTTCATCCAGACACACAATTTTAGGAGAGGGGATATCCAGAATATTCTGATTTGCAGATTGGAGAGATCTCACCAGGGAATGTATTTTCATGATGGCATTTATCCATGGTGATTGAACATTATGGGGTACATTTTTAAAAAAAGCGCGAGCGTGTACTTTTGTTTGCGCACCAGGCGCAAACAAAAGTACGCAGGATTTCAATAGATACGTGCATAGCCGCACGTATCTTTTAAAATCTGGGGTCGGCGCGCGCAAGGGGGTGCACATTTGTGCACCTTGCGTGCCCGCCGAGCCCTGCGTGCGCTGCCCGTTGCCTCCGATGCCGTTCCGAAATCTGAGCGACCTCGGAGGGAACTTTCCTTTTGCCTCCCCCCACCTTCCCCTCCCTAACCCACCCCCCAGCCCTATCTAAACCCCCTACCTTTAACGCAAAAGTTATGCCTGCTGGTGGCCCGTTGGCACGCCATCACCAGACCCAGGGGCTGGTCTGGAGGCCTCGGCCATGCCCCCCCGGAATGCCCCCAGGCCGGCACCATGCCCCCCGGAATGCCCTGAACGTCACGCCCCCCCGACACGCCCCCTTAGCAAAGCCCTGGGACTTACACGTGTCCTGGGGCTTGCATGCGCCGTCGAGCCTATGCAAAATAGGCTCGGCGCGCGCAGGGTTTTTTTTTTTTTAAGGGTTACGCGCATTGCTTATGTGCATAACCCTTTTAAAATCCGCCCCTATGTGTGAGAGAATGTATGATTGTGGAAAGTTTATATTGAATTCTGAATGCTATTGGTAACCACTGGAGTTGCTGTAAATTGGGGTAATGTGTAATAGAAATGTGGATCGGGTGGCTGATCGTTTCCGCTTTCAGGTTCGTGTGGCCGCGGGAAAATCTCATATTCCCACGGATCGGCATTTTTTGTCGTGAAAAATTGTTTTCGGCTTAGTGCGCAGTAACTCCCGTTAGCGCACAGTAACTCCCGTTAGTGCACGTTAACAAAAAGTAGCAATAACTAACGCTTTTTTGTTAGAGTGCGCTAACGGGAGTTAATGCGCACTAAGCTGAAAAAGTATGAATTTCCTAATCGTCAAAAAACGATTGCACATCCCTACTCAGGAACTATTATGTCAGTCAGTAAGTGAGCTCCCTCTCCCTTCCTGTCATAACTCCGGTCTGTCTAGAGTGAAGTGTGACATCACTAGTTGCTAACTGCCTTAGGAGAAAAAAAAACATGCAGTTTTGCTTATCCCATAGACTTGGGAAATAAAACAAGTAAAAACATGTTTTCATTGATTTTTGAGTCACTGACCAGTTAACATTTTCAATGAACTGTAATGAATCTGCCTGATTCAGTTTGAATTCCTTATTTGTTTTAAACAAATGTACATCTCTAGACTGCACTGATCCCCTCTATGGCTGTAAGTTCTTTGGAAGAAATCTACAAGATAGCTTCTACTTCATGGACTTCAGTGCAATGAGCTACATTAGGAGATTGCAGTCATGTATACGAGCAATGAAAAGCAGATTTTCAGAACATCACTTTGCTTTGACATTCTATTGCATCCTCTTTTGATTTTATTCCTAAGACTATTTTCTTAATGAGGACATTTTTCAAAAGCCATTTGTGCATGAAAATGGGGTCTTTGAAAATTGCCTACTGTGAGTAAAGTTATGACCATTTTACCATTAAGGGGGTCATTTTCAAAAACGATTGCACGTGATCACTAAATGGGGGCGGAGTTGGACCCGGAAGAGGAGGAGTCGGGGCGACACCGGGGCCGAAGCTGCGGACACATCACTGGCGGCAAAAGGTAAGGACCCTTATCGCCGCTAGGTGTAGTTATTTGGTGCTAAAGCCGGCAGCCAGCTCACCGCAGTGGTGCGATGGCTGCAGGCTTTCACAGGCCCGCCCCCCGCTTCGCCCGTCCCACCCCCTGTTACCGCCAGATTCTCTAAGGTCGCTGACCTTAGAGAATCCAGGCCTAAGTGAGCAACTTTACCTACAGTAAAGGGAGGTCTTCCTGGGAAGGAATTAGGCAAAAGTTTTAATTTATATGCATATTTGTTTTTCCAAACATGTTTGCACAAATGTACTTATACAAATAGCAGGTGCAAATTTGTGCATATACTTTTTTTTAGGCAATTTTTCTATGAAAATTGCTGTATAGCCTGTAAGCAAAGGTATCCATGGACTTTGCACCTGTGCCCAGTCTGAAAATTGCCCTCTATTTTAGCCATTGTTCATACTTTTATAATAAGATGGGTAGGAATTACTATTTGATTCATATTGATACTATCTGATCAAAGATTACAACTGGAATGCTGTGATATTTTGATTAATACACTCTGAAAAATGCTATTTTGTGGCCTTTAGTCTACTATTTCTGAGGATATAATTTATTATACAATAATTAAAATGAGAGGAGATGGCCCATTTTCAAGTTATTCCCGTAGACTTCAATGAATATCCTTGTTCCAGAGAGACAATTTCTATAAATATCAATTTAATGTGAAAAACAGTTGTAGTATACTGCTTATCAAAATCACTTTGTATTGTCTCCCTCAGCATCTACTATCCTGGTGAGATGAGCATGCAGTTTTCTATATTTCATTCATCTCAGCTTTCCCAGTCCTCTATGTATTGTCACCAAGCTTTGAAATAAGGCTAATTCAGTGAGTTACCTGAATATGCAGTTGGCCATATCCCTGTGGACTGGCTGGACTATATCTGACCGCCACCAATATGCCAGAATTCACCCGCTTGATCATTGGTGAGTTGTTTCCTTTTGATTCCCACCCAGCTATCCTGTAACCTGCACTGTCACTAGTTTGTGGTTTCATTATCTGCACCTTTTCTTTCCCTCTGTTTTAGATGGAGTGAAGTTGGATTGTTTGTGCTTGCAATGCTTTAACCTCCCTACTTTACCATAATTCTCTCTATATATGTCAAGGATGCCTGAATTTTGTTACAGTACTGGTTTCCACCACTTCTGCTGGTAGATTACATAAGACATCTACGACCCTCTCAGTAATGAGATTATTCCACATATCTACCATTTTTTCCTATTTTCTCTGAACCTTCTTGCCTACAACTATAGATCATGTCATGTTTTTAAATTTTCTTTTCTATGTAAAATTTATGTTTTCTGTACTTTATTGAATATATTTTTTAAAGAAACAAGAAATATGATTTCTCTATTTTCTCTATGGTTGATGGGGATGCTTGTTCCTTCCCTGTTGAGTAGAAATGTTCATTGCTCATTAATGATTTCCATCATTTTGGATAAGAAAGAAAAGCTAAAAGCTAGTGATGTGTATGTAGCAAACCAACAATGCCTGTAAAATCTAAGAGAGCCAATCATTCATCTGTCAGAAAAATACTGGGATTTAAATTCCAGCTACCTGAAAGATCCATTGGATGCACCTTTCTGCTATCAAAGATACAGATGTGTGGGGTCTGATTTATAAATCATGTTTCCTAATTTGTGCCTGAGAGAAAAGTTTTTAATAAGATCAGATCCAGAATTTTAACATATGAGCTCTACCACTGATTCCAAGTATGAAATGCTCATATTCATTTTCATGAATATTCATTGTTTCGGTTCACAATAGAAATCTTTAGGATGCCATTTAAGGTGTTATTATCCAGACCCAAAAAAGAAGCAAGTTTGAGTGAAATATTTGGAACAGATTTTGAAATGTATTAGTACACTGGACATTCTCTATTTCACCTATCTTTTTTCCTTCATGAGTTCAAACAAATCTTTGATTCTTATGACAGATCTTTGGTATATGTCTGGCATTTTTTGATCAATTGGGACTTTCTGCTTTTTTGCCTCTGCACTGTGTTGTGTTTCTAAAGCCCTAGGGAATTTGTTTAGTACGTTATATCTTGAAGGTTCATGCTGTGCTGTTGAGACAGCCATTCATCATTCCTGAATTCTTTTCTGATTCTGAACCTCATCCATTTGAAAGCATGAGGCAAAGTCTTTATGGGGGTCATTTTTTTTTAAACAGCCCATATATATTTAGGTGGTAATTTTATATCAACCCACATAAATTTGTGGGCTGCTATAGACCTAAGATGCACCAATATTCCAAGCGAACTTACTCGTGTAAGTTACATTGAAAATTCCACAAAAACTAATTGCACAAAATTACACCTGCTACTTTGTGTGAGGAAAGTTTGTGACAAAATATATGCACTTAATGGATAATTTTCAAACAATTCTAACAGCCCCATGTAAGCATGTATTTGGGTATGTGGAGATCTACTACAGTATTTCATAATCTGCGTATATCTGTCTGGGCAGATTACAAAATTTACGTATTTCTGCCCCCAACATATACATGTATATTTCAATACTCACAAATATTTTGCAATATAATGAAAGTGCACGCTTTCTTTATTTTATAAACATATGCTTGTATATTTTATGCCTGAAAAAATATGACATATGTACATAAAACTTTGATTTATGCATGAAAGTAGGTATATTTTTAAATATGGGCACATTCCTGAAATCCTCAGTTTGTCAATACCTCCTGCAGTTCACCAAGAGCCTTCTAAACTTCACCCTGAACTCCCCAATTCACTCAAAACTCCCAACTAAATCCAGAAGACAGACAAGTCTGATTCAATTGTTTTAGTTAATTAGCTGGTGTAAAATTGCACAAAGTGTTTAATGTATTAGCATAAATCTCTTATAAAATAGCAATTTTCATGCATACCAGAATGCCCTTAGACTACCCCAGAATGCCCCTTCACCACCCCTTTTTCGTGCAGGTAAATGTGCACAAAACCAAAAATACATGCATATTTTGTTTATAAAATAGCATGTATATCAAAATAAAAAATATACACCTTAATGCAAACCCTGCTGAGACTCAACCCCCAGAATGCCTCTCCTCAATTTGAATAAAGTTAAATGTATATAGGGTGCATGCACATAATTTTATATATTAATCACCCAGGCATTTTTTTTTTTTTAAAGGAACATTCTTGCAGATAAGGCACTGTTTTTCTCATAGAAATCCTATTGAAATTTACCTTTCCTAAGGTCTTTACAGCTTTTCAAAGAGAAAGTATGCATATGCTTTCCATTTGAAAATAATCACACCAAAACTGCCAGTGCACTTATACTTGCTAATGTATATGCAGTTATTTTTTTAAATGAAAATTACTAGGTATGTGCATTTTTTGCTCCATTTGTTTTATCAGTATGCACATATCTCGTGAATAGTAGGCACGTATGTGGACAGTTACCCACATATGCGCATACCATCAGGTTTTCGCACCTACTATCCATTTGAGAGATACGCGCATGCCTCTGAAATGAATGGAACAATGAATACACATCCCTAAAAAAAAACCACATGCATATTTTTTACTATGCTAAAGTATGCATTTAAATTCAAACCCATCCCCAACCCTGTCTTCGGGAAGTCCTCCACTCAATGCAGGTAAATATACATACATACAGACCCTGCAAACATTTTTCTGAGCATAAAGGGCAAGCAATTTTATAAAAGTTAAATTGCCATAGGATTTACTTTCTATGTGATCTTTTATGGCCTGATTCATCTACCAAGTTGTTAAATACTGGAGGGAATATATTGGCAAATATACAGGCTTTTACAAATAGTAACTATGATATTTTATCAACACCCTTCATTCTGCCTTTGACAAGTCTCAAAACACTCATTATTCCTCAGACTTTTCAAAGTGCAAATCCTGACAAGATTTACTTCTGTTAAAAATAAATGAAGTTATCAAATCAACAAAAATATCCAGTAAGTCAAACTAAGTGGTATAAACAATAAATGAAAACATACAAAAAGGCCTCCAGTCCTATCAAACAAGACATTACTAGTTAAAGAATAATCCTTATTTTTCCCCAAGTATTCTCATGCAGGCCCCTTCCTATGTCCTTGCAACTAAGAGGATCATGTTGTAGGTTGCTGAGACTTTATACAACTCACTTCAGCTCTGGAATGGGGAGATATACTCCAGGGACCTTAGGGATAGTAATTGTATTCATTTCAAAGATGGGGCTGAACGTGTTACAGATATGACCTTTAGGGAGATTTTCACAAGGGATGTTTATATCCTGTTTCCATCATCAGTCACACTATAGGGCTACCACTCTGCACTACCCTGAATCTGCCTTCAATTTAAACAAACCCTCCATTAGATCTAGTCATTGCTCTGGGTCACGGGAAGCACTGTCATGAAGCTTTACTTGGAATGCATCCTTAGGCCTAATAGAAAATCCTTCAGAGTGTTCCTACCCCTTCCAAAATGTATGCCCACTGAATATATATGGCCCCTATTATATGCAGTATGTAGTGCATCATGGCCCTAGACACCTTGCTATGTGGACCACAACCCTATGTTTAAAATTCTGACAAAGTCTAACTCTGTGCCCAAATCACAAGCGAGGCATCATTAAGTTACATACTGCTGAAATCAAGCTTCTGTATGACAAGGAATCATAGTAGGGCCTTGTCACCACCTATATGACATGGGTGTCCCATAGTTAGGAGCACTTCCCTTTGCTTAGAGCTCTCCCAAACTGCCTTTATGATCATCCACATCACACTCTGGAGCATATGAGCACAACTAATGACACACATTTGCTGTACTTTCCACAGGTAATAACCCCTCATTGCAATCAGAGGAAGAGAAGCAGGAGCAGAGGAAGGAGGAGCAAAAGGAAGAGCAGGAGGGGGAATACAGTGATAAAGTCCCAGTCCCTCCTGCACAGGCAACAAATGCCACCACTAAGGAGAAGCAGGATGCTCCTCTCCCACCAGCAAACCCAGTGGCGGCTGTCCAGCCCCTCCATCCCCAACCTATATACCCTGGGCCAAAAGAATATTTCTATTTCCATCCTTGCAGGGCCTCCTCTCTATTATGCCCAGGGATGTAGGGATGCTGGGGCTCAGTCTGGCCAGTCCTTGCTGATGAGAGGAGGCCTGGATCTCTGTCTCTCTCTCTCATCATTTTCTGCCTTGCCAGATGCTTATAAGCAATGTTTATTGATTGTAGCACCCACTCCAGGTGATGATCCTGTGTCTTAGTAGGCTTTTGGGTAGGGTATGCAAATGGTGGAAGCGATGTTAGGGACAATGGGATTTGATCCCACTCCTTAGATGTTTGGGGCCAGAAGATTTAGTGGGGACTTTGAACAGCACAGATGATCTGGTAAATATAAAAATAAGAAATGTTAAGGAGGCCTGCCTTTGAAGGCCCCCTAGTGGACCAACATTAGGTATGGCTTCGAATAGACAGCACTATATAAAGAAGCTTAGCCTGCCACACTTTTGTTGGTCCAACAGCCCATACAGAGTTGCTCCATGTTCCTCTGTTACCTGACCTTCTCCCTGGCCTCTGTTCCTGCTCCAGCTTCTGGTTCCTAATCCAGTTCTGCTTGGGCTTCCTGTTCTCTAATTCTGGTTCCTAGCTCTTGCCTTGGTTCTCTGATGCTCTTTGTATCTCTGATTTGCCTGCACCTGCAAAAACCTGGCAGCCACTTGAAATCATGGGTCTGACCTGCCAAAAATGGTGGCTGCTACTGGTGAACATTCCTGCACCAGAGTGCCCACATTTCCTTAAGGTATGTCTATCTGCTACTAAACGTATGGTCTAGACCCATAGAGGAGTGAACCCTGACAGTTGAGAGGAATCTGAGCTGAACCGCTGGAGTTTGCATGATATAGTGGGCTGCCTTGTTGAGACGCAGCACCATCTCATCATGGCGGTAAAACTCATTGCTATAAGGCTCCCACCACATCGACCAGACGTCTAAGTATGCAGCTCCCAGCCTTCCTAGATCTCTGGGCCCTCATTTTGTTTCTGTAAATAGTTTGCAACCTAGATTGCCCCACCCTGTCCCTTTTTTTTAGCCTATTGTACATAGTTTTAAAAAGTTTAATGTTATAAATACAAGTTAATTTTATACATTTATATTTACTTTGGGTGTGTGTATCAAAAGACCAGTGAATGAAAACGTGACCTGGTTAATTTTATCATAAATTTAGCTGAATATATTTAGCAAGGGACTTACACTATTAAGCCCTGCTGAATAGCTAATTAGCTTTAACTGGTTAACTTCCCTTTGTCCATACCATTAAATATTGACCTCTGTGTGTTTTCCTACCCAGGACAGCTATCTTATTTCTTAAATGCTCACCAATCTACAATGGTGCCTGAATTGTCAAGATTCTTTTTATTCTTCATTACAACACTAGATTGAAAAGTTGTTGGGGTTTCAAATTGATTGATTTTAATTTATTATAGCCAATATGGCATTTTATTTTCTTATTTTCTCTTTGTTCCCTTATGAGTGACTTATTTTATATTAGTTCTTCATATTGACATCTCAACTGTGAACTTTCATTTTTTAGGGGATCATTTATCAAAATGCATCAGGGCTCGAACACCTGTGATAACACCATAATGCATGTGAGAAACACCGCAATACAAAGGGGTAGATTTTTAAAACTTATATGCACACATCCATGTGTGTGCGCTACCCAGCACGCACACAGGGTCATGCAAATTTATAAAATGCCGGGCCGGCGCTCGCATGGGGGGGGGGTCTAATTCTGCAAAATCACATGGCGACGCATCGGGGCCTTCCCAACCCCTTCCCTTCCCCATCCTAACTACACCAGTTTTTTTTGTTGTACCTTTTGCTTCTGCCAAATGGCCGCTGTGCCGGGCACCTCTAGCCCTGTCGTCCCCCCCGGACTGCTCACTCCCAGACCATCCTGCCCTGCCCCCCAGACTGCCCCACCCCGCCCCCCAGACTGCCCCATTTTAAAGCCCCGGCACTTACACTCGTCCCGGGCCTATTTGAAAATGGGCCTAGCGTGCGTAAGGCCTGGCCACGTGTGTAAACCTCGGGATTTATTCATGCCAGGGTTTGAAAATCTACCCCAAAATGCATATCTAAATGTGAACATTTTATTCAAGAAGGAGTAAATGGAAGTGAGGGCTGATTAATGTTGCATGTGATAACGTAACGCACAATATCGTGGGATTTAATGCCGGAAATAAGTACACCTTTTTTCTTGGTGCTATGCCTGAGATAACTGAAACCGTATTTAATGCAAATCCTATTTCAGAAGATGAGAGAGATAGAGTTATTTATCACATGCATTAGGGCCCTAACGCCTGTATTAATGTTCTAATGTGTTTTGATGCATGATCCTATTAGTTTGTCATAAAGTGCATTTCTTTAAAAAATGTATTTGATATTTTGTGTTTTTTCTAATGATTTATGATGAAATATTCTATTTTATATTTGGCCTATAGACCTAGTATTGTATTGCATTCAGCTGAGAAAATTTAGTAATAGTACCTTCTGCTAAGAAAGCCTACCTTCAAGATACTTGTACGAGAGCTTTCTCTGTAGTCTAACCTTCACTTTGGAGATGGGGAACTAAAGGATGTTTCAGAAAAGACTGAAAGCTCATTTGTTTTGGCAGGCTGATGGGGTTTCAGATTCTATTGTATTATGGTTTTATGTGTATGTATATGAATATATGTTTTAAGCTTGTTTTAAATGCAATTATGCATGAAATCACTGAATCTACCTAAAATGGTTTATTCTGATATTGGTGGAAAATAGAGTTTTGGGTGGAAATTTTATAGTAAGTGAAAAAGGAAAAGGAACGCTACTAATTTTTATGAGAACTTGGAGGTTTAGTTTTGAAAGTATATACTATTGTATATATTTCAGAACAATTATAAGAAAAATATTCTAGAAGTACAATAATCATTTAAAATTACCCCTTAGATAAAAGTTGATGCAGGAACAAATGTTATTGGGAAACACTAATCACATGAATATATACTAATATGTTAAATTGAACACTTCACAAGTTGTTACAATAATAATTTTTGAATTTATTTTTAGATTTAACTGATGCTTTTTAATTAATAGCTCAAAGAGAGTTACAGTTAGATACAGTAGGATTTTCTTGGCCCCAGAGAGCTCAAATTCAACCTAGCACAAAAATGTTGAAATCTGCAATCAGATGGTATTTTAAAGACTGGCAGTATTGGTGTAAATTCCACAGATACTTTCTTTGAAAATGATCTTAGGAAAACTTCCTCCACATATTTATACCTACTAACTTACAGGGTCATTCATCAAAGTGTGTTAGGCCATTATCGTGGGCGTTAGGGCCCTAACACCCACAGTAACGCCATAACGCATACATTATTTTTCACAGCGTGTGACACAAATGCAAATTTTTAAAATGTGTCAAAGAGGAGGAGCTTGGGTGGGGTTTATGAAAATAAGGGGCATTAATGCTATGTGTAATAGCGTAACACATGTTATTGCATGCTTTTAATGCTGGAAATAACTATACCTTTCTTCTTGGTGTTAAGCTATGTGATATGTCTGAAATGGCATTAGTCATATTTATCATGAATGCCTTTTTGGGTGGGGGGAGAGAGAAAGGAGGAAGGAGATGGGAGAGGGAGAGAGAGCCACTGGGGTGGCCCACATAATTGTGATTTATTTATACCACTATAGAAGGGTCATCTAGTAACTGGAGGTGAGGTTTTAATGGTAGACTAGTGTTTTGGGGCCAGTTTTACATGCACAGTCAGACGTATGAACAGCAGTCCACTTCAGTGACGATTGGATGTGATTTGGAATGAGGAAAAATACACAAAGATGAAATTTCTACAATGTTCTCTCGCTGCAGATCTTGAAAAAAATATATTTTAATCTAAATCATATACATGCAGAGAGCGAAAAAAATCACAAAACAGTGCTTCCCTCTTTATTCACCACACAACTGTCATCATGTATCTTAATTTACAAATTTTTTAAGAATACCACAATTTTCTGCTTTAAAAATATGTTGATGCATTTCACATTAATACATCACCTAGCTACTCAAATCTACTATGGCAAACTTTCAACAACAAATAACTGCATGCCCAAAATCAGGCAAATTCCTAAAACCTATTAAATAGGAAAAGTGTTGTAAGTTCTATCCCAAATACAGTGAAAACCGTGAATACAGATCCAGAAAGATAAATATCTAAAAAATAAAATGCAAGCATACATTGCAGAAATGTGAAATTTAAAAACAAAGAGGACTATTGCCCAACTGCTATTGTTGTTTTGGCATTCAGAAATGCCAGCTTCAAGGAATACGTGTCCTCTTCAAAAGTGAGAACTACATCACAGACCCTGTCTGGTGTTCATTTTTTCATGTAAAGTAAAATTTTGCATCAAAGACCCTTTCAAACACCTCCTCAAAATGCTCCATTTCTAATGGACTCTGAAGTCTCACTACAAAAGAGATGAAAGACTGTACTTTTAAAGAAAGGTAAATGCTGGCATCTTCACTTAACTATCAACTTCATTGATGAGGTTGAAACAGTGGTTATTGGACTAGTAATCCAACTGCTTCATGCAGATAATACTAGGATCCACTGAAGCATATTGTACCCCATAGTGAATACAAAATGGCATAGAACAATGAAAACAAGAGCAATTTATTATTAGACATTCAAATAAGAGCTTGAAAGTGAGCTCAATATCATACACAAATGCCTACTACACTGACCACTTAAGAGGCCAGAAATAAACTGAGCACACAGGTAGAATACCAGCACAATAAGTTCATTAAATATTGTCTCTGTATCTATGGGGAAAAGGCTTAGTAAATCAGGCCATTGTGTGTTTGAAACAATATACTTATGGGAACTGGAATAAGCACCAAATAAAATACAGATCAAGCAAGTCACACTGCATAGTTGACAGGAAGCATGGGAATGGATTAATCCATATCAAGACTCAGTCCAAATGGTATAATGCTTTTAAGTTTTAATATCCAGTGTTCTATTCTAAAAAGGGTACATGCCCGACCTCTCTCATGCCAACTAATAGGGGCTTTGTCTAAAGCATAGAAATACAAGTCTCTGAAAGTATGCTCTTGTTGGATAAAGTGATTTATAACTGGTGGTTCTGTCCTTTAATTATGACTGCAGCTTTGATGTTAAAATATCCAATATTTTAAGGAGCATTTAGTCTTCCTAACACATAGTTTATTACATCAACAAAGTAAAACAAACCAGAAAGGAAGAATTGCAATTCATTAAAAAAAAAAAAAAAAAAATTAAAGTGATATGTAATCCACTTTGTTTAAAATAAAAAAAAATGTTATTTCTTGACAGGGGGGAAACAGAGCAGGCATCACATTTGTAATGACTACATAGTGATCATATTTCAAAGATCTTACCATTGTACATTCTGGTGGTAAGGCAGAAGGAATAAGGTTGTTTCTAGAATTGCTACTAAGGATATGCAATCATTTTGCATTTCATTACTTTGTACGTGAGCCTCTATTAGTACATACATGGGCTAGTGAACATGTATGCAAGTATTTTATTATCTGCGTATGTACCCATGCACAGATTATAAGGTACACACATTTTTTCAACAAAACATATGGGCGAATGTGCTTTACGTGAGCAAATGTTCACATGCATGTTTGTGCAAATATTTTTGTGCACAAGTGACTATGTAAATGGAACTTACTCTGAAGCGAGATCGGTGTTAAGTGGTGTGCCCCAAGGATCGATGTTGGGACCGGTCCTGTTCAATATCTTTGTGAGTGACATTGCGGATGGGATAGAAGGTAAGGTTTGTCTTTTTGCGGATGATACTAAGATCTGCAACAGAGTGGACACGCCAGAAGGAGTGGAGAGAATGAAATGGGATATAAAGGAACCTGGAAGAGTGGTTGAAGATATGGCAGCTGAGATTCAGTGCCAAGAAGTGCAGAGTCATGCATATGGGGTGTGGAAATCCGAAAGAACTGTATTTGATGGGGGGTGAAGGACTGATGTGCATGGAGCAGGAGAGAGACCTTGGGGTGATAGTGTCTATCGATCTGAAGTCGGCGAAACAATGTGACAAGGTGATAGCTAAAGCCAGAAGAATGCTGGGCTGCATAGAGAGGAATATTGAGTAAGAGAAAGGGTGATGATCCCCTTGCACAGGGCCTTGGTGAGGCCCCACCTGGAGTACTGTGTTCAGTTCTGGAGACCGTATCTCCAAAGGGACAGAGACAGGATGGAGGCAGTCCAGAGAAGGGCAACCCAAAAGGTGGATGGTCTTCATAAAATGACTTATGAGGAGAGATTGAAGAACCTAAATATGTACACCCTGGAGGAGAGGAGGAGCAGGGGTGATATGATACAGACTTTCAGATACTTGAAGGTTTTAAATGATCCATGGTCAAACAAACCTTTACGATGGAAACAAAATGAGTAGAACTAGGGGTCACGATTTGAAAGCTCCAGGGAGGAAGACTCAGAACCAATGTCAGGAAGTATTTCTTCAGGAGAGGGTGGTGGATGCCTGGAATTCCCTTCCGGAGGAAGTGGTGAAGACTAAAACTCTGAAGGATTTCAAAGGGGCATAGGATAAAACACTGTGGATCCATAAAGGCTAGAGGATGGAATGAAGAGTAGAGCCATGAGGGTGGCTTGCTGGAATGTTGGCTACTACCTGTGATTACTACCCTTACTCAAAAAGCCTTTTGCACAGTTTAACCACCCCAACATTGCTCTCTGCTTCAACGACAAGGGGAAATGTGGAAAAGAGGAAATTTGCATTTAGATAACAACCAAAAAGGACTGAACTTCACAATCTGTGTAACAAATAAGTGTGGGGGTAGCTTGATTATTACGGCGGTTACTAACCTAAACCAATTAAGCGTGATACTTTGAATGCATATACAGTGCTTGCTTTCTGCTTCTACGGCAGGGGGAAAATGTGGAAAACAGGATTACATTCAGACAACACCAACAAGGCATCGATCTGTGCAGTCTGGGTAAATAAGCATCGGGGTAACTTGCTTGATGCGGCAGTTACTGCCCTTAACCATAAGCCTTATGCTCACCTTTGATACAACTCCAGCATTACTCTCTGCATCAATGACAGGGGATGGCAGGAAAGTTGAATCAAACAGTTACCAACAAGGGCCGTGAACTTGGTGGCTGATGAAACAGATAAGCATGGGAAAATAAGTGTGGAAGCTTGCTGGGCAGACTAGATGGGCCGATTGGTCTTTTTCCGCATCATTTCTATGTTTTTATGTTAAATGCAAACATGTATGTGCACATGCACGTATGGCACCTGTTTTTTGCGATGTGCATGCATGTCTAGTTTCTCAGGAGTGGGCTTATTTCTAGATTCCCCCCACCCCCCCCCCCACCCCCACAAGACAGCCAAACTTCATCATCAACGATGTGGAATGGCTGGCATCCCTGGTGGTGAGAAATGAGATGCTGCTTTTCCCCCCATCCTAGGGGAGCCAGAAACTGCCAGCATATGAGGTAGGCCTGGAGAGGCCTCCAGGCAGAATTTAAGAAAGATTACATCCTTTCCCATGAAGGATAAGTGCATTGTGTGAACTAAGAAGGTGGGTGGTGGTAAGGGGGTGGGAGTCTTAGGGGTGGGCTAGGAGTTTTAGGAATGCTTTAGGGTGAAACAGGAGGCGGCAATAGGAGTTCATTTGAGATAGTAGAGAGTTGATGTGGAGTATACAGGGGGAACCAATGTGGCGTTCTAGCAGAGCAAGAAGTAACAGGCAAAAAATGGAAGCTGTTAAAGGTTTACATGATGTTAATGACTTATCAATGTACATGTATGCAATGCATAAATTATTATACTGAATGAGTTAAAGAATAGTTACATCTTGAGCCAAAAGTCCTACTTAGAGATCTAATTAAGAGAAAGAACATCCTCAGGGACTTGTTATAGGTTTTATTGCAGGCACCTATGGCAGATCATAACAATGTCCATCTTCCAGAAAAGAAGAAAATCGGGCCATTCGTACAATTAATCTTACTCCTCTGTAGATATTTGTAGTCCCAGAGTTATCCCTTTATTATGATAATGTATCAGAATGGGGTTTTCAGAATGGCTGGATTGGCCCAATACCTCCCTTCCTTGCAGGGCAGGGATGGTCTCTGCACTGGTTATCTTTCTGGCCAAGTGGCAGGACATCTCATCTAGCTGCAAAAGAGAGAGAACAAAGATCCATGCTACTGACTCAAGACTTCAGTTGAAAACATTTAAACATAGTAATCTATAGAGGTCACAGAACCAGCAAAATTAAGAACCAAACATTGCATTCCTATTTCTCTTAATAGATTGAGGACATTGAAAAGAAGGCCCTGAATCTGTGTTACAATCTTGGAGCATGGCTAGAGCAGGTGCATGCGAGGTGGGAGAAGGCCTCAGGAAAAATATGGCCATTAGGGAGATGTCAATATGCTTTGTCTATTTCTTGCTTCCATCACTGGCCCCACTATTGCTCTGCCCATCAGCAACACCTTGTATCTCTTTAGAGCATCAAGCAAATCTCAGGCACATTCACTTTGTCCTTTCCTATTCCCTAGCTAACCACCAGCACTGTCATGAAGCATAACTTGCATAAAACCCCACAGGCCTAGTATCTAACTCAAGATGGTCTACTTCTACAAATCTCACCTTGGGATATAAATGCTTCTGTCCTTGAAACACCCATTCATTAGATGCTGCATTATAGCACTTGATGGCTTGCAGTCTTAACCACTGCCCACACTATTTGTTTTATTCATTTATTTCAGATACTTATATGCCTTCAATCCGTAGTTCTTAGTGGTTTACAATAAAAATATACAAAAAAATGCTAAAAAAAAAAAGACAAAAAAAAATTAAAACAGACCTAAATATATAAACTTAAGATATACATAATGGAAATGCAAAGTACTGCATGCTCACATCTACAAAAAAAAAGTGTAGGCCTTGGAAAGACATAGGCATCAGCTCAGTCTCTAAAGACCCAGACAAAAAATGTGTCTTCAATTGTTTGTTAAAATATTTAGGGGCAGATTTTCAAAGCCCTATGCGTGTAAATCCAGGAGGATTTACGCGCGCAGAAAGCCCCAGAACGTGCGTTAGTTCAGGGGCCGGAGCCTCCAGGCACAGCGGCCATTTGGCCTTGTCCCCAGGATCACAGGCTGACTGTTGGCTGGCGGAACATATATAATAAAGGTTGGGGGGGTTAGGTAGGGCTGGGGGGGCAGAAGGAACATTCCCGAGGTCGCTCCAATTTTGGAGCGGCCTCGGAGGGAACGGGGAAAGCCATCGGGGCTCCCCTAGGGCTCGGCGCGTGCAAGGTACACTAGTGTGCACCCCGTTGCGCGTGTCGACCCCGGATTTTATAAGATGCGCGTGGCTGCGCACGCATGTTATAAAATCAGGCGTACTTCTTAAACTCCGGCCCTTAGTGCATTCAAACATGCAAAACTACATTGGAAGAGAATTCTAGTTCACAGATCCAGCCACAGAGAATGTCCACTCTTGAGTAGGGATGTGAATCGTTTTTCTGACGATTGAAAATATCGGAAGATATTTTCAAACTCGTCAGAATTCAGGGGGCCCCCGAACCCGATAGGAAAACACCATGAAATTTTTCGTGGAGTTCTTATCATTTTTTGGGGGGGTGCAGGAAGAAAGGGCACTTAAAAGTAAATCCCAAACCCACCCTGACCCTTTAAATTTAATTCTTTCGCATCCCCCACCCTCCCGACCCCCCAAAAATTTTTTAAAGAACCTGGTGGATCTTCCGCTCTCAGGCCGTTGGCTGCCACTAATCAAATGGTGCCGATGGCCCTTTGCATGTGACAGGATATCCGTGCCATTGGCTGGCCCCTGTCATATGGTAGGTGCACTGGAAGGGGGGGGCGGGAGGGTGGGGGAGGTGAAAGAATTAAATTTAAAGGGGTCGGGGTGGTTTTTTTTTTCGGCACGACACAGCCGATTAAAACGGGTAAGAATCACGGGAACGAAGATTTCCATGTTTTTACCAGAACTCAATACTGGAAACACGTCCGGTATCGATTCACAACCCTACTCTTGAGTATCAACCAAACAGGCCTGAAAGATTGAAAGAATGTCAAGTTGGCCCTTTTGAGAGGATACAAAATACTTGAAGGATTGTATACATGAAACATTTGATTGCCCCATAGAAGGGGAATCCATTTTCAATAACATGAATTAGTAGAGTGATCTTGTACTGATCTGTTCTTTGATTGGGAGCCAATGCAAATCTTTTAAGATAGGGGTCATGTGTTCCTGCTTTCTGCAACTGACTACCTGCCATGAGCAGAATTTTTTAAGATTTGTATTGCTCAAGGATGGTTCATGGGAGTACTCAACCGCAACGCATAATCTAAAGTTGGGGAGAAGTAACAACTGTCAATTGACTGAAAGTCATGATTATTCAGTAATGGTTTCAAAATTTTCAGACAAAGTTTATAATACCTTGAGCAGGTACATAATTCACTGAGCCAAACTCCATGCTCCTTTTAATAGCTAAGCACCATTGTTCAAAAATACTATAGTACTGAAGCTTCCATATGAAAATGAACCAATATATGACCTTGCCACCATCTAACAGACATGGGTGTCTCCATTCTCTCCCACTAATGACATAGAATCTAACAGCTCCTAAGAAGCTGCATGTAATACTCTGGAGCTTACAAGCTGATGGAATGACATACATGCTGTTTGCTTTATTCACAGATTCTACCAGCTCAGAGGAGGAGGATGAGGCAGAAGAGCACCTGGCCCCTACTGCAGCTGACAAAGCTGTGACCATTGCTGGGGATTAGGAGGCAGCACCTACCACTAACTCCACCATCACCAGCAGGGGATCCAGCAGTGGTAGTACAGCCATTCCACCTCTACACTCATGGGAAGCCCCAGAACAGCATCAGCTGGCATCCTTCACCCCTTCCCAGTAGGGCCCCCCCCCCCCCCCTCCTCATTCTCTCCCAGAACCTCCAGATGCAGGTCTTTAGACTGGTCAGCAATTGCTGGCTGAGGGAGGCCAGCACCCCCCCCCCCCCCCCCCAACAAAAACAGCCGTTAATTGTTGAACCTCAGTGGCTGAAGCATCCACTTTAGGCCAGGAGTCACTGTCTCAGGAGGCTTTTGGTTGGGGATCCAGATGATGGTAGAGATGTTGAGGGGGGTCAGAGCTGACCTCAGGAGGCTGGTCTCAGTGCTGGAACAACTAGCCCAGTCTAAAGAGGGCTTCATAGCATGAGGCCACTGCCTCTGCTACCAAGCTACTAAGCCTTCTGGACTTGGCCTCTTAAGATCACTAGGCTATTTTGTTGGTAATGTACATACTTTTCAAAATGTGTTAAAAATGTTATATTTTATATAGAGTTTAATAACTGATATTTTATATTCGTGTTTGTGCATTTGATTCATGTTGTAGTTCATTTCCTACAATGGTAAAGTCTCTTTAAGGATATCCTTTATCCATAACTCTGACTCTCACATAGCCCTGCATGTTGCTTGCCATGCAGGTTTCTCCACTAATTATTATCCTTCTCATCTACCCTTACAGCAGTATATTTGGTTCTGTCTAAACCTTGCACCCTTGAAAGAACCACCAGTAATGGAGACCACAATTCAGAGATGTGTGTTTACATTTATCGTTTATCTCCCAAAATGGCTACAGCTGTAAGTGCAACCAAGTCACATGTAGGGGTTTAGTCTATGCAGATAAAAATATTTTATGAATCCCCTTTGATAAAAGCAATGCATAGGGAGATGAGGAACACACATGAAAAGACCCTTTCTGATTTCAGCGTACTCTACAACAGAGAAGAGGTGTTATATAAATATATAAGTAGGAGCTGCATTCGCCTGAATCTGGCTGCTCCTGCAAGGTCAACTAAGTTTATTTTATTTATTTAGTGCTTTTTTATACAGGCATTCATGATACAGATCATATGATATCGGTTTACAAGGAACAAAGGGGCAATAATGTTAACATAATCCAATGTAGCGAAAAAGTTACAATAAAACAGGGATTAGCTTAATATCCCATAATCTTCAGAAATCACAGAAAAGAAATCTTATACTACAGAGATGAAGGCCAACTTGCATTAAATAGAGGTGTCCGATTCATGTGCAGCCAAGACTACACTTCTCTATGCTCACTTGAGCTATCCTCACAGGAGGGCCCTGCTTCTTTCTAGAAGGCTCAGAGCTCCCATCTGCCGCTCTCTTCATGGACTTAACCACACTTATCTCTCTTAAAGACCTACCTTTCAAAGGACATCCCTGCTAGAAGACTACTTTGCCCTGTGTTCTACAAGACATCTAGGATCATGTGCTATTTGAGGAATCTCCAACCTAAATTCCCAGCTGTGAGCAATCTGACACTCCTTGCTGTTTACATGACCCAACCCCTTCACCAGTAATCTATAAAGGACTCTCACACTAAACTGATATCAGTCAGAGCTTGTCTATCACCTGAAACTGGATTTGAAGTGTTATTTTCATCAGCTGTTTTGCAGTTGCAGGTCCGAAATTATGGAACCAGAGTCCAGCTGCACTGAAGAAAGAAGTATGTTATAAAACATTCAGGAAACAACTAAAGGCCCATTTATTCAGACAGGCTTATTAAAACATATGATAACAGGCAGCACACTTGTTTTTCATTTCATTTCTGTTCATTGATTTTAGTGAATGACTGTATGTTATGTTGAGTACATCTATTTTATTATGTATGTTTTTAATTGTAAGCTGCATAGGACTTTGGATGTAGCAGCCTATAAATATTTTAAATAGATTAGTATTTTTAAATGAAATCCAGACATAATTAACTGGATAAAGGGTTAGTAGGTTAGAAGTGACAGACTTCCATTAGAAACTCTTGGCCTGATATATTGCAATCCAAAACTTAAGGAACAGTGACTCCATAAATTATCTCCTCAATATAACTGATATCTTACGAAGTCAATCTGGTCATCTCAACAGTATCATACAAGGTGATAAACCATCATCCAGTTCTGACCAAGTGTCACTGGATATAATCTTATTTCAGTATAAAAAACTGCTTATTCAATTGTCAATTTTGCATAGGCTGAATAAGCATATTAATTTAACTTTTTATCTGCACTAAAAAAATATAAATGAAACACCACTTATCTTCAGCAGACACGTTAAGTGTCTGTGATCACTGTACTTCTCCAACACAGCTTTTTTTGTTCTTGCATAAATGCATCATAATCAATTATATCTAACCAATAACAGAGGACTAAACCTATCTCTGGCCAATGACAGATGGATCAAATAAGTGTTTAAAGTTCACTCCCTGTGATCAGATAACTCATTTCATCTCCACTGCTGACTGCATGACAATAGCTGAATACCAGTGTGTCAAAGAACCCAACGCTGCAGCATTTCAACAGCTCTGCCTGAATCAGGGGTATATTTTTCATATTTCTGAATGTCCAAATATCAAAATCATTTCAAAATTTACTTTCCCAGAGATAAAAACCATAAGACATAAAGCACTTACTTCCTCTGGACTGATGTCTCAACTGTGTTACAAAATGGTGGTCACTTGTGTCACCATATTAGCCTCTTATTTTAAAGATTCTTTAACCAATCATCTGTTGTGTGTATTACATCACACCCTGTATTTGGCTAAATTCTTTAATAAAAGGCTGACCAGTCTATATCTTTGTTTAAGCCATTTGGTATGATTGTGTTCTATCTGTAGATGTAACATTATTCATTTTGTAGGAAAAAACTTAGAAAAATCACTTCCCCTAACACCAAGACTGCAAAGGTCAAATCTTCAACAGTATGTTTCGTCATAATCCAATGTGCAACGAGGGGTTTTTCCATCTTCTGTCTACAGATGCAATTCAGATGATCTTGTATCCCAATCCTAACCAGTCAGGTTGTTTTACCAATGTATTTTTGATGACAAGAGCACCACATGAAATAAATTATACCTACAATGGAACAAGTTGTAAACATATTCAGTACAAATGGTCAATAACTTGGGAACATGAGTACTTTTCCACTGAGAGATTTAGGGCAAATACTACAGTGGATTGCAAGGAAAATGCCTCTTTTGCTGTACGTCAGCATTTTCCCTGGTATGTGATCCAAAAAATAATTGCAAACTATTTATTCAGAGTCTGTGGGAGGCAAAAATTGGTAGCTCTTCAAAAACAGAAGATAACCTTAAAATATCCCCATACTTATAAATTCTACTTTGTACTATCCATGTAAAAGGAGTATAAGGTAATACACATTCCAAACAGGTATCTACTTTGAGCTGTCAGGGCTGAAATTGCAATTCTCTGTTTGCCCATCTCCATCTTTTGTATGATTGTTCATGAAACAATTCTTGCATTTCTTAAGCTTTTAATTTGTACTCCATCATTATAGAACATAATTTACTCAGCCTCAAAAATGTTCCTACTGGTAGATTTTGTCACAATTTAAGGGGTTACCAAGAGAGTCAATTTGCAGAATGCACTATTGTACAACAAAAACAATCAAGCATTCAAGTGAATGTGTAGAATTCCTTGGTAAATTGTAACAATGGCATGCAATCCAATGAAAAACAGTTATTAAAGGACCATCTTAACACTCACACTAGCAAAATAAGTACACCTTTTTGGTGTGTCATATGTAATTATTGGACAGGGACAGGGTCTCGCTTTAAGTAGGAAGCTCAATTTTCATGATCTGGGCACGCCGTGGAGGGAGTGCCTGTCATAGACCCTTTAAAGGGCTGTGGGATCTGCGTGCGCGCACTTAGGGGCATAGTCCTGGCACGGGAGGATGCCGAGGCCCTGTGCAAGGTCTGCAGGGTGGCCTGGGAGGTCATAGGCTCGGAGGAGGCGGAGGACACAGAATGCCGGGGATGGAAATGGCTAGCTACAGCAGCAGGAGATACCGGGCTGGGGCCTATCGGAGCAGGGCCGTCAGTGGTGGGGCCGCAGACAGGATGCGCAGCCCATGAAGAGCTGTGCAGATAAACAGTTTGTTTAGTTGAATAATTCTCTCCCGCTGAGCATTTTTCATATTCTTGGCTGATTTCTCAAACAAAGGAGAGAGAGACTTTAAAAGTTTTTGTATAATCTCCCAGCTGACTATGTGAGACATTATATTTAGCTTCTCCACTGTAGTAGAAACTACCACTGCCAAATGTGAAGCCCGGCAACTGTTCTCTTTAACTAATCCAAAAGCTAAAGAACAGTTTATCATCTTCTCAGTATGACTGATATTTTACAAAGTCAATCTGGTCATCTCAACTGGTATCATACAAGGTGATGAACCACCAGTCAATTCTGGCCATGTGTCAGTAAATATAACAATATACCAGAATAAAAAAAAAAAAACCCAAAACCATTTATTCAATCAATTATTCACAGTTTGAATAATTATATATATTTTTTTAACTTTTTATCTGATAGCCCAGGAGGAGTAGGGATCAGTAGAGGAGTACCCAGTGACAGAGCATGGACACCTGGAGGAGAAGGAAGAGATGGAAACCCAGCATACACTGACTTTGTCACTCACAGTAGCCCTTGTGGCATGGCATCTGGCCCAAAGGGTAGCTCCGCTGAGGAGGACCTCAGAGGAATGAGGAAGTGCAGGTCACTTCAATGGAAAAGCATATAATTGACCTGAATACACGAATGATGGAGGAGATCAATAGCCTCAGGCATGACATGTAGGGCCTGAGGGATGTGATCCAAGAAGAGATGCAGGGTATGAGACAGATGCAGGGTATGTAGGAGGAGCTAAGGGACATTCATGAACAAAAATTCAGGCTCAGACAGCAGTGTAGAAAGAGATCTGCAAAGGTTGCCTCCCTACCAGCTACAGCCTCCACTGGCTCTGTACTCCATGATCATTTATTTATTTTATTTAAGGTTTTTATATACCGGCATTCATGATACAATCACATCATGCCCAGTTTACAGTTAAACAAGGGTGCATAATAAACTTCAAACTAAAACTATAGTACGGAAGGAAGCAGTTACAAATAACAAGGATGAGTGAACTAGGAGAAGAGGGAGGTGAAAGGAAATGGAAAGGTTAACAGCTAACATTATTTACAAAGAGCTGAAATTGAACTGGCTGTGTTATATATGTTGATGTTGAGAGACATTAATTGGAGTCCGGGAATGCTTGCTTAAACAGCCAAGTCTTGAGCCTTTTCCTGAAGGTTGGGAGGCAGGGCTCCTGTCTGAGATCGGGGGGGGGGGGGGGGTGGGGGGAGGAGGAATGGAGTTCCATAAAGGTAAACCGGCTGTAGAGAGGGCCCGATCTCTTAAGGTAGTATGTCTAGTGGCTTTGGTAGGAGGTACCTGGAGTGATCCTCTGTATGCGTCTCTGGTAGGTCTTGAGGAGTTGTGTAAATGGAGAGGGATTTGCAGGTCAATTGTAGCATGTTGATGAATAGATTTGTATATAATGGAAATGGACTTGTAGATGATTCTGAAGTGAATTGGCAACCAATGTAGATTTTTAGGATTGGAGAGATGTGGTCTCTTCTCCTGGTGTTTGTCAGTATTCGAGCTGCCGTACTTTGTACCAGCTGAAGCGGTTTGGTATATGAGGAAGACCCAGTAAGAAAGATTATTGTAATTCTATCTTTGAGAAAATAATTGCTTGTAAGATTGTTCTGAAATCTTGAGTGGAAGAGAGGTCTTATCCTTTTCAACATTTATTATTTATTAATAAATTTATTATTATTTATTCATTCATTTTAAGTCTTTTATTTTCTGATTATGGGTTTTACTACTAAGTGGACTACAATAAATAAATTATATAAATAAAACAATAAAAAACAAAAAATAGCTAAACATAATAAAATTTATATTATGAAAAAGCTGTTTGAAAGAGTAATGACTTCAGCTGTTTGCAAAATACTTATGTTAATCATTTGAAGAGAATCCGGAACATGATTCCAAAGGGCAGGGGTGATGACAAAAAGTCTCTACAACGAGTATCCTTCAATCATGCTTTCCTGACTGAGGGGACATCTAAAAGAAATCTGCCTTGCGATCGTAAACTCTGTAGGTTGATATAGTGTATGGAATGATGAGAGCCAATTTGGAAAATTAATGCACATTCACTTTCTAAAATGTCTTTGAATCAGAGTATTCCTTTCCTATATAGCCTGCTGTTGAGTTTAATGATGTATCTCCTGAAATTTCTCCTGATTCATACCAAGATAAGTTTCCCTTATATTATGAGTCATTTCTATTGGTGCTTGTTTTATTTGCAACCTTAAAAAAAAAAAGGTCATTCCAAAAAAAAATAAAAAATAAAAATTATATATTAGAGACTGATGATTAAAAAAGCATATTAGAGCACATGAGTTATGATGCACTAGGTTCCGCCTCTGCACAAATTTCTAGCCTTTTCCTTTGGAAAGGAAACTGTACACCTGAGAGTCATGATATGAAACTCTAGGATGGATGATTCAGAATCAGGAAATAGTCCTTCACAGAGAAGGTGGTAAATGCCTGGAATGCCCTCCCAAAAGAGGTGGTAAAGACGAGAATAATAAATGAATTCAAAAGAGCATGGGATAAACACTGCAGATTCCTAAAAGCTTGAGGTTGGAAATGAAGAAAGGGGACAACCTATTTTAAATTTAGGAGTAAAATTTTTGCATGGGAGTAACTTGCAGTGTGACAGTTAACTACCCTTAATACAATACATTGGGGTAACCTGCACGGAGTGGCCATTACTACCCATCAGCAGACCTGATGGAGTAGTAGTTACTACAATAAGCAACTTGCTGGGCAGATTGTATGTGCCATTTACTATGTTTATGTTATTATTCTTTTACTTTACAATTCTTTATAGTTTTGAAAACAAATACCACACCACTGTTGAAATACAACCTATAATGTGCCTGTAAAGTCACACAGCATTATCCCCTGTTCATTTAGCACTGACCACAGGAAAATGGTATAGATAAACAATATATTCTCAAAAGTGAAAGGTTAGTCTCATCTTCTACTTTAATTTCTATGAATCACTTTATTACAAAAGATCTGAATATGGCTCATTTTCAAACAAAAAATTCATTTTATAATAAAGTGTCTTTTAACAGAATAGCAAACAAGGGCCAATTTATCTCACAGGGGCTATATATATGTATTTTGTAATTGCATGTGACTTCTTGCTGATTGTTTACACACCACTGAATAAGGAGTGACATGCAGAGCAGTAATTTCCCCAGAGCATTATGGGACTGCTATGGTGAAGTTATTCTATTATAACAAGGGAAACGTCTGTTGGTGGATTTTAAACAAATTAACTTGTGAAGAGTTCTAACAGCAATTTTTAGAAAGTGCGGGGAAATAGCAGGCCAATGGATATTTTGTCCCCATGAGCCTACAAGCTGATTTTTAAAGAGAAACTCCTTATGGATCAAAAGAGCTTTGTATTGCAAAGCTGATTCTCTTATGTTTTCCAAGTAAATTTCTTTTGGAGAGGGCATTCATAATAGTCCCTTTTGTGAAGACCTAAAATTTCATGAGGTCTTGGACAAAAACACATTCGAGAGAATCTGGTATCCCTTTTGATAAAACTTTATAGGTCAGACACAGAACTTTGAAAATGATTCTGCAGCACCAGGGAACCAATGTAAGTCTTTAAGTACTGGAGAGATATGATTGAATTTTGAAACACCTTTAATCATCCTTGCAACTGGATACTATAATATCTGTATTCATAATTAGTCTCAGTAGAAAATTACAGTTGTTATAGCTGGTTTTTTAAAAAGGTTTGGACAAGTTCCTGAAAGAAGAGTCTATATTAAGGTAAAACTTGGGGATATCCACTGCTTGGGATAAACAGCATGGAAACTATAAGGGCCAGATTTTAAAACGTATGTGCAGGCATAGATTTGTTCGCGCAACCCGGCGCGAACAAATCTATACCTGATGAAGAGCGTAGGTGAACTGTAAAGGGTTCTAGAAAAAGGGCAAATAGCAGGGGTGACAGGGGGTACCCTTGCCTCGTGCCTTGCCCTATTATAAAAGGAACTCCATAACTGCCATTTATTTTTACCCGAGCGGAAGGATGCTTATAGAGCTTCATTAGCCACTTGATAAAGAGGGGTCCAAAACACATTTTTGCCAAGGTCTTGAACAAGAAGGGCTAGTGGATCAAATCAAATGCTTTTTCAGCATCAATGGATAATAAGACCATAGGCATGTGGGTGTGTTGAACTAGCCAGACAATGTCAATTATTTTTCTAACATTGTCCACTGCCATCCTCCCAGGGACAAAACCTACTTGATCTGGGTGGACCAGATTTGGCAAGATCCCATTCACTCTCTCAGCCAGCACACTAGCTAAGATCTTTAGATCCAGGTTTATCAATGAGATTGGCCTGTAGGATCCGCATTGCATAGAGTCTCTGCCTGGCTTTGCTAATACAGAGATGCCAACAATGTTAGAGTTCTTAGCAAGTGATTTGTTCTCCCGGAGGGAATTGAACATTTCAGTTAAGGGGGCAGCTATTATATGAGAATAATTTCTGTAATATGCACTTGAGAAACCATCCAGCCCTGGGGCTTTTCCCGGTTTCAGCTGTTAATCGCAGTCAAAACTTCTGGTACCATGATTGGACCATCTAAATATTGCTGTTGATCTGGGGTGATCTCAGGCAGAGTGACATTATCCAAGTATTCATTTATCTTGGAATACCAAATTGACCCATCCTGTTTATACAAAGTGGAATAAAATTCAGTAAAACTCCTCCGAATGCCCCCGGACATAGTCTCAGGTGTACCCTGTAGGATATTAATCTTAGCCACTACAGTTTGGGTTTGGAATGCTTTTAGCCATTGTGCGAGGTAACGTCCCGCTTTATTTCCTCCTTCAAAAAAGTTTTTAAAGTAAATCCATCTTATGGGTAATAGAGGTATCAAAGGACCTTAGTGAATCTTTAGCCCTCAAAAGACTGATAAGTTCAAGGGGAGTTGGTGGACATATGTAGATTAGATAAGCGTGCTATTTCAGTTAAAAGTAGATTCCCATCAGTTTTTTTGTACTGGGTAAACTCTCCTTGTTTTGGACTCAACTACATTTTGCCAGTTAAGTACTATACTATTTTTCATTCATTGCTCAATCCTTGATAGGAGGACAAGTACCTTGATATAAAATAACTAATTGGCTAAATATAATATTATAATAATTTTCACAAACATACTTTGAGCACTTTGGCTGCATGGACCTAAACAAAAAAACCCACTATGACCTATGATTATACACTATGGCAGAGTTAAAATCTTGTGCTTTTTCATAGCACATATACGATGATGCCATATATGAAGGTCATCATATAACTTCAGTACATATACCTACATGGTGTTTTTTACTTGTTAAGAATACATCAGGGGAGATAGTTTTCCTTTGTGCATCCCATTATATTCCGCCATCCCCAACCCGCGGAATTCTACTCTCATGGGGGACCTTCTCATCACCTGATTATGGAAGAGCACCCAACAGTGATTCCATCCCCCAGATATCAAAACCACATAATGCACTTAAATTGTTACCAACACTCAAAAAATACCTTATGCAGACTTAGGTTCTATAAGAATAAGGATATGTTATATACATATGACTCTGTCCCACCAATTGTTATCAGTATGTCTCTCAAACAAATAGCAATTAGTCACTGCGAACTGGACCTCTGTTAGGTGACCACATTGCTCAGCCCTGGTCTGACATTGCAGAACCATGAATCTTCAGAATGTCATTGGAGCCACTTCCCACCTTTGCCTGCTCTATGCCAATGGGGATGAGAATCCATCTTGGGAGGTTCAGCGGCCATCTTGGGAACTTGAAAATTGTCTTGTAGCTGTGCCTGGTGGAATGCATCGGCAGCTTCTGCTAGTGACCGAATCCGGTGAGTAACACCCTTGACTTGGAATTGAAGCCCAAAGGGATATGTCCAGTGATACCAGATCCAGTTATTGCGCAAGGTGGTAGTGACCTCCTGGAGCTCATATCTCCTTTGAAGTGCCGCTGACGCTAAGTCTTGAAAAATAGAGTGTGAGAATTCCACTTCTATTCTCTTTGCATGCTGCTTCATATATTTGTGCTTTTTGTGAGTAGCTGTGGAAGGAAATGGTAATGTCACAGGGGCGCTGGTCCCTGCACAGCGCCAAGGCCCGGTGTGCATGCTCTAGCTGAATTGTCAGTTGTGGAGGCTCTGAGTCACTTAGATCTGATTCTCTGGGGCTTAAAATAAATGCACATATTTGCTGTGCAGTGAGGCTTGCATCTGCAAACTCTGTTGTCTCAGGGACACACCGGATTCTGAGATTACATCTCCTATTCCGATTTTCCAAGTCTATTTTTCTGAAAGAGTCAAAAGCTTGCTGGTAAATTGAGTTTGCTATACTATTAAGCTATTAATAGCGTCCCCATGGCTTTCAACTCTAACATCGACCTCATCTACTTGCCCCGAGGGTTGCGAGGTCCTCTCTTATTTTGGCTATGGAGGCCAGTAAGTCAGTTTTATGTTGGCACATGTTGGATCTTAAGTCCATAAACCAACCTCTGATTTCCTCCTTCGATAAGGGTGGGGCGGTATTATTCGCTGGGATTGCGCTGGCTAGCCTTGGGTCCTCTTCTTTGCCACCTGATTTCTCAACTGTCAGCCCAGCCAGCTCGCCATCTTCAGGCCCTGACTCCGAAGCAGATTTCCCGTAGGAAAATAGTTTTAAATCCGCTGTTTCTTTTTGCAGCCAAAGCAACTGGTGGTTAAATCGCAGTTAGTGAGATTTATAGAAATTCAGGGCAGAATTCGCAGTGAGCATTGTTTCTCTACTGGAGGATGGAGCTTGTCTCTCAGGCGTCCATTCCCATCGGCATCAGTATAGCGCCCCCAAATATGCACTATTTTATAACTTACATGTGTAGGTTATAAAATGTTCTTCACATGCGCATGTCTGCAGCTGTATGCATGCCATTTTACTATAGCTCCTTGTTAGGTGCCCTCCTAGTCACGCACACACACCGATCTTGCACTTCTTAAAAGGGCCAGTGGTGGGAAAACACCACTGGCACTGCCTGATTACATCATTGGATTTCTGGTATATAAAGCCTGCCAGAAAACCTCCTCAATGACTTGGCAATAGGTCAACTCCATTGGAGAAGTGCTTTGACTCTACAATCCTGGTTCCTCATCCTTGCTTCCTGGTGTTGTGGAAACGCGGGTAGCGATCCCGTCTCTGGTGGTTTTGTGTGCCCCTGGGCCCAGATACAGCCACAGAGGAGCTCCGGCAAGCACCAAGGCAGGTGAGAGGTGCCCCAACATGGGCTGAAGATGGAAGAATGATGACGTCAACCACAGCCATACCTGTACACAGCAGAGAGACCGAAACAATGCTATGTTGGTCTCATGAGTGGTCCTCTGACTACTCCAAGCCCTTTCGAACCTGCTGCATGGAGCAGAAACTGAGACAGGGCGGACAGTGGTCAGAGGATGAGGACAAAGATGAAGACTTGAAGTGAGACAAGATTCAGGATATGTGAAGTGGAACATCACTCTGGATACATGAAGTAAGACGAGACTTCGAAACATGAAGAAATTATGGATGTGAATTGTTTTTCTGATGGATAAAAATATTGTACAATATTTACTCATCTGTCAGATATTGGGGGTCCCCAAAAGTGATAGGAAAACCCCACAAAATTTAAGTGGTTTTATCATTTTGTGTGTGTGTGTGTGTGTGTGTGTGTGGGGGGGGGGGGGGTTGGGAAGAAAGGGCACACAGAAAAACAACCCCCAAACCCACTCCGACCCTTTAAATAAAATTTAGAATCCCCCATCATCCCGACCCCCCCCAAAAATTTTTTTTCTAAAGTACCTGGTGGTCCAGTGGGGGTCCCAGGAGCGATTTCTCACTCTCAGGCCATCGGCTGCCACTAATCAAAATGGCGCCGATGGCCCTTTGCCCTTACCATGTGACAGGGGCTATCGGTGCCATTGGCCAGCCCCTATCACATGGTAGAGCAATGGATGGCCCGGCCGTCAGTGCCATTTTGATGAGTGGCAGATCGCTCCCAGGACCCCTGATGGACCACTAGTTACTTTAGAAAAGGTTTTTTTTTTTTGGGGGGGATTCTAAACAATTTTATTTAAAGGGTTGGGGTGGGGGGGGGGGGGTTTCTGCTCGGGACAGCCCAAATAAAAAGCATTCAGAACCGTGGGAAATGAAGATTTCCTGCAGTTCTATGAACCAGATTCCGGAAACGAGTCCAGTACCGATTCACATCTCTACAAGAAATGCAATCTGGATACATGGAGTGAAGAGGAACTCGGTCATGTATATGAAGAAACTCTGGAAGGCCATGAGTTGCTTAAAGAGGACTTGGTCAGTACTGGACATCATGCGCCCTACACAACCTAGCCAGACTGGTCTCGGTCCATGCAGACAGTGTGCCCTACACAGCAGAGGAAAGCTGGTCGTGGACCACGCTAGTGGTTCCCCACACAAGTTGGCAGAGCTGAGTCAGTACTGCACATCACCCGCCCATATATTCAGCCAATGAAGACAGGTCATGGACCATGGTGGAGCAATGGACATGGTAGGAGCAATGGACAGCCAGTGCCATCTTGTGCTCCTACCATGTGACAGGGGCCGACCAATGGCACTTGTACCCCCTTGTGACATAGTGAGGGCAAAGGCTATCAGTGCCATTTTGAATACTGGCAGCCGACAGCCTGAGTGCAGGAGATCGCTCCAGGACCGCCGCTGGACCACCAGGGACTTTTGGCAAGTCTTGGGGGGGGGGGGTCATAGTTAATTAAATTTAAAAGGTTGGGATGGGGTTTTTTTTGGAAAATGAATACATATGTAACCAATGAACGGATTTGGCTCCCCATGAATACGAATACCAATTGGGACAAATCCGTCCCTGCTGCACATTCCTAGAAAATACTGTACCCTCTCTGACTTAATATCCTAGCGATATTAAGTTGAAGATATCAAAAATTTTAAAAAGCACTGAGGTTTGAACGCAGTCAAAAACATTACCATATTCAGTTCTTACTTCCCTTCTGAAACACCCAGTATTCTTATAATAATTCCTCCAGTTGCAATTTGGCAGGTCTTCTACATCTTTTTCCTGGGCCACCATCTTAGAAACTACAGCTTTAAGACAAACAATAGCTTGCATGCAGGATGTCACCCACTGTTCCATTGATTCATACCTGGTCTTAAAAGCAATGGCACTGGTAGAGAGGTCAGAAATTTCTAATTCAATAACACAAGTTACTTCTGTTTTAATACACAACATATCCTTAAGCTGTAGCAGTTCAGTGATAACAGGGTCTTGATGAGTTCCCGTCTTATCAGGAGGCATTTTTTCTGGTGGAGATGGGTCATGTTTGCTGCATTTTGTGTCAGATGCCCAGGCAAATGCAGCTTCAATTTTGTTTGTTATTAATCCAGACATGATCCCCTCTCAGCGATATCAGTCACAAGCACAGGCTATAGTAGGAACAGGGAATACTGGCCATAACTTGCAGATGCTTATGAGAAGCTACGCTATCAGGCAACCATCTTCTTGCAACGCACAACCACCCCTCTCCCCCGCAAGTAATTTTCTAATGAATTAATAAATCCGTAAATAGACTAAAGCATGCCATATCTGCTATGCATGTATGTTTAAATATTAGGTATATGTTGTAATACATATGTTTCAGTATTACTATACTCTTTCTTCAAAAAGATTCAGTTCCAAATTTTTCAAACTGGAATCAGCAGTACAGTCGTTTTTGGACAGGAGGGGACATTGGTTTCCTGTGTTCTCTCCAAAGCAGTCTACTTTGACAGCTAATACTTGAATTAGCAACACACTGTCTCACCATCACCCTTGTTAGTCAATCCATGCTCCTGGTAACTTTCTGCAGGTTAGTTTTTGCTTTCTTCAATAGTCCCCAAAGCCTCCTGTCTGTAAACAAGCTGATGGACTGAAACTTTGATGCATGAGTACTTACAAATTCTCACACTGGTTTCAGAGTCAGCATAATATGTCTTGAACAGGATCATACTGGCGTTTGACCGCAAGGGTGTATCAAGGTCACTCTACATGCATATTCCCAGGAGCCAAGATACAAAAGCTGAGTTATCTTCTACAATTTCCTTCCTTCTTTTTAAGTCTGTTCTTCCTTGTTATATTACTAGATTCCGCATGCCTTTATGCCCATATTATTTCTTCATTGTTTTGCTTTCTAGTGCATATCTACATTCTAGGTCTTTCGAAAATTATCAGATATATATGTTATCTTTATTCTGAAATAAGTTCAGCACAGCAGAATCATGATAGTCTTAAATATTAAGATAGTATGCTTAGAAATGACACTGGCAGACTGTGGAGACAGTTGTTAATTTATTCTGTATAAAATGGAGATTGCCGGGGTCTAGGTCTAGGCTGTGCCATTATTGTATGGAAGTAATTAACAATGGTGTTGGCCTTGGTCTGCCAGTACCATGTCTAAGCATACCACTAGCGAGAAGGAGCAAACAGGGATCACCCGTACCCTGTGAAGAAAGAGGGTTTGTGGGGAGGGGGATGCTTTGACTGGCTGTGAAAAAAGAAAATGGAAATGAATGCAATGTGTTCATTTCTCTTTTGTATCATTTTAAAAAACAAATGAAAACAGAATTATTTTGTTTCAAATGAATGCACATCTCTAGCTTCCAGTAACCAGGACTGTGGCTAGCCCTTAGGCTCTAGGAGCAAAAGCTTCCCAGTCCATCACACCTTTCTTAATTTTCTACTTTTACAATGGAAGCTCTTACCCTGTTTACTGAGTACCCACCTGAGATTTATTTGTTCCATTTTCCTTCTATTTCTATTTTCTACTGTCAGTAAAAGCTCCATTATCTGATACGCAACCAACTGGAAATTTCAAGCAAAGGGCATCTAGCAGTAGGGCTTTTTTTTTTTTTTTTTAAATCACTGCCAAGAAAGTTTAAATAAAATACTCATCTATCTTAGGGTGTCATTTACTAATCATTTTTCCCATAGACACAGAATGGGAGAAAAGCCTTCGTAAATTAGGCCCTAATTAGTGAGCTCAGTGCTCTGTCTTCTCTTGCATCATCCTCTTCCCTTCTGTTCTCTTTAGGCTACTGCCTGGAATAGGAAGCAGAGGGTTTCAAATAATCAGCATGGACTATTCCCCATACATACTGAATGGTATATGGGGAAAATGGGCATACACCATTCAGTACGTATTTTTTTACAAGGGTGAAATCCATTTTCCATTAATATTTGTTGCCTGATACTCAGTTTCTAACCTAGTCAGTTAATCTAGATCTCCTTCTAAGGGTCCCCAGTTTCTGTATAAATTGCCTATGTGGAACTGAGTCAAAGGCCTTAGTGAATCCAAATACACAACATCTAGCACTCTCCCCTTTTCCAGTCCTCTGGTCACCCAGTCAAATTGTTGTGGGCATCGACTGTTGGACCAAGGTGGAGTTGTCGCTCTACCCTGCAGGTTCCCAACATTGGCAGGCAGATCAAATAAGGCAGAGGCCCAATTGGAGCTTTACCTGTACCAGCCCTGGGTTGAGCCTTTGGGTGCCTCTGCTGGTGATCGGAAGATCCATTGAGGATGCTGGGTAGTACTGGTGAATCAGAAAGCAGGCTCTGGTCAATGGCAGGTGGTATTCAAGGGTGCACAGAGGTAGGTCCAGGAAGCCAGCTGAGGTCAATATCGGGAAAGGTGAGACAGATAGGGCAGGGAGGTGAGGAGCAGAACAGGTGGGCCGACAAGGAGAGGTGGAAGAACTGAACATAAGAACTGAAGAGCAAGGACAACAAAGACCACTGGAACTGAAGAAATGAAACACAGTAAATTGAGAATTCAGGCAGGGAATGCTAAGGCAGTTCATGGTACAAGAACTGAAGGGAGCGCTGTTGCTGAGGCAAGGAGAAGATGCAGTGGTCTTTTGTAGGCCTTTCCCTGTGAGGTCATCACAGGGTGCCAGTGGTCTTTTCTGCCAATGGCTCTTAGAGCCATTGGGCTCTAAGAGCCTGGAGAGCGTGTTGGCAACACTCACCCTGGGGGCCTGGGGAGCGTGTTGGCAGCACCCAGTCACAAAGAATATTGGCAGCATCCTGCTGTGCTGATGAATGGCATCCCACTGCACTGGAGGGGAGAGTGGCCTGGCCCGAAGGATGAGTGTGGAAGTTCACGGGAGGAGTCTGCGGACCACCAAATACAACAGAAATAGATCAGGTTCATCTGAAGACCTACTTCTGGGGAAACCAGGTTGTTTTTCATCCTGTAATCCATTGGATTAACGCAACACATTCTCTTTTAGCAGAGATTTCATTAAATTACTCACCACAAACTAACCAGCCTGTAGTTCCCACATTCCTCCTTACTTCCAATTTTGTGTAAGAGGAACCACATCAGTCTATCTGCTGTTTTCTGGAACTACTTCTTATTCTAAAAGAAGCTCTGAGTTAGCCAGCAGAGTTGCCAGAACTTCTCTAAGTTTCCTTAATACCCTCTGATGTATCTTGTGTAACCCTATCACTTTATCTACTTTTCATTTAGCTGGCTCCTCATGAACAGTCTTCTGAAAATCATTTGAGATTTGCCTCACTTTCATTCCTATTTGTGTCCAATTTCTGGGTTCTACTCCTGGCCACTCCTCAGTAAACACTGAACAGAAATGTTTGTTAGGCATTTCTTCATTTCCTTCATCAGCTTCTACATATTCCTCCTCTTTACCTCTGAGTCTCACAATCCTATTTTTCACTAACCTATCTAAAAAAAAAAAGGTTTTGTCTCCCTGTTTTTCATTATTAGCTTTTTTTTCTTCCATTTGCATCTTCACTTTCCCAGCTTCTCTTAGATTTACCAGATATTGTCTGTCTTCCTTTTTCTACATCTCTTGTAGTTTGTGAATGATAACCATCTTTTCCTTATTTTTTCAGTTATTTCTTTGGAAATGCATCCTCTTTTTCTTCTCTTGCCTTTACTTTCCTAACGAAAGTTTAGCTGATCTTACAAAATATCCTCTTAGTTTTGCTCACCGCTCTTTTACTTCTCCCTAGATTTTCCCATCCAGTTAATGACTCATTGAGGTGCACCCTCATTTTAATAAATGTTTTCCTCAGCTCTAAGACTTTTGCCTTTTAATGAACCCACATTGCCCACATAATACCAGACTACACCATCCAGTGATCACTGGATCTCAAATGATCATCCATTGCAACATCAGAAACACTATTAGAGATGTGAATCGTGTCCTCGATCGTCTTAACGATCGATTTCGGCTGGGAGGGGGAGGGAATCGTATTGTTGCCGTTTGGGTGTGTAAACTATCGTGAAAAATTGTTAAAATCGTGAGCCGGCACACTAAACCCCCCTAAAACCCACCCCGACCCTTTAAATTAAATCCCCCACCCTCCCGAACCCCCCCCAAAATGCTTTAAATTACCTGGGGATCCGGCGGTGGTCCAGAACGGCGGCGGTCCGGAACGGTCCCCTCAATAGAATCGTGTTGTCTTCAGCCGGCGCCATTTTTCAAAATGGCCGCCGCAAAATGGCGGCGGCCATAGACAAAAACGATTCGACGGAGGAGGTCGTTCCGGACCCCCGCTGGACTTTTGGCAAGTCTTGTGGGGGTCAGGAGGCCCCCCCAAGCTGGCCAAAAGTTTCCTGGGAGTCCAGCAGGGTTCCGGGAGCAATTTCTTGCCGCGAATCGTTTTCGTACGGAAAATGGCGCCGGCAGGAGATCGAGTGCAGGAGGTCGTTCAGCGGTGGTCCGGAACCCCCGCTGAACGACCTCCTGCAGTCGATCTCCTGCCGGCGCCATTTTCCGTACGAAAACGATTCGCGGCAAGAAATCGCTCCCGGAACCCCGCTGGACTCCCAGGAAACTTTTGGCCAGCTTGGGGGGGCCTCCTGACCGCCACAAGACTTGCCAAAAGTCCAGCGGGGGTCCGGAACGACCTCCTCCATCGAATTGTTTTTGTCTATGGCCGCCGCCATTTTGCGGCGGCCATTTTGAAAAATGGCGCCGGCTGAAGACAACACGATTCTATTGAGGAGGCCATTCCGGACCGCCGCCGTTCTGGACCACTGCCGGATCCCCAGGTAATTTAAAGCATTGGGGGGGGGGTTCGGGAGGGTGGGGGATTTAATTTAAAGGGTCGGGGGTGGGTTTTAGGGGGTTTTAGTGTGCCGGTTTTCCTGCCCTCCCCCTTCCCCCGATTTACGATTTTTTAACGATAAATCGGGGGAATTGGTATTGTATCGTGGCCCTAACGATTTTTTGACGATTTAAAATATATCGGACGATATTTTAAATCGTCAAAAAACGATTCACATCCCTAAACACTATCCTCATTGGTAAACAGGTCAGTATCAGCTCCCTCTCTTGTGGGTTTCATTAACAATTGATGGAACAGTTCTCCCTGCAGAGAAATCAGGATCTCTCTGCTTCTAGATGATACTACAGTCAGAATGTTCCAGCAACATTCAGCTGATTGAAATCACCTAGCAATAGTAGGGATGTGAATCATTTTTCTGACGATTAAAAATATTGTACAATATTTTCAAAATCGTCAGAAATCGGGGGCTCCCTGAAACCGATAGGAAAACCCCACAAAATTGTTCGTGGGGGTTCTCTTATCATTTTGGGGGAGGGCGGGAAAAACAGCACACAAAAATAACCCCTAAACCCACCCCGACCCTTTAAAACTAATCCCTTAGCTTCCCCCCACCCCCCCAAAATTTTTTACAAGTGCCTGGTGGTCCAGTGGGGGTCCCGGGAGCGATCTCCCGCTCCCGGGCCGTCTGCTGCCACTAATCAAAATGGTGCCGATGGCCCTTTGCCCTTACCATGTGACAGGGTATCCGTGCCATTGGCCGGCCCCTGTCACATGGAGGGAGCATTGGATGGCCGGCGCCAATTCCGGTTCACATCTCTAAGCAATAGTGCCTTCCTTTTTGTAGTAGTGATGTGAATATACCCAATTTTATTTACTTATTTAAATTTTCTTTTTAACATTTATATTCCACCTTACTTGTATAAGTAGTTTTCTATTTCTTCTACCTCCGATGTAGCTCTGTATAAACACCAATACAAAAAGATATTCTATTCTCTTTCTAGATTAATCCACAATGCTTCCTCCTTACATATAAGCCCTGCAGTCCTGTTGCTTTAATATTGTGTGTGTATGTATATATATCACCATTCCTCCTCCCTTTCTTTCTATCCTGAATATTTCTGAAATAAATATCAGATATTTTACAGTATTACTATATATTTGATTGCTATATCGCATAAGGTAAGCTGCATTGAGGTGTGTATATATATATATATTTTTATAAGGGTGAAATCTATTTTCCATACATACTGAATGGTGTATGCCCCTTTGGAGGGCTGGAGCTTTGGTCCTGAGTCAGAGAATGAATTTTTTCACTTGAAATCAAATAAGCTGAGAAGGTTTGCATACCTTCTTTCAGCCCATACTTGCAACCATGCCCCAAAGGATAGTTATTAGGCCCAGGGGTTCATAAGGGATCACTAAACTTATGCCAGAATTCCCAGCAACCCGAGGGCTTAAGGAGAAAAGCCACACAATAGATTCCAAGGAAACTCTGTACCTTGTCCACATCTTATCCAGACTCCTTGAACTTGATGTTGCCTAGACTCCACTGAGAATATTCTAGTTTTTAATCCAGATGCAAATTATTGAACCGGAATTTTAGTTTTGAAGCTTTCCAGAATCCTTGAAGAACCAGTATACCTTGTACTAGTATGCCTCTGTTGTGGAAAACGTGTGCTCAGTTATCCTGTACTGAAGACCAGCGGTTACAATCTATGCTGTTTTTGTGTTTGATTCAACATAATGTGTCACTGGACATAAATCACCAGTCAATACATCGCTAGGAGAATTATTTTATTTGCAAAGTTACAAAAATGAACATTGATTACTGCAAGATGCTTGTGCAATGCAGAGCTGAGAACCCTGACATGGCCATGTTTTGCATCAGGGCTGCGTCAGGGGGGAGAGAACTGTACAATATCTTAAGGGAGGCTATAAGAGTGGGAGAGGGACAACATTTGAACCCATTCGAGTTGTGGAATCCGTGCTTTGGTGAAAAACTAAGATTTTAAGTACCCTTGTAAACTGAGTGTCAGTGACTGTAAAATAAATGGAGCTTACACCGCAGGTCAGCAGGAAGAGCAGACCCTGACTCAGAGAAATATTGGTTTACTTACAGATCAAGATTCCTGATAAGGGTATAGTAATGCCTATGGGAAGTATCAGAAGATGTCAGCCCCAGCTTGAGAAACTTATTTTATTTTGATGGGAAAAGTTTTTAGCTGACTGCTGCTACACCGTGTCGGAAGTCCCTCCCATTTTACCCAGACCCACTACTCAAGTCATTTTTACACTTTTATGATATTTTTTATCACTTGCTCCTGATATTGAGCAGGAGTAAATTTACACAAGCAAGATGTTACATTTACATGTGTAACTTGCTTATAAAATAGCAACTTCCTCATGTAAATGTTGGCTTGCCCCATAAATTCCCTAGCCTATTCCTTTTTTTAAATGTGTAAGTTTACTCACTGACTCAGATTTAAATGTGTATGTTGCAGTTTTTAAAATAGAATATCTGCAAGTATATGCTATTTTTTTTTACACACACAGCTTTTGAAAATTCACCCTTATGTGAGGTGATAGAGTATGAGAGTTTTGCAGCTCTCATCTAGTGATTGTACTCATGTGGGATATCTAGAGGGTACACTAGTATTGACAAGAGTGCAAATATTATGCTAGCCTAAGCATGGGATCAAAGTACAGATAGAACATCTTTATAATGAACAGATCTGAACATTAACTGTGCAATATTAAGGTGAAAAATAGCAAATTTAGGAAATTTGGTGCTATCTATCCAGGTTCCCAATTCACTAAGGGTTTTCCCCATAGACACAAACAAGTCAATTTTAAAAGCCCACTGCACATAAAAAAAATGGGGGGTTACGCTCCTGGCCGGGCCTTGCGTACACCGCGCGCATTTTCCAAAGGGCCCAACCACGTGCATAACCCTCGTTATGCACTGAAGTGCTGGGCTGAAAGAAAGGGGCTGGCTTGGGTGGTATGGACTGGGAGGGTCATGGGTAGGCTGGGAGAATGCCACGCGATGCTGTCCCGGGAAAGCGCATGCCAACCAGGTGCTGGTGAATGGAAATTACTTCTGCTCCAGAGGTGAAGTAAGTAGTAAAATAAAAAATTGAGGGGTTAGTTAGGTTAGGTTTAGGGGGCAGGGAGGAGAGGGGAAGAGGGAGGAAGGTTAGGGTTAGGGATAGAAAAGTTCCCTCCCAGTCCGAGCGAACTCGGGGAGGCCCGGTTGCATTGCTGCTTATAGCTTATAAAATCTCCCCCTGTGCGCATGAATCGTGGGCCGCCCACACATACGCATGTGTATTTTAAAATCCAGCGTGAATGTGCGCGTGGCCATCGGGTTTTATAACATGTGTGCACATGTTATAAAATCTGTGGCTTCATATGCTCACGCTAGGAACCGCGTGCACATGGATGCATGCTCAGACTTTTTAAAATCAACCCCAAAATGGGAGAAAAGCCTTAATGAATCTAGCCCTAGATAAGATGGTAGCAAAGTGTCCTAATAGTGATGATTTAAGTGTAGTAGTAAACTTGATCTGTACCTAATCAAAGGTTGTAGCCCAAGAAATATTATTTCCTAATATATATTTTTTATGCTCTAAGGTGGGTGATGTAAACAACAAAAGTAGCAACAATTACATTGGAAACTTTAGAGGAAGCCCCATTAATTGTATGTTGTGAGGCAAAACTTCAGAAGCATTTGAAATGTGAATCCCATCTTATTATGAAGCATCTCTAAATCAATTGAATTAAGGACACCAAGTACAGTTCCTGTGCTACCTAAAATTGTATCCAATCTGATTAGCTTGAGGTGTGACTGACTGCATATCAATCCGAGCATTACTCATATGCATGTAGCTAGTGACAAACTGAAAAACAATTTGGATATTTGAGAGTAACCAAAAAGAATTTAGGAAACAGATGCAAGAAAATGGTATCACACATCATATAAATCACGTGTTGCAACCCCTAATTGAGCTGGATGTTCACTTGGATGCAGATACGGCGCTGCTCTCTACATTGGTGGTGGGGTGGAGGGGAATTAGGGCGGGAGGGTACTGGAAGCCAATAGTAACAGGTGGGAGAGAGAAAAAGGGAAATAAAAAAATGGATAAAGTGCGTAGCTTGCTGGGCAGACTGGATGGGCCGTTTGGTCTTCTTCTGCCGTCATTTCTATGTTTCTATGTATGTTTCTATGTTTAATCTGAAAAGGATGTCCTTAGCGCCTCATTTTAAAAAGCATTTACTCGAGTAAAATTGGTTTTTACTCGAGTAAATGCACTTTACTAGAGTAAATGGGCGTTTGAAAATTATATGTGCCATTGAATTGCCCATAGGAAATTCACATATAAGTGTTCTTTACTTGAGTAAATAGATTTTGAAAATTGCTATGATAGTATGGTACATTTATGCATGTAACTCCTTTGAAAATTACATTCATAGGGGTAGATTTTCAAAAAACGCGAATAGGCGTACTTTTGTTGGCGCATCAGGCGCAAGCAAAAGTACGCTGGATTTTAGTGGATACGCGCGGAGCCGCGCGTATCCACTAAAATCCCGGATCGGCACGCGCAAGGCTATGAATTCTGTATAGCCGGCGCGCGCCGAGCCGCGCAGCCTACCCACGTTCCCTCCAAGGCCGCTCCGAAATCGGAGCGGTCTTGGAGGGAATCCTCTAACGCCCTCCCCTCACCTTCCCCTCCCTTCCTCTACCTAACCCACCCGCCCGGCCCTGTCTACACCCCCCCTTACCTTTCTCCGGGGATTTACGCCTCCCGGAGGGAGAAGTAAATCCCCGCGCGCCAGCGGGCCTGTTGCGCGCCGGGACGCGACCTGGGGGCGGGTACGGAGGGCGCGGCCATGCCCCCGGACCGCCCTGGGCCGTAGCCACGCCCCCGTACCCGCCCCCAAAATGCTGCCGACACGCCCCCTAAACGCCGCGACGACCGGGCCCGCCCCCGACACGCCCCCCTCGGAGAACCCCGGGACTTACGCGAGTCCCGGGGCTCTGCGCGCGCTGGTAGGCCTATGTAAAATAGGCTCACCGGCGCGCAGGGCCCTGCTCGCCTAAATCCGCTCGGTTTTGGGCGGATTTAGGCGAGCAGGGCTCTGAAAATCCGCCCCATAGAGTATAAGTACTTATTCAAATGTTTGAATAAATGAGTTTAACTGATTTGAAAGATCATGTCTCTTATTGCATCCTTTTTTTCTCTTGATTACATTACTGATCCCAAATCCTCTGTCTGTTAAAATGGACATACACATTCACACAAACAACCCTTATAAAGCTTTTCTTATCTCTTAGACTCCCTCTTCATACTTCCTCTCCTTCTCTTTCTTTCTCTATTTATGTATAACAGCTGCACAATTCTGCAATGATCTGCTTCAAGACCAGTGGGCAGGGGGATTGGTGGGCTACAGATGAAACTGCTAGTATGCTAGCATGAAAAGAACCCTTCATCCACCACCGAGGACCCATTGTGTGTAGTGATTGGGGGCAGGGTTATAGGAAACCAGAGACTCATAGGAAAGCATGGAGCCAATGTGATGGGTGGCCTAGAAAAAATGGCTGAGGAAAAGCAGACAAATGAGAAGGAAAGTAACAAGATGGCTCAGATTAAGTTATGTCAGATTGGAGCAAGGTTTGGATCATTGGATTTGGGCTGTGAATCAGGCTGGCAATAAATATCTGAGATGAAGGTGATGGGTGTAGAAATAGAATATGCTGGGGAGAAGGTGAGGAGAGTGTTTGGATTGGGTTGGATGGACAGATTGTTCTAGAATTGGGCTGGGAATGGAAAGAAAGTTCAGGTTTGGGGATGAGAATGTGCTGGGGTTGGGCTGAGAATGAGGAAATAGATTTCTGGGGATGGTTGGGGAGAGGGATCAAAGTGTGCTAGGGTCATATTGAGGAGGGGTGAAATTAGTTCTAGGCTCAAGCTGAGCATCACTTGGAATATGCTGGAGGAGCTGCAGATGGAAGTCAGAGTTTGCAAAGATTCAGACAGAGAAAAGGGGTCAGAGTGGATTAAGGAAGACTAGGGAGAAGGGAAGAAGTTATGAACTTGGACTGATCTGTATTTGGACTGGAATGAGGCAAAAAAGCTGTGGCTGAGGCTTTGGAAGAGTTCAGAGCATGCTGGGGCAGGCTGGAGAGAGGGAAAGCATTTCTTTGAGAAAGGATAAGAATGTACTGGGGTCAGACAGAAAAAGGGAAGAAGAACATTCTGGACTTGGATTTTGGGGGGGGGGGGGGTTTGGAGTATGCTGAGTGGTGTAGAATCAAATGGGAATATCTAGTTAGATTCCATAGTGTGTTATGGCTGGCAATACTGAGGCTATGCAAATCAGCTTAATATCCCTTTATAGATTGCATTAACAGCTTAAGACAGAACAAGAGAATAACTCAGGTAAAGGGCAACATATATAAACCAGATTAAACAAAATTTTGTTTTCTCTAAAAAGACTACTACCATATATTGCATAAGTATTAAGTAAGGCTTTAGCCTACTAAATAAACATAATAATGGGTATGAAACTGTCATTTTGTTTGCTAGTTTTCTGAGCATTGCCTTGTACTGAATACAATGAGTACTATTAGAAATATAAGATGAATTATCTGCTTATGTTAGAAATGCTTACCCTTTTTTTTTTTTTTTATAGAATTTCCAACTGTAATAAAACTGGCTGCATCTTTCATGTTTTTTAATATAATCACAGGAGTAAATGGGACCTAAGGATTTCTTTGCAAAATCCCATGGCAGGGATATGCACCCATTTGAAAACAAAGTGTAAAATGTGATGTATGAACCATTTACATTTTGTTGCAAAGAAAAAAATACATCTTTTAAAAATAAATGAAAAATTACCGTATTTTCCGGCGTATAAGACGACTGGGCGTATAAGACGACCCCCCCCCCCCCCCCCCCCCTTTTTTATACATATTTTTAAGAAAAAAAATAATTTTACACTCAAACAGGAGCAACCCTATCTATGAAAAGGCAACACTACAAATACCGTATATCAGGCCCTAAAACCAATATACCTCTTATTAGGAAAACAGAACAAGCAAGCAGCTATAGATCCCCACACAGAAATAATTGTAAAACTATACTAATAAGCAGAATAAATGTTTCAAAACAGCTATGAACAGAATAACATCCAACAATTAAAAACTCATAAAAAGTATTAAACATTCTCCAAACACCAATAAATATTTCAAAAAAGCAGACACACACATAATATTAAATAATTAAAATGGCAGTCAATCAAGAAAAATAAACTTAAAAAGCCACCTTTCCTTACCCCCTCCAGCAGCTCTCCTATTCCTCTTCCTCTTCCTTAGGGCCCATGTCTCTCACACACACACCATACCAGTCATGCCCCCATGACCAGTTTCTGTCTCTCACACACCAATCATTTCCTAAACAGTCTTTGACACACACACCAGACACCTTCCTGAACAGTTTCTCTCATGCCATACACACACACAGGCTTCCCACTCCCGTGTTCTGCTTACCGTACATATACGGGCTTCTCACTCTCATAATCACTTTCTCTGTCTCACACACACACACCAGTCTCTCTCTCATTTCCATGATCACTCTCCACGTGCACAGGCTTCTCATTCCCTGAATCACATTCTTTCTCTCACATTCACATACACACCAGTCTCTTTCTCTCACACACACCGTCACCTTATCAACCAGTCTCTCCCTCATGCACGCACACACACACACACACACAGCACTCCCGCTCCCATGCTCTCTCTCACATAATCAGGCTTCTTACTCCCATGCTTTCTCACATACCCAGATTTCTCACTTCCATGCTTTTTCTCTCTCTCACACTCACATACACATCAGTCATCTCTCTGAGCAGTCACTTTCATTGTCTCTCACACACATGAGCTCGCTGACCAGTTTCTCTCAATCACACACATGCTCTCAATCAAATGCATTCTCTCACTTACATACAGGCTGGCTGCTGCTTCTCTCTCTCTCTCTCACTCACTTCCACTGCCCCCCCCCCCAGCACAAATAGTAGCTGCAGCCCCCGCAGGCCAAGAAAGAAGAATCCCATCGGCCGCGGGAGGCTCATGCTGCTGTCTCCTTTCCCTATTATCAGCTGCTTCGATTGCTCGGGGGCCGATGCTGCTGTCGCCGGTGCTATTTTTTCACGCGGCACGGCTCTTTCTTCATCACTTTCTTCATCACTTCCTGTTCCAGTTCAAGGGGGGGGAGGGCGGGAAGAAGAAAAGGCCAGCCGCGAATCACACAGCTTTTTTTTTTTTTTTGTACTGCTGCATTTCCCGCTGGGCTTGAACGTGCTGATAGCCCAGTGGCAACGGCAGCGGTGCGCGGGAAGGAGAAAGCCGTGTCGCATGAAAAAATAGCAGCGGCGACAGCAGCATCGGCCCCCGAGCAATCGAAGCAGCTGATAATAGGGAAAGGAGACAGCAGCATGAGCCTCCCGCGGCCGATGGGATTCTTCTTTCTTGGCCTGCGGGGGCTGCAGCTACTATTTGTGCTGGGGTGGGGGAGTGGAAGTGAGTGAGAGAGAGAGAGAGAAGCAGCCAGCCTGTGTGTAAGTGAGAGAATGCATTTGATTGAGAGCATGTGTGTGATTGAGAGAAACTGGTCAGAGAGCAGGTGTGCCCTATATGTCGATACCCGGCGTATAAGACGACCCCCGACTTTTGAGAAGATTTTCTTGGGTTAAAAAGTCGTCTTATACGCCGGAAAATACGGTATATCAGTTTTTCATTTTGGGGAAATAGTGTGCACTATTAGCAAACAGACGGGCCTATTTGCTCATAGGCTGCCCTATTTGCTAATAGTGTAACTTATTAAAAAATAGAGCATGCTAATAGCAAAATAGTGCACATTCTTTGTTAATAGAGTACACTATTAGCTAAGACAGTAACTTTTAAACAGGCGCACAAGCCCACATGTGCGCACATTACTCAGCCTGCCTCCCGTGGACACAGCCATTTTATAACATACGCACATATATGCATGCATGTTAAAAAAAAATAACCTGACCATGTGCACATGTGTACACAATTTTAAGTGGACGAATGCCTATGCGAGTAAATGCCGCTACTACCATACAAGTGGGTGGTTTTTGAAAGACACGCTCGCTGATGCCATTACCAGTTTGTTCCCAGTTCACTCAGGTAAGTAACAGGACTTCCAAACTCCACTACTTTAATAGCCTCCCTTCTCCCCTGTTAACCCCGACCCTGAAAACCCTACAATTCTATTTGTCTTTATTTTATTACTTGCACTTCATCTATAGCAGAAGAGAAGTTACATGGCAGGGGACCCCGGCACACGCCTGTGTTAGTGTATATATTTACACACAAATTTCAATGTGAAATCCAGGAATGCCCATGTCCCGCTCAGACCACACCCATGCCCTGCCCTTTTTGTGGAACTATGGGCATACGCAGGAGGCTTTTAAAATCCACTTGGCGTGTGCCAGCCTGACTTGTGCATGTGTTTCCTGGTTTTTGGCATGCGCCGGGCTTTTAAAATTCACCTTTAATAGTGCACACTATTTCCCAAAACTGAAAAGATAAAAATATAAAAACCCCAAAAATGAAAAATGAACAATAAATAAAAAAATATTAAAATGCAAAGTGAAGATAAAAAAAAAAATAGTGTGCACATCCATAGTTCTATGGTCAGGCTTGGATAAGGGTAAGAGAGTTCCATGGTTAGGCCGGGGAGGAAGGTCAGAGTGTCTTGTAGTCAGGCTTGTGAGAGGGGTTAAAGTGTGTTAGGGTGGGATAAGGAGTTCTGAATTTGGGCTATGGAGTGGGCTGGAGCAGACTGAGGACAGGACTTTGGTGTGTGCGGGCTCAGTGTGGTGTTGAGGCGATGCACACTGCCTCTTTGCCAGTGGGTGGCACTGTTTCTTCCTGCTTCTAAAAACACAGGGGCTATAGTTAAACCTTACTAGGCTGGGGACTACCAGTAGAGGGAATGTCATAGAGCAGAGACTTGACCTATTGCCTCATCTGTAGCTTCACTATGGTCCTTACAAAGCTTCCTACTCCAAATGCCTAACCCCTTAGATAAGCCTAAGATAGAAGATCAAGAAAAACCCAACGTGAAAACCAAGCTGTGATTTAATAAAATATTTTATAAATTTCAGAAAGCAAATTTCCAGGGGTTTAAAATAATAACCAATACACAACAAAACACTTTGGCTTTGGTCCTTCAAACCAGTGCTTCTAATATAGCCTTTTCCCTAGAGAGCCTTTCTCCCAGCTCTCAATATTTCACCTTAGTATCCAGCCCTGTTAGGAGTAATTAACTGGTGACTGTCTTGCTTGCCTGATCTTAAATTTCTGCCAACTACAGACACGGTTTTGTGAAAGGTTCCTAGCTTAACTTCAGGGACTTAATTTCTCCCATTTGTAACTGTCCCAGATACCTCTAATTTACTGCAATTTAAACTGGCTACATAGCAAGTGCAAATCTCTGAAACATTTAGTAGCACCAATACTGGGGAGGCATAAGTCTGTCCTCTCTCTGATTAGAGCGGCTAATTTTCACCATCTGCTTTAAAGTTTACCAGGAATTAATTACTGCAGTCAAATGTTCAGGTAGTTTCCCAGCACAGCTTCTAAATCATTCTGAACAAGGAATCACCTTCCAGAGTTTAAAGTTTATAGGGAACCAATTATTTATTTAGATTGTTATTTATTTCACAGTTTTTAATAATACTGCACAAAACAACAAGCTGACTAAGACGGTTCCCAATATATAAAATTATTACAGCCAAACACTCAAGCAGTGGCAGAATTTAGTAGGGATGTGAATCGTTTTAGGACGATTAAAATTATCGTCCGATAATTTTAATATCGTCTTAAACCGTTATGGAACACAATACAATAGAGATTCTAACGATTTATCGTTATAAATCGTTAGAATCGTGAGCCGGCACACTAAAACCCCCCTAAAACCCACCCCCGACCCTTTAAATTAAATCCCCCACCCTCCCGAACCCCCCCCAAATGAGTTAAATAACCTGCGGGTCCAGCGGCGGTCTGGAACGGCAGCGGTCCGGAACGGGCTCCTGCTCCTGAATCTTGTTGTCTTCAGCCGGCGCCATTTTCCAAAATGGCGCCGAAAAATGGCGGCGGCCATAGACGAACACGATTGGACGGCAGGAGGTCCTTCCGGACCCCCGCTGGACTTTTGGCAAGTCTCGTGGGGGTCAGGAGGCCCCCCACAAGCTGGCCAAAAGTTCCTGGAGGTCCAGCGGGGGTCAGGGAGCGATTTCCCGCCGCGAATCGTTTTCGTACGGAAAATGGCGCCGGCAGGAGATCGACTGCAGGAGGTTGTTCAGCGAGGCGCCGGAACCCTCGCTGAACGACCTCCTGCAGTCGATCTCCTGCCGGCGCCATTTTCCGTACGAAAACGATTCGCGGCGGGAAATCGCTCCCTGACCCCCGCTGGACCTCCAGGAACTTTTGGCCAGCTTGTGGGGGGCCTCCTGACCCCCACGAGACTTGCCAAAAGTCCAGCGGGGGTCCGGAAGGACCTCCTGCCGTCCAATCGTGTTCGTCTATGGCCGCCGCCATTTTTCGGCGCCATTTTGGAAAATGGCGCCGACTGAAGACAACAAGATTCAGGAGCAGGAGCCCGTTCCGGACCGCTGCCGTTCCGGACCGCCGCTGGACCTGCAGGTTATTTAACTCATTTGGGGGGGGTTCGGGAGGGTGGGGGATTTAATTTAAAGGGTCGGGGGTGGGTTTTAGGGGTTTTAATGTGCCGGTTTTGCGATTTTTAGATTTTTAGATTTTTAGATTTTTCACGATTTTTCACGATATTTTACCCCCCCCAAACGGCAACAATACGATTCTCTCCCCCTCCCAGCCGAAATCGATCGTTAAGACGATCGAGGACACGATTCACATCCCTAGAATTTAGATCTCAATACTCAATAGTGAACTTAGTAACTTTAAATGAACTCTTAGTGGCTTCAAGACAAATCTCTTTTATGGATTACTACAGCTTTTAACATTCCCAAACCAACATACTTAACACAGGAAAGCCTTAGTTTCCCCCCAACCTATATCTTATAGGGATGTGAATCGTTTTTTGACGATTTAAAATATCGTCCGATATATTTTAAATCGTCAAAAATCGTTACAGGCGATATTTAATAGGAATTCCCTCGATTTATCGTCAAAAATCGTAAATCGGGGGAAGGGGGAGGGGAAGGGGGAGGGCGGGAAAACCGGCACACTAAAACAACCCTAAAACCCACCCCGACCCTTTAAAATAAATCCCCCACCCTCCCGAACCCCCCCAAAATGCCTTAAATTACCTGGGGTCCAGTGGGGGGGGGGGGGGGGGTCCCGGTGTGATCTTTTACTCTCGGGCCTCCGGTGCGTTGTGGAAATGGCGCCGGCGCCATTTTGTTTTTTGTCCCCCGATGTCAGGAGCATAGGAGATCGCTCCCGGACCCCTGCTGGACCCCCAGGGACTTTTGACCAGCTTGGGGGGGCCTCCTGACCCCCACAAGACTTGCCAAAAGTCCAGCGGGGGTCCGGGAACGACCTCTTTGCACTCGAATCATTTTGCCGTACAAAATGGCACCGGCCAGAGTCGCGATACAATAGAAATTCCCCCGATTTATCGTGAAAAATCGTAAATCGGGGGAGGGGGAGGGCGGGAAGACCGGCACAGCAAAACAACCCCTAAACCCACCCCGACCCTTTAAAATGAAGCCCTTACCATCCCCCACCCTACCGAACCCCCCCCCCCAAATGTTTTAAATTACCTGGTGCTCCAATAGGTGGGTCCCGGCGCAATCTCCCGCTCTCGGGCCATCGGCGCCATTTTGGCTGCCACTAATAAAAATGGCGCCGATGTCCCGATAAAAAAAAAACCCACCCGACCCTTTAAACTCCCCCCTTAGTCTCCCCTACCCCCCCCCCCAAAAAAAAACTTTTAAAATTACCTGATCTATTAGTTACAATTTGTAATCTATTATTAAAATCATCCATTGCACCTGAAGCCTGGAGGGAGGTCAATGTAACCCCAATACCTATAAAGGGCTCCAGGGGCAATCCAGGAATCTATAGATCCATGGGCCTGACTTCAGTGACAGGAAAAATAGTGGAAACTATTCTAAAAATTAAAATCACTGAGCATATAGAAAGATGTGGTTTGAGGGAACACAGTCAGCATGTATTTACCCAAGGCAAGTCTTGCCTCACAAATCTGCTTCATTTTTTTGAAGGGAGCGATCTCCCACTCTCGGGCCATCGGCTGCCACTAATAAAAATGGCGCCGATGGCCCTTTGCCCTTACCATGTGACAGGGTATCCGTGCCATTGGCCGGCCCCTGTCACATGGTAGGAGCACTGGATGGCCGGCGCCATGTTTAAAGATTCAGGGTGCAAAGAGACACTGATTCAGAAGGAGTTAGCCTAGAAAGGATATTCTACCAAGTTCTACCAAGTTCTACCAAGGAGATATTCTACCAAGTTCTACCAAGTTCTACCAAGTTCTACCAAGTTCTACCAAGGAGATTCTACCAAGTTCAATGTTATTTACTTACTTATTTACTTATTAACCTGCTTTTTAGTTATTAACTGGTTAACCATTTTATATACTTCTCTCAAATTAACTATTTATGTTCATTTATGTTTATTTATGTTTATTTATGTTTCATTATGTTTTCTCAAATTAACTATGTTCAATGTAAACCGCTAAATGTTCAATGTAAACCGCTAAATGATCGTTTCCTTAGCGATAGTTATGGTTCCTTGTAAACCGGGGTGATATGTATACTATACAGGAACCCCGGTATATAAATTCTTTAAATAAATAAATAAATAAAGGATATATCTATTACAGAAGAAGGCAACTGACATCTGAATAAATATTGATCAGCAACAGTACCCAACAGTTGACCAGCAACAGTACCCAACCAGTCAGGTGCTACTGATGACTTTGGAAAGCCAAGCCAATATAGAAGTGGGAATACTTCATGAGATTACATATCCCATTGTTCTGGGGCTTGATCATCCCCAGTTTCAGCCTCTGTGGATCCAGGTTATGGACAGTTGAATCAGTCCAGACTGCACTGAAATATCTCTTCTGGAAACCTCTCTATGGGATTGTAACACCCCGACCAGGCAAGGAGCAGCCACTGCCTGCATCGAGGGACCCAGAGGTCCCTGGCCTCTACTCACCGGCTCCTGAATGACCCAACCCAGCAGACCTCAGAGTGACCCCTCTCCTGATGGCACCCAGACATGACTCCACACCCGCGTCATCAGAAGCAGCAAAAGAGGGGGATTTAAATTTGAGACGCCAACCGGAGGAATCCCACACCCCGACCAGGCAAGGAGCAGCTGCTGCCTGCACCGAGGGACCCAGAGTCCCCAGACCTCTACTCACCAGCTCCTGAACAATCCAACCCAGCTGATCTCGGAGCGACCCCTCCCCTGATGGCACCCAGACACACCCCCATACCCGCGTCATTGGAAGCGGCAAAAGAGGGGGATTTAAATTTGAGAAGCCGACTGGAGGCATCGTGCGCTGAAGAAGCGTGACAAAGGGGCACTCCCCTTTGTGCGTCCCTTAGTGCAAACCTCAAAGCACAACCTCTAAAGCATTTTACTAACCTATCAGCTAACCACCTAAGATGGCAAACAGCTCCCTCCCAAATCCCCTGGAAAGACTCAACCACAAGAAAAAAAAAAACCCGCACACAAACCCTACCAAAACCCACACCCCCAAAAACAAAAGAAAAACATGAACGCCAGCTCATCAACATCAAAAACAACAACACGAATCAATATACAAACTACATACTACTCTCCTTCTTTCTATTCAATGCACAATCAATAGTGAAGAAAATACCAATAATCACTGACCTCCTCACCGACTCAAATCCAGCGTTCATCGCAATAACAGAAACATGGATCAAAAACACCGACTCCATACTAATAAATCAAATTGACATCTCTACTTACGATACTTTCTCAATACCCAGACCAAAAAAAAAAGGAGGAGACCTAATGCTAATCGCCAAAAAAGACCTCCGATTAAAACTACTCCCCACAAAGGTATGCTCATCACATGAAATTGCACTGTTTGACTCAAAAAATTTAGAAATCTGTCAGGTTTACTGTCCCCCCGGAACACTAAACCACAACTTCTCTCCATTAATTGAATTTATCATGACAAATATCTCACAAAAAAAAACCCCTATTATCACCCTAGATGATTTCAACATCCACATGGATACCATCCCGTAGGAGTGTGCATTCGTTTTCAATGTATTGGCAATCCACAACGTATATGTCCCTATTCGTTGTATTTGTGGGGTCAAGAAACATATGGCGAACCCCCATGAACACAACGTAACTAATGAATAAACCCCTCACCCTCCTGACCCCCCCATGGCGCCGGCCAACCAGTGCTCCTACCATGTGACAGGGGCCGGCCAATTGCACGGATACCCTGTCACATGGTAAGGGCAAAGGGCCATCAGCGCCATTTTTATTAACGCAGCCGATGGCCCGAGAGTGGGAGATCGCTCCCCGCGCCCCTACTGGACCACCAGGTAATTTTAAAACCTTTTTTGGGGGTTCGGGAGGGTGGGGGAGGGTGTTTTGATTATCGGATCGGGCGCAGCCGATAATCAAAAATCCAATCGGGCCGGGCGATAAACATTTTAAGATTTGGGTCAGAACCGGAACCGATCAGATTCCGGTTCCGATTCACATCTCTATTACTGGCTGCACAAAGTTGGTACAGCAAATACCCCAGCATTTTATTCCATAATGCACTTGCTATATTGCTAAAAGTGTTGCACTGACCTTTGCAATATCGCTCACAAAGATATTGAACAGAACCAGTCCCAGACTGGATCCTTAATGAACTCCACTTATCACTCTTTTCTCTTCAGAGAAGGTTCCATTTACCAATATTCACTGACATCTGTCACTAAGCCAATTTGTAAGCCATTCCACCACCTTAGAACTCGCTCCCAGGCTTCTCATTTTATTAATGAGCCTCCTGTACGGAACCATATCATTCTACTATGAAAGGAATCACTACCAGCAGAGAGGACACCATCGGGCTGGAAATAGCTGAACTGCTTGAACTTTGATTCCAGACAAGGGTGGTCAAGTTCAGTCAAGAGTTCCAAACAGGACAACCAATATATGTGAGATGTAATTTAAATTGCTTATGTAAAGATTATCCTTTTAGGATTGCTAGATGTACACTGCTTAGAATTGATTATTTATTTATTTATTTATTTATTTATTTAACACTTTTTTATACCGACCTTCATAGTAAATAAACCATATTGGATCGGTTTACATAAAACAAGGGTATAACAGAAGCAATAAATAAAAGTAATTAACAAGAGAAGAGAATAAGATAAAGTTACTGTTCCACAACCATGACTACAGGACTATCCTACAAGCAATAATCTTCTCCAAGTTAGACTATTGCAATTCTTTATTATTAGGTACCCCATCAGCACACACCAAACCACTACAAATGGTTCAAAATACTGCAGCCAGAATCCTAACTAATACAAAGAGAAGAGAGCACATTTCCCCAATCCTTAAAGAATTACACTGGCTACCAATTCATTTCAGAATTCTTTATAAGTCAATCACCATAATCTACAAATCCATCCAACAAATCGCCCCTCTCAACCTACAAATCCCTTTCATAAAACATACTTCCTCCAGACCCATAAGAGAGTACTACAAAGAGTCACTACAAGTACCGCCTTCCAAAACTTCCCTCCACATAACTTACAGAGATAGGGCTTTCTCCACAGCAGGACCCACGCTTTGGAACTCCATACCAACTGAACTTAGACAGGAACCCTGCTTACTGACTTTCAGAAAAAGACTTAAAACATGGCTTTTCAAACAAGCCTTCCCAGACGCAGATTAAAAACTATTCTATCCGATTTTCAACCTCCAATCAACATATTTTATTATTATAACCATCCTGGTATCCTACCCCTAAACATTATTATCATCCAGAATCTTCATTACTTATGATTTCGCCTTTATTGTTAAACTACATACTTGTACGGAACAATTCATTGTAATTCTCAAACATCCATTTTTGGAAATTCCTCCATTCTACAGGTTTATACACTTTGTTAAAGTTTCTATCTTGTCTTCTTCTTGCTCCTAGTTGTACGTCTCCCTGTTTATTGTAACTGCATCTATATTATTTATAGTTCATATTATTTCGTTCTCTGTTCCGGTTATCACCCATTGTTTATTGTAAACCGGCTTGATGTGATATTTTCACGAATGCCGGTATAGAAAAAATTAAAATAAATAAATAAAATAAATAAAGTTACATTGAACAAGGAGTAAAAAACTTGGGAAGCTTAAGAGCTGGAAGGAAGTTAAAGGCCAAAAAATAATTAAAGAAGCATAGTCCAAAAGGAATTTGGATTAAAGCAAAAGATGCTTTAATCAGTAAGTGCCAGAGTTCTTCGTTTGAATGGTTGTAAGACTTTAATCTTCTACGTCCAGGAGAGGAAAAAGAAGATTAAGGGTTGTCTGGAGGATCTTCGAAGGCTTGGTGGAATAGCCACGTCTTAAGTTTTTTTCTGAATGTAATGAGACAGGGTTCTAGTCGGAGGCTTGACGGAATGTTGTTCCAAATAGATGGACCTGCTATTGAAAAAGCTCGGTCTTTGGTCGAGGAAAGGCGTGAGGCTTTAGTTGGGGGGTAATTCAAAGTACCTTTATGATTATCTCTAATTGGCCTATTGGAGGAATGAAGTTTGAAGGGTATTTCAAGGCTGAGATGGAGTTGGTGATGGATGGATTTATGTATTAGGGTAATTGCTTTGTAAAGGATTCTGAAATTTACAGGTAGCCAATGTAGGTTTCTGAGGATGGGTGAGATATGATTTCCGCAGCTGGTGTTGGTCAGTAATCTCGCTGCAGCATTTTGAATCATCTGAAGCGGTTTAATGGTCGATTTGGGTAGGCCAAGGAGGAGGGCACTGCAATAGTCAATTTTGGAGAATAACAACGCCTGGAGTACTGTTCTGAAATCTTTGAAAAAAAGAAGTGGCTTGAGTCGTTTCAGAACCTGGAGTCTGTAAAAACAGTCTTTGGATGTAGTATTAACCATTTTCTTAAGGTTTAGTCTATTATCGATTATATTAATATTATATTATATTAATTTGTATGAGTGGTAAAAATAAACAATATATGCAAATTATTATTATATTACCAAATTACCTAATTCTGAGATAAAATATATTCATAATTTTCATCAATTCTGAGAAGAAAAAAAAACCTAATCGTTAGAGGTTAATTATGTCCACACCATTATTTTTTAAAGTGCTTGGAATTTAAAAGCATCGGCACTGTAATCAAAGCAGCCCATTCCTGGGCACAACAGTCATGGATACTTCCTATTGCGGAAGCACACAGAGTCATTATGAAATATCTTCACCTTAGCCAGATCCTACTGGCACAAGTGTATTTAATTTGCTGCTAACACTGAAGAGCACTGGAGTATTATAGATCACATGGCACTGTTCATAATCAGTAGCAGATCATATGCTACATTTATTTTATGTGAGTACATCAATTATTCCCCCCAGCATAAAATGTAAGGACACAAATAATTTGTCTCCACTCAGAACAATTTTACTAGTTTTATTCAATATTGCTATACCATTTAAATTGAAAAATATGTATCACTATAAAAAAAATCACTTTCATTCTGTTCTTCATTCCATCTGCATATCCCTGCACCACTTTTACATCCTGGATCCTGCTAAGAAGCAGCTGAGCCATTCCTTAAAACCACAGAGCGAGTTGTTAGAAAGCAAGAACAGGCAGCCTTAAGCAAGAAAAATACAGGAACCATTGTCAATTGTGACAGGAACAATCCCACCCAACAATCCCCCCAAAAAGCATATAGGATAAAAAAAAAAAGTCCAAAATTATGCTACCTGCGATTTCCAAAAAAAAGGAGGTCCCAAATAAAAACAAGCCCAAACTCATGGTAAATATGTGAGGATGGCAATACTATTGCAGCAACAGTTATTAAGGACAGCAGACTAAGGGGGTAGCACTACCTGGATAGACAGGGACTTAAAGTCAGTCAAAACTGAACAGGCTAGGGTTGGTTTTTTAAATTCCTGAGACAAGGGAAGTTGTTTTTTGTGTAGTCCTGAATAAGATAAAGAACTTCAGCAAGATAAGTGGCTATACTGCCAAGCCTTAATAATTAACATGGAGTGATTAGTACAGACCTTTGAGGAAGGGCAGCCACAACGCCAGAGAATAGTTCAAGCCCTACATAAAATTTTAACCAGCTACAGGGCAGCTGGCACAGATAGCCTAAACAATGCAAGCCACCACAACACAGATAACCCCATTACCTCTAGTTTTGTTTAAAATGAAGACAGAAACCCAGATTTTTCTTAAGGAATTTTGAGAGAACCACTTGCATGGCTGGCTGGCAGAAGCCACCTGGACCACCTTCCTGGTGAATCTGCTTATAGGCAAAATTCAAGTGGTTTATCATGATGCCAATTCAGATAGAAGAGCCAGCTATACAGAAGTCAAAACTTCCATCCTGGAAGGGCACGTTACAATACGGAGATACACCAGCAACAGTTCTGGTATGGCACCTTACAGCCCAGAGAAAGTCCATGGAGCCTTTTTCATAGGCTAAATAATGCTGGATGGAAGTGGCTAAAGCCAGATCCACCTGGAGCAGTTCCTGGATGAACTAGACTGACTTATGTGGAAGTGGGTGTATCGGCAGCCAGAGCTCAACCTGGAAACTGTATTGGAAGTTGTGGGAGCCTTCTATCAGGCTCATTTGATGCCATAAGTATTACAAAAGCTAGGGATGTGCAGAGGGATGCCATACATTGCATTCGGGATTTGTATTCATCAGGGGGCAGATATGTTGCATTCGGCAAAGGGGGGCCCTCGATACGTACATGCGTTAATTCTTATTCGTTTCCTGGCTAAAATTGAATTAAGTACAACCCCCCACCCTCTTGAGCCCCCCCCCCAAGACTTATCAAAACTCCCTGGTGGTCCAGCAGGGGGTCCGGGAACCATCTCCTGCACTCACACCCTCGACTGCCGGTATTCAAAATGGCGCCGATAGCCTTTGACCTTCTATGTCACAGGGGCTACTGGTGCCATTGGTCAGTCCCTGTCACATGGTAGGAGCACTGGACCACCAGGTAATTTTAAAACATTTTTGGGGGGGTTGGGAGGGTGGGGGAGACTAAGGGGTCAGTTTTAAAGGGTCGGGGTGGGTTTTTTTTATCGGGCTATCGGCGCCATTTTTATTAGTGGCAGCCGACGGCCCGAGAGCGGGAGATCACTCCCGGTGCCTCCACTGGACCACCAGGTAATTTTAAAATGTTTTTTTTGGGGGGAGTCGGGAGGGTGGGGGAGGCTAAGGGGTCAGTTTTAAAGGGTCGGGGTGGGTTGTTTTTTTATCGGGCCATCAGTGCCATTTTTATTAGTGGCAGCCAATGGCCCGAGAGCGGGCGATCGGTCCCGGGGCTTCCACTGGACCACCAGGTGATTTTAAAACATTTTGGGGGGGTTTGGGAGGGTGTGGGAAGGTAAGGGATTCGTTTTAGAGGGTCGGGTGGGTTTAGGGGTTGTTTTGGTGTGCCGGTTTTCCGCCCCCCCCCCCCCAAATAACTCCCGTTAGTGGATACAAACCCGATTAACGATTTTTCACGATAAATCGGGGGAATTTCTATTGTATCGCACTCTTTAATGATTTTTGATGATTTAAAAAATATCAGACAATATTTTAAATCATCAAAAAACGATTCACATCCCTAATCATCAATGCTCTCTCAACTCTATAACTAAAGCAAATCATCAATGCCCCTAACCACAAAGCTGGACACACCTTAGACCTCATCTTCATTAACACTGACACATGGTTAACCTACAACATAACCAAAATCCCATGGTCAGATCACCACCTCATCCAATCCAACATAACCATTAACATGAACCTCATATTTCTACAAAACACCCCTATGACAATGACATACTGACCCCCCCTTCAACACAGAAACTCTCAAAAAAAAAACTACAAATAGAACTAACAAAAATTGATCTATCCAACTCCAAAAATGCCACAAACTCATGGCTCAACATTACCAAAACAATTGCAGATAACATAAACCCCACTATCACAAAACAATAAAAAATCCACATCACCTAAATCAATGGTACAACAACAGCATCAGAGCTGCCAAATGCCAACTCCGGAAAAAAGAAAAAGCATGGCGAAAGAACAAATCAATAATACAACTCACGGCTTATCGAAGCTACCTAGTTCACTAGAAAATCTAATCAACAACACCAAAAAAGAAGTCTTCTAAAAAAAAATCAATAGATTCCAACACAACCTCAAAATGCTATTCTCCATAGTACAAAACCTCACAAAAACATCAAACAAACAAAAAACACCATGCACCAAAAATGGATGTAACAAATTTGCCGAATTCTTTAATAACAAAATTACTAATCTAATAAGAAAGAATCTCAACAATAACACCCAAAACATCCCGAAGCAACAAAAAGAAATCCCAACCTGGTCCAACTTTGACCCAGCATCCTCCCTTGAAATACAAACAATCATCAAAAAACTAAACCCAGCCACACACCCCCTTGACAACATTCTGATACCAACCCTCAAAGTAATGAAAAAAACCACCATAACCAGAACTCTGACATACATTGTAAACCTATCTCTTATAGAAGGAAACTACCCCAACTGCCTCAAATCCACAATAATTAAGCCTATCCTAAAAAAGAACAATCTAGACATGGCGACCCACTAAACTACAGCCCTATCTCAAACCTACCACTCATAGCCAAAATCATAGAAAACGTTGTACACATTCAACTTACCGGCCATCTGGAAACAAACAACATCCTATATCTGACGCAATTTGGCTTCAGAAAAAACCACAGCACTGAAACTTTGCTACTATCACTGAATGACACCATACTTAAAGGATTTGATACCAGACAAAAATACTTACTCATCCTTTTAGACCTGTCAGCAGCATTCGACACAGTCAACCACACTATCCGCCTGGACCGCCTCACAGAAATAGGACTATGATACAATCCTACGATGGTTCTCATCATATCTAGCTAACAGAAGCTACTAAGTTACAATCAACAATATCTTCTCCAAAAGGATTGACCTAAACACAGGAGTCCCCCAAGGTTCTGCTCTATCCGCAACCCTCTTCAGCATATACTTACTACCACTATGTCACCTCCTAAAAGAACTCGACCTGACCCACTTCCTCTACGCTGACGACATTCAATTACTGATACCAATTCAAAACTCACTGGAAGAAACCTACAAAAAAACAGCCACATACCTCTCGGCAATCAAACATTACTAACCCACATGAAACTTATAATAAACATCATTAAAATCGAAATAATAATCATGTAACAAAATCCCAGCCCCTCACCTCCACCTCCCATCATTCTTGAGAATTAAATGACACCTATTTCCCCAGTCACACACACACACACACACAACGTTGGAGTCATATTCGACAATGAACTATCATTCAAGAACCACATAACAACTAAAATTAAGGAGGGGTATCACAAACTACTCATCCTAGGATGTCTAAAACCATTTCTAACACCTGATGACTTCAGAACCGTACTCCAACTACTCATATTCTCCAACCTCGACTACTGTAACTCCCTACTACTTGGAATACCATTCTTAAACATCAGACCACTACAAATCCTTCAAAACACAGCTGCCAGAATCTTAACTGGAACGAAAAAAAAAGATCATATAACACCGGTCCTCATAGCACTACATTGGCTCTCAATAAAATTTTGCATTGAATACAAGACTTTGACCACCACACACAAGCTAACACATAGGGGCGGATTTTAAAAACTTGCGCGAGCGCGTACTTTTGTTTGCGCAGCAGGCGCGAACAAAAGTACGCTGGATTTTATAAGATACACACGTAGCCGCGCGTATCTTATAAAATCCGGGATTGGCGCGCGCAAGGGGGTGCACATTTGTGCAACCTGCACGCGCCGAGCCCAGCGCGCGCTGCCTGTTCCCTCGGAGGGAACTTTCCTTCGCCCTCCCCCCACCTTCCCCTCCCTTCCCTACCTAACCCACACCCCCGGCCCTATCTAACCCCCCCCCTTACCTTTGTCGGCAAAGTTACGCCTGTCGGCCGGCTGCCCCGCTCTGTGGTCCGGTCCCGGGGGCTGTTCCGGAGGCCGCGGCCACGCCGCTAGAACACCCCCGGGCCGAAACCACGCCCACGTCGCCGTCCCGAAACACTGCACCCCGCCCCCTAAACGCTGCATCATCCCGACACGCTCCCGACACGCCCCCGACAGGAAGCCCCGGGACTTACGCGCGTCCCGGGGCTTTACGCGCACCGGCGGCTTATGCAAAATAGGCACGCCGGCGCGCGAGGGCCCTGAGCGCGGGCCTTGGAAAATCCGCCCCATAATGAGCAAACAAAATGGGCAACCTTAAACATCAGCTCTCACAACCCACAATGAAACCTAAGGTCAAACAACAAAGGCCTGCTAAAAATTCCCTCCATCTGCACAGCTCAACTCACAAAAATACGAGTGAGAGCATTCTCTCTCGCCAGCCCCAAAATCTGCAATCCAACCTAAAACAATTCAAGAAAGACCTGAAAACCTGGCTGTTCATCAAAGCATACAAAGACTGCCAGGAACAACACAACAGCTCCATCATAACCGACATCCTAACTGGAAAGAACCAAGACCACATACTGCAGACAACATAACCACCTGAACTCTCATCTTGACTAAATGTAAACATAACTACTTCAATTATGATCTACTGCTTATTATAACCCTCCCTCCCCCCAAAAAAATCCCACCCTGAGTTGAAAGTGTCCCTCTTACAGTGGAAGATATATATTCTGTGCCAGACTGTCTCTCCAGCAAGGGTGCTGTCTCTATCTCCTTCTCTCCTCCATATGGTCACCTGTGCAAGTACATGCATAAAGGTTGCACACATACATGCAGCAGGGATATTTAAATGCTAAGTGTGTACTTGCTCACATGATATAAATTAAGCATATCTTTTCTTGCATGCCCAATATGGATGCACATGCGTGCCTTTTAAAATTTATCTATAAATTAGTATAGTTAAAGGGCGGCATATATTTTCATTTTTGGCTTAATTTTTATATATGCCTTTTTATATAGGCATTAATAATAAATATTTTATTTTAGTTATATCATTTAATCTTGTTTTTCCCATTCCTTTCTTGTAATTCTGCTGACTTCTAATAGAAGTCCTGGTTTCCTCTTCCAGCTGACCTTTCACTTTTATTACCTATTATATTAAGTCTTTTGTTACTCTTTCTGTTCTGTGAGATAAGGAAAGAGGGAAAGATACATTTTCTTAACACAGATGGTGGGTTAGACCTGGGTGCTCAATCTAGTCCTATAGGCCCCCCCAGCCAGTCAGGTTTTCAGGATATCCCTGATGAATATGCATGAGATATATTTGCATACATAGGATGTAGTGCATGCAAATACATCTCATGCATAGTCATCAGGGATATCCTGAAAACCCAACTAGCTGGGGGGCCCATAGGACTGCTTTAAGCACCCCTGGGTTAAACAGCAATTGCAAGTTGAACTGTTAAATAGCCAAAGGCTGTGAAAATGTCAGAACTATAAGTCAATGGTCATCAACTCATCAAAGGTTGACATATGAAATTGCAAAGACTGCAAAAAATAGAAAAACAACCTGTTGGTCTTACAAAGTGCAAAATGTGTGACTTTAGTAAGAGAACTGTGTCAAATCCCAGACATTAGAAGCTATCAAATGGAAAGTAAACTCTGTTAATTTGGAAAAGTACTAGTATGATGTCATAATAAGACTTCTGCAAATTGAGGTGGGAAAGGTATAAGCAACTAAGGAACAGTTACTGAAAGAACTCACTCTTGAGATAACTCACTATTGAAAGAAATTACTTACTAACCAATTCACTTACACAGCTGTGCATAACTGCAGTAACAAGTTACTGTAAAACCAGTGCAATTAAAAGAGATTCACAGCAATGTACACACAACTGCTGCAGCATACAGAGTAGCAGCATCATTACTGGAAGCAGAGAGAGAGACCTACATGAGAAAACTTCAGGACATCTGGGAAGAGATAGATGCTGCTGGCAATTCCCAGGTCCAGTTTGTAGGTGAGAGATTTCTATGAAGGGAGGGATTTCTGCATATTGTTTTCCTATTTTAAAGCCAAGATGATTACGTATTTCAAGGGCAGACACAAGGGGGCGGATTTTAAATGCCCTGCGCGCGTAAATCCGGGCGGATTTACGCGCGCAGGGCCCTCCTGCGCCGGCGCGCCTCTTTTGCAGAGGCCGCCGGCGCGCGCAGAGCCCCGGGACGCGTGTAGGTCCCGGGGTTTTTCGAAGGGGGCGTGTCGGGGATGTGTTGGGGGCGTGTCGGGGGCAGGGCCAGGTGATGCGGCGATTTGGGGGCAGGGTGGGGCGTTTCAGGGGCGGGGCCGGGGCGTGGCGCCGGGCCGGGGGCGTGGTCCAGGCCTCCGGACCAGCCCCCGGGTCAGAAGACGGCGCGCCAGCAGTCCGCTGGCGCGCGTAGATTTACGTCTGCTTCTCGCAGGCGTAAATCTAGGAACAAAGGTAAAGGGGGGGTTTAGATAGGGCCGGGGGGGGTGGGTTAGGTAGAGGAAGGGAGGGGAAGGTGAGGGGAGGGTGAAAGAGAGGTCCCTCCGAGGCCGCTCCGATTTTGGAGCGGCCTCGGAGGGAATGGAGGCAGGCTGCGTGGCTCGGCGCGCGCAGGCTGCCCAAAATATGTGCCTTGCGCGCGCCGATCCAGGATTTTAGAGGATACGCGCGGCTATGCGCGTATCTTATAAAATCCAGCGTACTTTTGTTTGCGCCTGCTGCGCAAACAAAAGTACGAGATCGCGCTTTTTTAAAAAATCTACCCCAAGGAGTTTAAGGTAACAGGCTACCAAAAACTGCCTTATGTTTCAGGAATAGGTTTGAGATAGACTGGGAATCGCTGAGATTATAGTATGGTGAATTGTTGCTGTCTAGTGATCGATTTAAGTCAGACCGGGGGTCACTGAATTTGGCATAATGATGTGTGATGATATATATAGTCTGATTTTATGAAATGCATTGTGTTTGTTGTCGGGTAGCTTTGTTAATAAATCTAAGTGACTTTTTATCTTTTTCTAACAGTGTGGTTTATTTTTTGAGGTGAAGCTTTGAGATAAACAAAGAGATAAACAAAGTTTGTCAGGGTAGTCTTCCATAAAATTAGTGGGAGGAAATTTGGGGGCTGGATTTAGGACAATTTTCCAGGGTTCCTTCCCTAGTTTACAGGGTGATGTGAATTTATATAGCACAGATTCAAAGATATTCAGAACATGAAGGCAGTGCCAGAGAAGAAAATCTGAGAGGTCCCAGTGTTTAGAGACTACTATGGACAGAATTCTCCTGAAGATAAAAGAAAAAGTAGCATTCTTGCATTGGAAAAGGCATGTTGAATAGAAACATAGATTAGAAGAAACCATTGGTATTCCAGGAACCCTGAACTGATTCCTCAAAAAGGGTGGGGGAGGGTAACCTGGAGAAGTAAAGTAAGCAACATTCAAAAATAGTTTTCTTGAGTTGGGCTGAACGCATGCAAAGATATTGGAGGGGAAGTTAGTCTGTGGCCTAGGAGGCCCCATACCAACTCTACCATCTGCTGGGAAAAGAAATGGTCAGTCCCAGTTCAGGGTTGAGAAAGAAAATAGGAATGCTGATTTACTTCCCTGGGATTTAATCTGGGTAGAGGCAAATGTTCAAACTTAGGGGGAGGGTATGTAAAAGAGGATATGTTAGACCCTCCTTAAAAGTCCAGGATCAGACATTTATCCTAATCTGCCTTAAGATAGCCCACAAGGGAATCCTGGTTGCAGGGCACTCCCCTGGGGAGAGGGATAAGAAGACAGGCCCCAGGAAGGATAGCTGTTTGAAGACTACTGCATTTTTGTTTCCAGCACTGCTGAGGTAAGCTGGCTCTTGGTTGCTTAATTTTTCCTGTAAATAATAGAAGTCTGTAGAAGAATAACTAAAGTCCATTCTATTTTTAACTCCCACAAGCATAAGACCAATCACACAGTGTTTTCAGAGCTGAATATTATCCACATTATTCAGGGTTTTTTTGAGCAATAAGCATACAGTGAACTACTATCTTTTTCAAAGAGTCAGGACTCCTACCCTCAATGTTCATCCTTTTTCTTGAAACTGGACAGAAGCTGGTTTCTAAGTTTAAAATGTCCAGGGCAGTCAAAAGCAGATGTGTTGTTTGTGAAAAAATTGTTCCTTTTTGAACTGAAACAATTCTGATAAGGCAATGAGGGCAAAGCAAAAATGCAATGTTTATAGAGACCTTTTATTCTATTTTTCTGACTTCAAAATACATTTTATGCTTCCCTTACTCCTGTATAACATGTTTTATTACCTCCTTCTAACAATAACTATTTTTGGAATCAGAAATGACAGATGTGTTTTCCTTTTCATAATTCTTTTTCACCTGGGATGGATAAGTGCTTTTGAGAATAAATGAGGCAGTGTGGTGACTGAAATAGGGCAATTGTTACCGGTTTCTTATCCTTTTCTCAAACTGACGTCATGACTAAACCTCACTCAGTAGTCTTCCAATGCATAATTTCATATAATGGTTTTAGGAGAGAAAATCTGCTTAATTTGAAAAGAAATAAAAGGGTTAGTGCATATTGTAATGAAGCTGATCAACAACTATTACATGATTCTAAGCTGGGGACCTATCTAAATGCTCATTTGGGATGCTGATACTCAGTCATAGGCTGATGACTGGGGCAGAAAAAAAAACTTGATTTATTTACCTTAATTCCTGCATCTGTGCTGCTGCTGAGAGTAGGAAGCACTGGAATGAGAGGCACCACTGAAGAAAGTATTTTTGCCTAGTGTTCTCCTTAGTTTTGCATGAAGGGGTGCACTAAAGACCAGGTCTCTTTCTCATGCCCCATTGTTGCATGCCACTGCCAGTGCTCTGCCTTCAGAGAAGCTCTTTCCCTCTCTGAGGCATTGGTGGGACTAACAGCATGGCCGGTGGCATGAAGGAAGCCCAGAGTGATTGGGATCAGAGGAATCCCTGGCACCCATGCTTCCTTCTTCAGCTGACTCTGGATTCCTGGAGATATTTTTCAAATTCTGGTGATTAACTATAAAACATAATAATATTTAATTTAATTAAAAAATGTTGTAACCAAATGTCTGCTTCTCTATCAGTCAGTAGCGGCAACGTCTGTTGCCAATAAGTTCATCTCTTAGCAAATACATCAAAGCTATATAAAATGGGGTATATTTTGAGCTGCTGTCTAGCCAGCAAAGTTTTCTGAATAAACATATCCAGCTAACTTTATGAACGTATGGAACAGCGTGGTGGTGCTCCTGAATATACCAAACTATCTTAAAAATAGCCAGAAAGGTCTATCTTTCCTTTAGATCTGCTCTACAGCACCACTAGTGTTAGCAGAATAAGTTATCCGGCTAACTGAATATCTTCGCCTCAAAATGGCACTGGAACTCCTCCGAGTTATCTAGCAAAGTTACTTAGCCAGATAACTTGGAGGTAGTCAGCCAGTAGGGATTTTCAGATTCTGCCTTTTGTCTAGCTAAAACTGAACTTAGATAAACAAATGATGTTAAATGTTGGCCTAACTGCATATGCCAACATTTTTCTGTAAAATAAAAGTTCTAAAACAAGTGATCATGGTATGAAATTGAAAAGGGGTTGATCATAAGGAAATATTTTTTACACAGAAAGGAAAAACATGGAAAAGCCTCTGGAAGCACAAAAATATCATTATTAAAAAGAGCATAAGATTGGCACAGAAGATTTTTAGTTGCAGAAAACTGATGACAAAACCAGTGTTCAGTATTACGGTCAGCACTGTCAGAAAGGAAAATAAGCAAACTAGATGGATTTTATAGTTTTTAATCTGGTTTCATATTCTGTTTCAATGTAGGTAGACTCTTTCCACTGTTGCAGGGCTCAGATTCAAATTTGTTCAGTGTTTTAATTATAATAAAATCAAACAAATCTAGATCAAAATTAAATTTTAACATACCAAAAGATAAAGGCTATAAAAGCTTAAGTACAGTGTTACTTTAAGCAGCTGATAGATTTGGGAAGTCTTAGGGTTCTGGCACTTTAAATGTATTCAATTTAGTAAGCTCGTGGAGTGTATTTATACAGTTATAACAAATTCAAGAAACAGCTATTTCCCCTGATATACTACTTTTCCAGATACAGAAAATAATTTGCTTAAAAACAAATAGAATGGAATTCAGTAAAGCCATACTGAAATTCAATGTCATTTTTTCAGTGTATTATAGAGGTTGTTTGCATAGCAATACTTGTGATTTAAATAGGATTCATTTGCCAGGCACTTGTAGCCTGGATTGGCCACTATTGGAAACATACCTCCTCCCCAGGCTAAGCCCAGAACACTCCTCCCCACCTCTATTATGGTTTATTTTATCTTGAAATAATTGTTTTAGTGTACATATTATCTGTTTTATGAATTTAAGCTTTTTTTTTTTATTTAAGCCACCCAGATCTTTATATGGGCAGAATATTAAATAAGAACAAACAAATATAAACCTCTCCAGTCTGAATCCAGCAAACTCTGACCTACTCAGTTTGACTTCTAAACTTCTTTCCCTCCTCCCTAGCCTAACCCTAGCACACTCTTAACACACTCTTCAGACAAAGCCCAGAATTTTCTTCCCACACCTTAGCCAAGTCCCAGCAGTCTCCAGTCTGAGCCCTAAAATCTCTTTCCCTTACACAAGCCTGACCCTAGCGACTTTGACTTCTCCCTGGCCCAACTACAGATCTCTCTTCCACCCTCCCCAACCAACATCAACACACTTCAACCCTTATCCCCAGTCCAAACTTCCCCCTTTCCCAGCCCAACACTAACATGCACTAGGGGTGTGCATTCGTTTTAGACGTATTGTGGATCTGCAACGTATATGCCATATTTGTTGTATTCGTGGGGGTTCCAAAATGTATGGTGAACCCCCACGAACACAACGGATCACCAACGAATAGGCCCCACACCCTCCTGACCCCCCCCCCCCCCCCCAAGACTTGCCAAAAGTACCTGGTGGTCCAGCAGGGTTCCTGGAGCGATCTCCTGCACTCGGGCTTTCGGCTGTAAGGTTTCAAAATGGCGCCGATAGCCCCTGTGACATAGTAAGGGCAAAGGCTATCAGCACCATTTTGAATACTGGCAGCCGACGACCCGCGTGCAGGAGATCGCTCCAGGACCCCTGCTGGACCACCAGGGACTTTTGGCAAGTCTTGGGAGGGGGGTCAGGAGGGTGGGGGTTGTAGATAAATAACTTTAAAGGGTTGGGATGGGGTTTTTGTGGGGGGGGGGGGGGACGATTCACATCCCTAGCCAGTAATATGGTGAAATGATTCAATGAAAATATGTATTATGACAATGCTGACACTATAGATGATGCAGAAGTACTGGCTGTTGTCATCTATTGTTAAACCCTTTTTTAGTTGACTGTGAGAGCTATGACAATTGTTTTCCTCCAATGCACACATGAAAGTATTTTTTTAAAGTGTTTTCTGTGTATAAATAATTTCTAATACAAGTAGTTTAAATCTTGTCTATTTGGGGCTTGTTTTTCCGCAAAGTGTGCTTGTTATTTCATAACTACCTGGCAACACTGAGCTGCAGCCAGGCCTGAGGAAAATATTTTCTTTTCTTTTCTGCTGATGTTGTGAATCCCTGTCTGTGCAGCCGCTTAAAGAAGGAACATTTCCCCGCTACTATCATATGTAACACAGCATGAGCAGTTGTTGGCTTGGCGGAGGACAGAATAGACTGTAATTTCGCTATTCTTCTACAAACTTTTATTATTTACAAGAAAAATGTAATAACCAAGAGTGTGCTTACCTCAGCATTGCTGGAAACAAAAACATAGTGGTCTTCAGATAAGTAGCTTTAGCAAAGCTCCTGCTTCCTTCTCCTCATATGTGGGGCTCCTCTCTAAGCTAGGACCTGCCTTTTTATCCTTCTCCCCAGCAGAACACCCTGCAACCAGGATTCCTTACGGGCTATATTAAGGTGGAGCAGGCTAAATGCCTGGTTTTGGACTTTTAAGGAGGGTCTAACATACACACCTTTTACAAATCCATAGTGAATATACCTTTTGTAGGGGCCTATTTACTAAAGCTTACCTCCCATTCTCTTTCTATGGGAAAAATGCTTAGCAAACACACCCCTATATTAATCAAAATGCTATAATATCGCATGGATAATGCCCATGGGTTAGAAAAGGGGGTGCGTTTATAAGAACATAAGAACATAAGAAATTGCCATACTGGATCAGACTAAGGGTCCACCAAGCCCAGCATCCTGTCACCAACAGTGGCCAATCCAGGCTACAAGTACCTGGCAAGTACCCAAACACTAAGTGGATCCCATACTAAATGCCATTAATAGCAGTGGCTATTCTCTAAGACGATTTGATTAATAGCAGTTATCGGGCTTCTCCTCCATGAGCTTGTCCAAACCTTTTCTAAACTCAGCTACACTAACTGCAATAACCACATTCTCTGGCAACAAATTCCAGAGCTTAGTTGTGCATTGAGTGAAAAAGAATTTTCTCCAATTAGTTTTAAATTTGCAGCTTGCTAACTTCATGGAGTGCCCCCTAGTCCTTCTATTATCCGAAAGAGTAAATAACCAATTCATATTTATATGTTCTAGATCTCTCATGAATTTATTTATTTATTTTATTTAGAACTTTTCTATACCGACTTTCCAATAACAGAATTACTGATCAATTCGGTTTACATTCTGAACAATAACAGTGACAAGTAAATGTCTTACAAGGAACAGGTAGAAGTAACTTGGAAATAAATATATGGGGTTAATAACATAAAAGTACATAAAAGTACATGATACAGAGCCTAAATACAGAGCCTAATGTAGGCAGAGGTAGTAAATCATAGACAAAGGGCTGGGTATTGAATTTTGGACTGCCAAGGAGTTGAAGTTGGTTTGAAGAATTCTTTGGGGTATTCTTTGGGGAGTTCAATGAAGTTCTGGAGCTGACCTGAATAGTTCTCTTGTAGGTTGTTTAAAAAAATAAAAATAAAAATAAAATAAAATAAAAGGGATCCTTGGCAGTGATAATTCAGCAGGCTGATGTTATAGAAAAGCTTGGTTGAAGAGCCAAGTCTTAAGTCTTTTTTTTGAAAATAATGGGGCATTGCACTGATTTGAGTTCTGGTGGGAGAGTGTTCCAGATTTTGGGACCCGCTGAGGAGAATGCTCTTTTACTTAACACTGATTTCATCGGTGGAACCTGGAGGTTGTTTCTGTAGGCTTGTCTCACTGGTCTGGTAGAGGTGTGGAGTTGTAGAGGGATTTTGAGCTCGAGTGGGGCCAAGTTATGTAGTGCTTTGTGTATTGATGAGAGCACTTTGAAAAGTATTCTGAATTTGACGGGCAGCTAGTGAAGGCTTTTTAAGATGGGTGAGATGTGGTCTCTTTTGTTGGTCTTGGTTAGTATCCTTGCCGAAGCGTTTTGCAACATCTGTAATGGTTTTATGGCGTTTGCGGGGAGGCCCAGTAGAAGAGAGTTGCAGTAATCTATCCTTGTCTGCTCATCCTCCTAGACCTATCAGCAGCGTTTGATACGGTCAATCATAACACATTAATAGATCGTCTATCAGACATTGGAATTAGAGATATAGCTCTCAACTGGTTCAAATCGTTCCTTAAGAACAGACAATATAAGGTCAAGATCAACAAGGAGGAATCACAACCAGTCACCTGCAACTTGGGAGTCCCACAAGGATCTTCACTCTCACCAACCTTATTCAATATTTACCTCCTCCCACTATGCCAACTCCTTCTCAACCTAAATCTCATCCACTACTTATACGCAGACGATGACCAGATACTGATCCCAATTACTGAATCTCTCCAAAAAACGCTGGACTTCTGGAATACATGCCAACAAGCCATCAACAACTTACTCTCAAGCCTAAATCTTATCCTTAATCAAAACAAAACAGAATACCTACTCATTTCTCAAGATAGAACCTACACACTTCCCTGTACCAACCTATCCACTCAACTAACATTGTCCCCACAAGTCAGAAATCTTGGAGTTATACTTGATAACCAAATGGATTACAGAGCTCTCATCAATAATATCGTAAAGGATGGATTCTTCAAATTACAAGTCTTAAAAAGACTTAGACCACTCCTCCATTTTCAAGATTTCCGATTGGTTCTACAAGCAATCATTCTCACGAAAATAGATTACTGCAACTCTCTCTATCATATCTCCCCTCAGCCGTCTCTTCTCCAAGCTGAACAGCCCTAACCGCTTTAGCCTTTCCTCATAGGGGAGCTGTTTCATCCCCTTTATTATTTTGGTTGCCCTTCTCTGTACCATCTCCATTCCATCTATATATTTTTTGAGAAGTGGCGACCAGAATTGTACACAGTACTCAAAGTTTTGTCTCACCATAGAGTAATACAGAGACTTTATGATATTTTCCATTTAATTCACCATTCCTTTCCTAACAATTCCTAACATTCTGTTTGCTTTTTTGACTGCTGCAGCACATTGAGCTGATGATTTCAATGTATTATCCACTATCACACCTAAACCTTTTTCCAGGGTGGTAGCTCCTAATATGGAACCTAACATCATGTAACTACAGCATGGATTATTTTTCCCTATATGCATCACCTTGCAGTTGTCCACATTAAATTTCATCTGCCATTTGGATGCCCAATCTTCCAGTCTCACAAGGTTCTCCTGCAATTTGTCACAATCTGCTTGTGATTTAACTACTCCGAATAATATTGTATCATCTGCAAATTTGATTGCCTCACTCATCATATTCCTTTCCAGATCATTTATAAATATATAGAAAAGCACCTGTCCAAGTACAAATTCCTGAAGCACTACAGTGTTTACCCTCTTCCACTGAGAAACCTGACCATTTAATCCTACTCTGTTTCCTGTCTTTTAAACGGTTTGTAATCCATGAAAGGACATACCTCCTATCCCATGATATTTTAGTTTCCTTAGAAGCCTCTCAAGAGGGACTTTGTCAAATGCCTTCTGAAAATCCAAATACACTACATCTACTGGTTCTCTTTTAGCCACATGTTTATTAATCCCTTCAAAAAAATGAAGCAGATTTGTGAGGCAAGACTTGCCTTGGGTAAATACATGCTGACTGTGTTCCCTCAAACCACGTCTTTCTATATGCTCAGTGATTTTAATTTTTAGAATAGTTTCCACTATTTTTCCTGTCACTGAAGTCAGGCCCATGGATCTATAGATTCCTGGATTGCCCCTGGAGCCCTTTATAGATATTGGGGTTACATTGGCCTCCCTCCAGGCTTCAGGTGCAATGGATGATTTTAATAATAGATTACAAATTGTAACTAATAGATCAGAAATTTCATTTTTGAGTGCCTTTAGAACCCTGGGGTGCATTCCATCAGGTCCAGGTGATTTGCTACTCTTTAGCTTGTCAGTCTGGCCTACTATATCTTCCAGGTTCATAGTGATTTGGTTCAGTTTATCTGAATCATCACCCTTGAAAACCATTGCTGGAACTGGTATCACCCCAACATCCTCATTATTAAACAAAGCAAAGAATTCATTTAGTCTTTCTGCAATGGCCTTATCTTTCCTAAGATCCCCTTTAACCCCTCAGTCATCTAATGGCCCAACCAACTCCCTCACGGGTTTCTTGCTTCGGATATATTTTAAAAAGTTTTTATTATGAGTTTTTGCATCTATGGCCAATTTCATTTCAAATTCACTCTTAGCCTGCCTTATCAATGTTTTATACTGAACTTGACAATGCTCATGTCATGTCTTTTTCCTATTTTCTTCAGATGGATCCTTCTTCCAATTTTTGAAGGATGGTTTTTTTGGCTAAAATAGCCTCTTTTACCTCACCTTTTAACTTTGCTGATAATCATTTTGCCTTCCTCCCACCTTTCTTAATGCATGGAATATATCTGGACTGTGCTTCTAAGATTGTATTTGCAAACAATGTCCACACCTTTTATATACTTTTAACCTTTAAAACTGCACCTTTCAGTTTTTTCCTAACTATTTTCCTTATTTTATTAGTTTCCCTTTTGAAAATTTAGTTGTAGAGCTGTAAATTTATATATTGTTCCCCTTCCAGTCATTAGTTCAAATTTGATCAAGTTATGATCACTATTGCCAAGTGGCCCCACCACTGTTACCACTCTCACCAAATACTGTGTTCCATTAAGAATTAAATCTAAAATAGCTCTGTCTCTTGTTGGTTTCTGAACCAATTCCTCTATGAAGCAGTTGTTTATTCCATCCAGGAATTTTATGTCTCTATCATGTCCTGATGTTACATTTACACAGTCAATATTGGGATAATTGAAATTTCCCATTATTACTGCACTGCCATATTGGTTAGCTTCCCTGATTTCTCTTAGCATTTCATCATCTGTCTGATCATTTTGGCCAGGTGGACATTAGTATACTCCTATCACTATACTCTTGCCCAACACACATGGAATTTCTACTCATATACTGAGCATTTAGTCTTTTATATGATCTTTATCCTGTTGGACTCTATACCCTTACAAAAAATGCAATTGGTTTCACTGGTTTGCTTTCATATCATTAAAATAGCCACATCTTCAATCGAAATCACTAGGCTTTATAATTTAATTTGTAGGGCCCAAACGCAAGGAGTTTGTCTGTCAATCAAACCCACAGTTGGTCATAGGTCACTTTATTTTAAACTCCAATTTCTTGGGTATTTATTTCTTTTTCTATAAAAGTCACTTGCAATAAATATTGCCAAGCCTTAACGACCTTAAGTGACTTTTATAGAAAAGGAAATAAATACCCCAAAAATTGGAGTTTAAAATAAAGTAAAGTGACCTTTGATCAACTGTAGGTTTGATTGACAGACAAACTCCTTGCATATGGGTCCTACAAATTAAATTATAAAGCCTCACGATTTCAATTGAAGATGTGGCTATTTTAATTATATGAAAGCAAACCAGTGAAACCAATTGCATTTTTTGTACTAGTACTAAAAGGTTTCTGGAATATACGATATTGTATGGTTGGGCTATTTTTTGTGATTGATATTGGACTCTATACCCTCCCAGACATAAAGTGCTACACCCCCACAAATTGATCCTCCCTATCATTGCGGTATAATTTGTACCCTAATATAGCACTGTGCCATTGGTTGTCCTCCTTCCACCAGGTCTCTGAGATGCCAAATATGTCAATTTCATCATTCACCGATTACATTCTAACTCTCCCATATTACTTCTTAGACTTCTGGCATTGGCATACAGACATTTCAAAGTGCATTTTTTGTTTGTATTAACAACCTTCTTTTCAGTTGATATGGATAATTTGAAATTCTTTAGCTCAGGTGATTCTTTCCATATAGGCACATGGGCTACTTTTGCTTTTATTTTAACATCTCTGTTGTGATGCCCTAACTCTCCTGTTTCATTAGTATCCTTCAAAATACATTCCTCTAAACCATGCACTGCTAAGTGACTGTCAGCTTTCCCCCTTGTTCTAGTTTAAAAGCTGCTCTATCTCCTTTTTGAAAGTTAGTGCCAGCAGCCTGTTTCCATTCTGGTTAAGGTGGAGCCTGTCTTTTCAGAAAAGTCTGCCCCTTCCCCAAAAGGTTGTCTAGTTCCTTACAAAACTGAATCCCTATTCCCTGCACCATTGCCTAATCTATGCATTGAAACTCGGGAGCTCTGCCTGCCTCTGGGGACCTGCATGTGGAACAGTGAGCATTTCGGAGAATGCAAACCTGGAGGTTCTGGATTTCAGCTTTCTACCTAAAGTCCTAAATTTGGCTTCCAGCACCTCCCTCCCACATTTTCATAAGCTGTTCGTGCCCAAATGTACCATGACATCTGGCTCTTTCCCAGCACTGTCTATAATCCTATCTAGGTGACACATGAGGTCTGCGACCTTCTCATCAGGCAGGCAGTTTACTAGGGATGTGAATCGTTTTTCAACGATTAAAATTATCGTCAGATAACTTTAATATCGTCTTAAATCATCAAAGACCACGATACAATAGGAATTCTAACGATTTATCGTAAAAAAAATCGTTAATCGGGTTAGTGCGCACTAACGGGAGCTAGTGCGCACTAACAGAAAATGATACAAATTGACACTTTTCAGGTCAGTTAGGAATGAATATGTATTCCTATTGGCTGGCTGCCCTCTTATTTATTGATGTTACCAAGGTTCCCACTGAGGTGATGGTTGGGGGGATGGGAAATGGAAACGGTTGGCAGCTTGACAAAAAAGTAATGTGATCAGTCAATGTGACTAGAACTTGTGCCCTATCCCTGATACCGGGAGTGTTGTGATCTTCCTGCACGCAGTGCCCTATCCCTGATACCAGGGGTGTTGTGATCTTCCTGCACTCAGTGCCATATCCCTGATACTGGGAGTGTTGTGATCTTCCTGCACACAGTGCCCTAACCCTGATACCGGGAGTGTTGTGATCTTCCTGCACACAGTGCCCTAACCCTGATACCGGGAGTGTTGTGATCTTCCTGCATGCAGTGCCCTATCCCTGATACCAGGGGTGTTGTGATCTTCCTGCACGCAGTGCCCTATCCCTGATACCAGGGGTGTTGTGATCTTCCTGCACTCAGTGCCATATCCCTGATACTAGGAGTGTTGTGATCTTCCTGCACACAGTGCCCTAACCGTGATACCGGGAGTGTTGTGATCTTCCTATATGCAGTGCCCTATCCCTGATACTGGGGGTGTTGTGATCTTCCTGCACACAGTGCCATATCCCTGATACTGGGAGTGTTGTGATCTTCCTGCACACACAGTGCCCTAACCCTGATACCGGGAGTGTTGTGATCTTCCTGCACTCAGTGCCATATCCCTGATACTGGGAGTGTTGTGATCTTCCTGCACTCAGTGCCATATCCCTGATACTGGGAGTGTTGTGATCTTCCTTCACTCAGTGCCCTATCCCTGATACCAGGGGTGTTGTGATCTGCCCCTCATTTTCATTAATCCCACTCCTTCCAAAAATTTCCATTCACGCCTTGCAGTGACATAAATACGCATGCTGTTATTGCATGCACTTATACCGTAATGTATTTTGATGAATGACCCTATTAGCTTGTCTGTTCATGGTGATGAGTTAATGGTTCACTTATCAATTTTAGGTCTGTTATAATCTGGTTTTTGATCAGGTCACAATATGAAAATAGTCCTTGTGGTCCTGTTAGACAATTTACGCCAGACATCAGATATGAGTACCACATCCTTTAATTCTACTGGATTAACCTATTGCATTCAGCATAGTGGATCATGCTATTTTGTTAAATAGATTAGTTAATTGATATGAAGGCTAATGTACTTTCTTGGTTTCATTGTTTTTTTGGAGGGGAGGACTCAACATGTGGTACTTGATAACTTTTACTCCTTCCTGCAGCCATTGATTATGGAGTTTACCAGAGATCAATTCTTTCCCTATAAGTGATAATATCTCCCTACATCTTGGGTCTCTGGGACACTGATAGACATCAGTGACTCCACAGATATTGATATTGTGTTACACTGATAGCTTCTCAGGAAGGGTGAGCTCCACAATGTTCATACGTTGCAGCCCTTCACAAAACATACTTTTCATTTCACTGAACTAAACATGGAACTCCACAAAAAAATCTTGCTTCCATTTTCCCACTAAGTGTGTTTACATTGTCCTTTTAATCATGATGGACTCAGTTTAAGCCTTTGTCATAAGAATTTGTTTTCTCCATAAAGGAGATATTCCTGCCAGAAAGCCCAAAACATCCAATCACATTGCTCTGTTCATTCTTTTACATTTTATAACTCTTCACTATCAAAGAAAAAAAAAGTGACACAATTTGCATAATCTGATTATCAGTAGAATTCATTTTTGGTTATAGTACCACACAGTGATTTTGTCAAGCATTTACTGCATGCATATTTTTGAGTGAAAATTAATGCCATTAATATTAAATCTTCCAGGTGTTCTGACAGAGTATATTTCATAAATATTTTCCCTGAAAATCGAAATATATTATGCATCGACGCTTTCATATACAGTATTTATTTTTTATTAATTGCCTTACCTTAAAATTTGCTGTCCAAGACATTTTATGGTATATTTGACCAATTTAGAAAACCGTTAAGGCGCATTTCTCCAAAAGAAAAGTAACCCATTGTTTTTAAAAGAAAAAGGAGGAAACCTATAGATCTACAAGACATATTTTTCAAGGTAATTTTTATTTCTATTTTAATTCTTTAGGACTCTTAAACCATGGTTTCTTTAAAATCCACTGGCAGGGGAAAATCCACAGTGCCGGCATCTGCTTCCTCTCTCTGCCTTGCAATGAGGTTCCTCCTGGTGAGTGCTAGTTGCTTCCTTGTTCCTGACGTCCCTGTTCCAAATCCTGATCCTTGGCTCCTGCTACTGCTCCTGACGTTCCTGTTCCTGCTCCAGTTCCTGGCATTCCGGTCCTGCTCCTGATCCCGGTGTTCCTGCTCCAGTTCCAGCTTTCCTGCCTTCCGTGTCTCCGCTCCTGTCCTCTGGTTGGTCTTCCTGGCTTTGACTCCGGCTTGCTCCTGGTTCCCGCTTCTGCCGCCTGCCTCGACCTCGGACTGTCTCATCTTCTCCCTCGCTCTTGATCTTCTAAGTCCCAATGGTCTGGGTCCTCACGAGCTCCTCTCGGGGGGTCCTCAGGCTTCCAGGGTGAAGTCTCCACTTTGGATCCAGTGATCTCCTAAGTCCCAGAGGTCTGGGACCTCACAAGCTCCTCTCGGGGGGTCCGCAGGCTTCCAGGGTGAAGACTCCGGATCTTTGTGTGACCTGACACTGCCCACCGGCCTTCTTCTTCTCTGCAGAATGCCGTCCTCTTCTCCTATTTCACTCTGCCAGGCCGGCCCAAGGGTCCACTGCTACGCCAGTAACAAAAGGGGAGATTAATAGAGATATTTAAATATCTCCAAGGTTTCCATGCGTATGAGGGGAGCCTCTTTAAACAAATTAAAGAATCTAGAATAAGGGGTCATGGGATGAAGGTGAAAAGGGAAAAGACTTAGGAGTAATCTTAGGAAATATATCTTTACAGAGAGGGTAGTGGATTCATGGAACAGCCTCCCAGAGAAGGTAGTAGAGACAAAAACAGTATCTGAATTCAACAAAGCATGGAATAAATACAGGGGATCTCTGAGGGAGTGATGGGAATTGTAAAGCTAAATTAGTTGGACAGATTATATAGGCCATATGGTCTTTATTGCCATCACATTTCTATGTTTTTATGTTTTGTGTTTCTACTATGGCTTTTTTAAATGCTAGGTTGGAAATAATCAGAAACAGGTCTGCAATTTCATTTTTTAGTTCCTTCAGAGCTCGGGTGAGTACCATCCAATCCCAGTGATTTGTAATCTTGTAGACAGATCCAACTGCTTGTATGATTCTATCCTTATAGTCTGAACGGTATAGCTGCAAAGGTTAAGTGCAGTCCAGATGTATTCAATGCAATAAGAAAAGTAGAAGGAAGGCAAAATGAACACCAGCATGATTAAAAGGTGAGGTAAAAGAGGCTATTTTAGCCAAAAAAATCCTTTAGAAATTGGAAACAAGAATCCATCTGAACAAAATAGGAAAAAGCATAAGCATTGTCAAGTTAAGTGTAAAACATTGATAAGATAGGCTAAGAGAGGATTTAAAATAAAGTTGGCCGTAGAGGCAAAAATTCATAGTAAAACTTTTTTTTAAATTATATCCAACTGTTGGAGTCATTTTTTGTTATTTTTGCTGAGCATGTATTTGGAGTTTAGGCTGTATGGATTCAGAGTTCTCACCCAGACACAGACTAGATTGAAGGCCATAGGCCAACCTCTGAGTGAACTCATATTTACTGTTTTGCACTGTGAAATGCTTATGAACAGGCCAAGGATCGGTTTCATTAGTTATTCCATTAGGTCTATGATGAGAAAGCAAGCAATCAACTTATACTAAAGCCTGAGAGAGAGTGAAGGCCACACAGCTTCGCCTGAGATTGATAAGAACTTAGAGGGAGGGAACATGACTGCTTTTCCCAAGCATTTTGGTGTATAAGGAGTAATAACAGTAAGTGAGTGAGGGAAAGTGTGCTTCTGGACATGGTTTTATTTGTTCTATCCTCCTATTGCTCAAATAAACTTACTTTCCTAAGTGAGTACTGAACCGTGATGTACTGAATCAAAGTTGTGTGTGGCTATTTGTGTAGCAAATACACTCCTGGGTTCAAGCCCCCAGGTATAATCCCAGTAATTGTGTGTGGCTATTTGTGTAGGGGAAAAGCTCCTGGGTTCAAGCCCCCAGGTATAATCCCAGTAATTGCATGTGGCTATTTATGTAGGGAATAAGCTTCTGGGTTCAAGCCCCCAGGTAAAATCGCAGTAATTGTGTGTTTTTATATTGGGTAAGCCCCTGAGGTGTGCATGCAAGTGATAAGCTTCTCAAGTAACCCCCAGTATAGACCTCAATGAGATTAGCCCTCCAGCTCAGAGCCCCTGGGTAAAATGCCAGTGTGCATGGCCTGAATCCGGAACACCAAATCGCAAATCCTGTTTTGGACAGGGAGAGGGGGAGAAAGAGAGCGAGAGAGGTTGTTGGTTTTTATTTGAACAAAACTGGAAACAAATTTTAAAAAATTGATATGGGGGTAGTCCCAAAATGGCCCACTCCAGACCAAAAACAAAAGCAGAACAACATTTTTATAAGCTACCACCTCTATTTTCCTGTGCTAATTGCATGCCCTTGAGTCGGTTGCTGTTTTAACCTTCTTGGAATGGCCACATTTCTTTCTTTTCCATATAGCTTTCATAATCCATGAACTTTTCATGTTCAAACTGCTGTATTGAGCAATTTGTTTTCTAATTAAATATTTCTTTCAAAAGCCTTTTTAAACCAATCTATTCTCTTCTTAGAACCATATGGTCAAGTCTACATTAATTTAATACTTTGTCCCACTGGCTTAAAATTTCCATATCAGTATTCCCAATTGTTCTTCCTCTCAGTGCTCTTGGTATCATATTCTGATACTGCAATTGCAGGCCAGTACATTCTTAAATTGCTTTGCTTCAATTATTTTCTAATTTATAATGTCTCTTTTCACTATATCTTTTTCAGAAACTGTAATAGTTAGCTGAAACAGTTCATCTAAAACCAATATTTCTGTAGCTTATTCATTCATGAAGAACGCTATGGTCTTCACTATTTTGTGCTCGTTTTCTGTTCTGCTATGAATTTTTCTTATAGATCATATATATATAGTAACATAGTAAATCAGAGCAGATAAAAAAAACAAATGGTTCATCCAGTCTAAACAACAAGGTGCTCAGGGTTTTAACTGCCACTCCGTGCATGTTTCAAGATATGGCAGGGCACTATAATACAGGTTCCTCTCCCAATGGGCAGGTATTTGCATGAGGCTGGCTTGAGCAATGCAAGGACAATGACCTATTGTCTTGTCTCCCAAGTTACCTAATAAACAGACAGATCGATACAGTAAGGCCGCGTTACAAAGAGTGCGGCAGTGCCCAGCGCACCCTCGTTTGCCCCATGCACTGTTCTGATCACATACCGCTCGATACTCTATTTAAATTGCTTGTAAATGCAAGCCGCGTCTGTGAAGCGTTAGGCGAAGCATTAGGCCCGCGCAACCCATTTTACTGTATAGGCGCTTAATACAGCTTATACAGGCACCAGGAAGTGGATCCCAACTTTAACCCTAAACCCTAAAACCTAAAAACCTAAAATCCCCTCCTCCTGAAGCGGCTCGACATGTGCCAACTTACCTTTTGTTGTTTTTCAGCCCTTTCAGCCTTTTCTGCCGTCCTCTCTGCCATCCTCCGGAGGGGGGGCAGCCGGCGGCGAAAGCGGCTTGCAGCGGTGTCCCCCCCGGTCTCGGTTCTCCTGGCTCTCGATGACAGCGGGCTGCCTCCAGCGCTCACGTCACCAGCGACCAAGAAATTAAAAGAAGAGCGCGGGTGCAGCCAAGGGGGAAAAAAAAAAAAGACGTCATTCCCGCCCGTCCCTGTGCTTTCATTGGCTTGAGCGCCCAAATTGATGGGTGCTCATGCCAATGAAAGCACAGGGACGGGCGGACATGACGTCATGGCCGTCCCTGCGCTTTCATTGGCATGAGCGCCCAAATTGACGGCGCCGTCAATTTGGGCACTCAAGCCAATGAAAGCACAGGGACGGGCGGGCATGACGTCTTTTTTTTTTTTCCCCTTGGCTGCACCCGCGCTCTTCTTTTAATTTCTTGGTCGCTGGTGACGTGAGCGCTGGAGGCAGCCCGCTGTCATCGAGAGCCAGGAGAACCGGGACCGGGGGGGACACCGCTGCAAGCTGCTTTCGCCGCCGGCTGCCCCCCCCCCCTCCGTGACGTCATGCCCGCCCGTCCCTGTGCTTTCATTGGCATGAGCACACGTCAATTAGGGCGCTCATGCCAATGAAAGCACAGGGAGACCGGGACCTGCGCGGGGGGGGGGGGGAGTTTGTGATGTTAGCATATGAGCATTTTCACTATGTATCTGGGAAAAAACTATGCAAATACCACACAAGTATATTAATAATACCTTTACTTCAATTAAGAATTCTTGATTATTCAGTTACAGAATAAAGGAGATGCATCGAATGGTCTGGAAGATGTAAATAATAATGAACATAGGGAGAAAAGGATAAAAAATGCAAAAATAATTAATTAAGACCAACACTTGCTTTTAATCGGAAATTTTATATGCAACAAAAAGGAGTAGCCATGGGTTCTCCCATGGCTCCCTCCATAGCCAATTTATATGTAGCAAGGTTTGAAAAATTATTTTTAATTGAACATGATTTTAAACAAAACATACTTTTTTGGAAACATATTGACAACATTTTTGTAATATGGAAAGGCAGCGCTGAGTTGTTGCACTCGTTTCATACGTGGTTGAATACTTTAGATTCTAATTTGAAATTCACTTTGGTTTTTAATTCTAGTAGGATTGCTTTTTTAGACGTTTTAGTCATTTTTAAAAATGGATCTTTTTTAACAGATATTTTTAGGAAACCGACAGACACCAATAAATTATTACACTATGAAAGTTGCCATAATAAATCCTTACAAATGAATTTACCTTATTCACAATTTTTAACGCATAAACGTTTATGTGGTGATGATACAACTTTTAACAAAAGGTCTAAAGAAATGACTGAAAGATTTCTAGAAAAATCCTATCCTAAGGAGTATATCTCTGCAGGATATAAGAAAGCTGCCAAATTTGATAGGAATGAATTGTTACAACCCAAAGTAAAGAAATGCAATGATCATATGGTTTGTCCTATAACTTTCACTCATATGTCGTTTCAAATTACTAAAATTTTAAAAACATATAGGTCAATTTTACAAATATTATCGTGCTTCAAAGACAAGAATCTTATGATTGCAAATAAAAGAGAAAAGAATATTAAAGAATATATTTCCCCATCTGCCTTACCTGATAATACATTAAAAGATATAAGACCTGTTGGTCACCGTCCATGTGGAAATTGTTCTGTCTGTGTTGTCAATATGAAAACAACTATCCTTAATATCCCTGGTAGAGATAAAGTATTTAAACTTAACAAGTTCACAAATTGCAAAAGCAAAAGTGTAATTTATATAGTATTTTGTCCATGTAACAAGATGTATATTGGGAAAACTATTAGACAATTTAATAAGACAATAGAGCATAAGAGTAGTATTAATAGGAAAAATGAATCTAAACCTTGGGTCTCACATACACTGGAGAAAAACCATACATTTGAGGAATATAAATTTTGGGGTAGACTTTAAATACTTGCGCAATCGCGTACTTTTGCTGGATTTTATAAGATTCGCGTTGCCGCGCATATCTTATAACATCCGGGGTCGGTGCGCGCAAGGGGGTGCACATTTGTTTAACCTGCGCGCGCCGAGCCCAGCACTCGCTGCCTGTTCCCTCCGAGGCCGCTCCGATTTCAGAACGGCCTCAGAAGGAACTTTCCTTCGCCCTCCCTTCCCCTACCTAACCCACCCCCCCCCCCCCCCCGGCCCTATCTAAACCCCCCCTACCTTTGTCGGCAAAGTTACGCCTGCTCAAAGCAGGCGTAACTTTGCGCACGTCGGCCGGCAGCCCTGCTCCGTCCTCCAGTCCTGGCGGCTGGTCCGGAGGCCTCGACCACGCCCCCGGGCCAGTGCCATGCCCCCGGGCCCGCCCCCGAAACGCCGCGGCACGCCCTCGAAACGCAGCGTCATTTCGGGAACACCCCCGGACACGCCCCCTCCTGCCCCTTTTCGAAAGCCTCGGGACTTAGGTGCGTCCCGGGGATTACCCGCGCCAGCAGCCTATGCTCATTACTATTTACATCTTCCAGACCATTCGATGCATCTCCTTTATACTGAAACTGAATAATCAAGAATTCTTAATTGATGAAGTAAAGGTAATATTCATATACTTGTGTGGTATTTGCATAGTGAGGTAGATCTTAAAAAAACTTTGCGATCGCGTACTTTTGTTCGCGCACCAGGCGCGAACAAGAGTATGCAGGATTTCAATAGATACGCGCGTAGCCGCGCGTATCCATTAAAATCCTGGATCGGCGCGTGCAAGGCTGCCGATTTTGGGCAGCCTGCGTGCGCCGAGCCGCGCAGCCTGCCTCCATTCCCTCCCCTCATCTTCCCCTCCCTTCCCCTACCTAACCCACCCCCCCGGCCCTATCTAACCCCCCCTACCTTTATCCATGGATTTACGCCTGCCGGAAGGAGATGTAAATCCGCGAGCGCCAGCGGGCTGCTGGCGCGCCAAGACCCGACCCGGGGGCTGTTCCAGAGGGTGCGGCCACGACCCCGGAACGCCCCCGGGCTGAAACCACGCCCCCGGGCCCTCCCCCCAAACAACGCGTCACGCCCCTGAAACGCCGCGTCATTTGGCGATGCCCCTGACACGCCCCCTTAAAAAAGCCCCGGGACTTACGCGCGTCCCGGGGCTCTGTGCGTGCCGGCGTGCGAGGGCCCTGCTCGCGTAAATCCGGCCGGATTTACGCGAGCAGGGCATTTAAAATCCACCCCAGTTGTTTCCCAGATACATATTGAAAACACTCATATGCTAGCATCACATACTTTGTGTTTCACATTTGCATGTTACCATTATATATGTCTGTTTGTAATATGTATTTATGATTTATTTTATTTACAAGTGTTTATGTATTTGTTGTAGCCCCTGACACAGCCCTGTTGTAAGAGGGCGAAACTCGGCCTGAGTCGGGCGTTTTTTTATTAAAAAGATATTCAGTTTCATAATAAAGGATTCTGGTTTTGGGACACCTTGGCTTCTAATTCTCAACTGGTTGCCTCCACAGCTTTGTTAGACAGCCTTCCTTGTTGCTTTATCAAGATCACACATGTACGCCTGCTTTTATAACATGCGCGTGCAGGCGCATGTTATAAAGGGGACTGCCCCTATAGTAAAGCCCTGGGACTTAGACATCTCCCGAGGCTTTGCGTACATCGCCGGGCCTTTATAAAATAGGCCCGGCGCATGTAACCCCCCCATGCGTGTAAATCCTCTGGATTTATGCACGTAGGCCTTTGAAAATCCGGCCCAATGTGTTCAACAAAACTCCCATTTGTAGGTAATTCATCAACTTAATAACTTTACTAACTATTAAAATGTTATGCTACCTTATTCCTAATTGTTTACATTTTTTTGTACAAACATAAATAAGACACAAGATAGAGACCATATGGTCAATCAGTTCAACACATCAATTGTTTGATTTGGATTTGATGGTACCACTTTACTGGTGACATCATGATCAAAATAGATTTAAATCTGTATAAAAGCAGGGGAGATAATCTGAAAAAAGTTGATAAAAATAGCAGATCTCTTTTTAATTCAGCAGACTATTAAACAAGTTTTAATAGTATGAAGATGCTTAAAGGCAAGTGTACTCTTTAAGAGGTGAATTTTAAAAGCCCAGTGTGCACTAAAATTGGGTGATACACGCACCCTCTGGGGCGGATTTTAAAAGCCCTGCTTGCGTAAATCCGCCTGGATTTACGCGAGCAGGGCCCTCGCGCACCGGCACGCCTATTTTGCATAGGCCGCCGGCGCACGCAGAGCCCCGGGACGCACGTAGGCCTCGGGGTTTTTTGAAGGGGGCATGTCGGGGGCGGGGCCGGATGATGAGGCGTTTCGGGGGCGGGGACCGGGGGGGGTGTGGTGCCGGCCCGGGGGCGTGGTCCAGGCCTCTGGACCAGCCCCCGGGTCGGATGACGGCGTGCCAGCAGTCCGCTGGCACGTGTAGATTTATGCCTGCTTCTCGCAGGCGTAAATCTAGGGACAAAGGTAAGGGGGGAGTTTAGATAGAGCCGGGGGGGGGGGGGGTTAGGTAGGGAAGGGAGGGGATGGTGAGGGGAGGGCGAAAGAAAGTTCCCTCTGAGGCCGCTTCGATTTCGGAGCGGCCTCAGAGGGAACGGAGGCAGGCTGTGCGGCTTGGCGCGCGCAGTCTGCCCAAAATTGGCAGCCTTGCGCGCGCCGATCCAGGATTTTATAAGATACGCGCGGCTATGCGCGTATCTTATAAAATCCTGCGTACTTTTGTTTGCGCCTGCTGCGCGAACAAAAGTACGCGATCGCGCTTTTTTAAAAAATCTACCCTAATGTGTTCCCACCAAATTTTAAAAGCTGTCCAGATGTGTGCATATCTCCTGCTATGTGCACATCTCAAAAAAATTTTTAAAAGGGGAAGGATGTGGGCATGGTCTGAACAGGACATGGGCATTTCAGGGTATGGCCAAGAGATGTTGCACGTAAATACTTATGTGTCTGGGCACGTGGCCAGATCCTCTGCTGCATAAGGGGACGTGCGTCCCTTTTAAAATTCCCCGACTTACACAGTTGAAGCGGGATTTACATGCATAGACATGCACCATCTTAAAATTGGGTGCACATATGCATGCAGTTATGCTATTTTATAAGATGCATGCAAATTGGGCACTTGCCAATGCACACTCACCAAAGAGCACCTGCGTGCTCATTTGAAAGTTTCCGTCAATACCTGTTCTGCAAGTTTCGAGCCACATTTGTGTTTCTGGCTTCCCAGAGTTAGTGTGAAAGTGAAATGGAATTTATCTTCAAAGTCCTTCAGTGACTTTTTTCTGGACTTTGATCTTATTTTTACTTCTGCTTGCTTTCTTTTCAATGCAATCTAGTAACAACTGGGGGCATATTTCTCTGTTGCTGCACTCTTTTCACAGAATTATTTGCCAATGTGTTTTCAACTTTTTGCCTCTCATCTTAAGACTCATCTCTTATCTTTTGTCTGTCACTTCTTATCCTGGTCTGGTATAGTGCTACATAGCTACAGTACCTAAAGGTAATCTGCTCTGAAGTGCCTGAGAAAGCAGAATATAAATCAAATCAATAAATATCATACATTTAAAAACAATTGGAGTATTTCTTTACACAAGGTGCCATAGAAAATTACATTATATTGAACTCTATTTTATTATACTCTATTATATACTGTTTACATGCGCATTTGTAATGTTTCTATTTATGTTTCCAGTATGCCATATGAAATACAGTTAAGGTCAATAAAAGTTCTAGCACATTATTTTGAAAGATTCTACTCGTATATACAAACTATTGTGTTTCTAAAAGATAAAGAACTTTATATTTGGGTAAAGTTTTTAAAAATCATTACCAATTATGTTAAATGGAAAAAAATCATATTGCTGAGAATTTGTAAACAATTTGAAATGGAATGCAAATTAGACAGATGTCAGCTTTGCTTGATTTTGATGGAATATTCAAATTTCCCATGAATATCCTGGGGAAATCCCTTGGATATGGGGAAAATATTAAGAACTTCAAACAAAAAGAAATTCAAAACAAATTCACAATCCAATGAAATCTATTTTGAATTTTTCAAAACTCCAAAGCATCAATTTAAAAGATATTAAAAGATTTAAATGTGCAATTTAAAATCAACCTTAAACAAACTATTAGTCAGATTGTAGTACTGTAGCATTTGAAGGATTGGTTATGTAGGGGAACATATTTGTCAACAATATTTTTCTTGTATGGAACAATACAGTTGAACAGTTTCAATCTTTTCTTGTGGCATATGTGTATATGAGCAAATATCATTTACTGTGGATTTCAGTTATACTGAGATTTCTTTCTTTGGATATTTTAGTTCAGAGAGATCTATTGGGGTATTTGATTACTTCTTTAAGAAAAGCAGTGGCCACAACTATTTATATTATACAATTATGGATCCAAGTCCTTTGATAGTTTTCCTGTCTTACAGTTTTTATGGTACAGAAGAATTTTTTCAGAATCATGAATTTCAAGAATCAGTTGAAGAAAACATCTAATTTGATGCAGCGGGCTTAAACAGTACATATTTATCTGTTAGAAATGCCTATAAGAGGGGTTTATATTTTCATAGATATCTGCTAATATCAATTGAAAAATGCTCTACTTCTTTTGACAAAGTATTTACAGGGATGTTTCATTTCACCTACTTTTTACCAAAGATAGAAAAAATAGTGGAAAAACATTGGAAGATGTTTCAAGTATATTATTATATTTGGACAAAAAGATTGCAAGTGACTTCTACACAGGGAAAAAATGTGCCTCTCTTATCTATCTCCTTAACTCACTCAACAGAATAGAAAAACAGATTTTGCCAGAGGCCTCTTTAGATGTGGCAATTGTAAGGCATGTGTGGTTACTTTGCTAATTAAAGATTTTATACATCCTTCTACTAACAAGCATTATAGATACAGTTTCTGACAACTAGTATTTCTTTGTCCATTGTATATGTCATGATTTGTCCAGGTGTAAAATTATATGCTGGAAAAAGTAAAACTCCTGGGAACGCACATCTCAGAGAAAAGAAAACAGGAGAAAAGAAGCTCCAATTATTTTCTATTGTATGGAATACTGACATTCTTTAGAGTCATTATGAATTTTTGCAATTGATCACATGGACAAGAATCCATGAGGAGGAGATTTAAATAGAAAATTACAACAAAGAAAACAAAAGTGGATATTTTGCCTGCAAACAGTTGAACTTAATGATCATAACGCTGAGTGACATTTATTTCTATGAAAATAACTGTTATGGTCATTGGTGTTTGGGTGGATCCTTGGACACTGTGGCAGCTGACCACGCCCATGGGGGCAGTCCCATGAGGGACCACATTGTCAGGCTAAACTCCAGGTAGACAAACACAGATTTGAATCTTTTATTAAGCAGTATATGGAACCACCAGAGGTGGCAGTAGTGAGTAGTGGTTGTAGAGCCCGGCTGGGCACGTCTCTCAGGGAATGCTGGAAACGGATCCTCTGTAAGCAGTGCTGTAGTAGAAAGAGACTGAGAGTTATGAGCACACAGTAGAATTAGCATTCAGAGTCCCAAGTAGAATAGGAGAGTTCCGAGACAGGGAAAGCAGGCCCTCGAGGAGCGAGTACCTGATCCCTTAGAGCAGAGAGACTCAGTAGTGTTGTACTCACTAGCAGTAGCAGAGATTCCACTAGACAAGAGGTCTGGCACCGGAGCAGAGGGCAGGCCCTTGAGGAGTGAGTACCTGATTCTGGCGAAGTGGTACTGTAGAGAGAGATGTTTCTTGTACTCACAGATGATGACTGTAGTTAGTTCTTCCAAGTAGAAGGTAGAAGTTGCAAGCAGTGACTCAGGGAACATGGGCCCTCGAGGAGTGAGTATCGATTTCCTGATAGCACCTGAAAGAAGCAGAGAGGCCCCCGAGGAGCGGGTACCCCGTTAGTGATCCCGAAGGGTAGTAAGAGTTCCAGTAGAGTTGGAGTGGCAGAGTAGCTTAGGAACGGAGAGCGAATCCCATCCATGCAATCCTGTTGCTAACTCAACGAGCTAGCAAATGTTGTAGGCAGATATACCCTAGAGTCGTGACATCAGAACAAGGGGACACCCCTGAGGTTCGCACCAACATGGAAATAAAGATGAGGGCGGCATGCACACGCATGCCCTAGAGGTATCTTGAAGAAGCATGGCGGGAGACAGCACCAAAGCCGAACCAGGGACATCGTAGAGGTCAGCAAACAGACGCCGTGGCAGCCATCAGTCCAAAGTCAGTGAGAGGAACCGCAAGTAGAGAGAGGTAGGCGGGGCGAAGCCATCGAAGACCGACGGACGCAACAATATCATTGCTTTTTATTTGTCAAGTATGTAAGAGTGAAGCTGTTACTAAATGTTCTGTTTGGGAGTTGAATTAGGGAGAATTTAGATAAAAATGTAGAATTTTTAAACATTTTTTTTATATGTTTCATATTTTGTAATGAGTGATCTTTGAGTGATATCAGGGTTTAAAACCCCTGATTCAGTTTGTCTATAGGCTGTTGTAACCATGTGAATAGAACTGTCCACCTGATTATTTTGAATTCCATAAAATTTTGTTGCCAGAGTGCCGTTAATGTTTGTATCATTGAATAATCCCTGAACTGTAAAAATAAGTCATTTGAAATTGAGAGTGAAAAGCTTATACATTTTATTTAAATAAAATATTTTGTTAAGTTTTTGTATTGAAAGCAGTATGTGAGAAAGCTTCATGTTGAAGAAAGAGATCCTTGATTCAGCCATTAGAAGATGAAACAACGATGTCAAATCACTCTTGTGGCTTTGATATGAGAACTGCTAGTTGCTGAAAATTTTTGTATTAAAGATAAGTGCACTTTTCACATTTTTTGCATATTAAAAGCAAGAAAAAATAGGTTGAAAGCAGATTTTTGACTAATGATGGCACAAAACTCATTGTAGGGATTTGTCTAGAGGTTGCTGAAATATTTTCCAATAACAATTTTTTAATTTTGAATTCACAATTTGGCTGCTTTATCAATTGTATGGTGAAGCATTTTTATATATATTTGCTTCTTTTTTTATCGGACAGAACTTTTCAGTTCAAGTTAGAATGTTCTCTGTCAGTTGTTAAGCCAATTTGTTATGGTGTTCCCCAAGAATCATTCTTATGGGCAACACTATTTAATTTATATCTAGCACTCATAGGGAAACTATTAACAGAATAAATAGTACAGAATACATTTTATGCTAAAGACATCCAGCTGATTGTTACAATACATACATCAATTTTCTTGGAACTTGTGGAAAATAATCATCAGAAGAGGGAAAGAACTCCAAGGTTCTTAGAGAGACTATGGAAAGTGGCACCAAAAGTGTCAATAGCCTAATTCTCCATAAAGAGGCAAAGGAATAGCAGCATTTGCAGGAGTTTTCTAAGTCACTGAAAGAGGACCAAAAAAAGCAGCAAAATTATGAAGAATACCCCAAGGCTCCAGAAGAGGGCATCTCAAGTGGCAAACTGGCACTAAAATTGTCATCAGAATGTTAAGGTACCATGCAAAGGGAACAAAGCAGAAAAGGTGTCAGAAACCCTCCCAAGGCACTGATAAAGGGGAAAAATAGCACAAAGAGTGACTTAAAGTCAATAAAACAATGTAAGAAGTGCAAACAGTCCCCCATACTGGCATGAACACCTCAAAGTGTAAAGTCTAGGGTATGACAGCAAGGCACCGGCAAAGAGAACTTCAAAGTTTAAGGTCTGGGCATGGAAGCAAGGTTGAGTGTCACAAATACCCCCAGTGTGTAGCAAAGAGAGGTATAGCAGCAAGGCAGAGTAGCATGTAAAATGCCAGTCATTCTGTTGAAGCTCATTGCCTATTGTCAGATTCAGTTCCAGAAAATGGCCAGTGATAAGAATCATTTCTTTAAAAAAGGATTTATTATATTCCTTACTGAAATTTATCTAGCTGCTGGGTGAAATTTTGATTTTCTTGTGAAACGGGCTTCCTAAATGAAATTATCACATTCAGAACATGCTAATATTTTCATAAACAAGTGTGGTTAGGTTTTTGGGTAAGGTGTGAGGTATAATCATCGGGTTTCACTTCTTAGTTCTTCATATTTAATTTATCCCACTGCATTAATGTGCAATATACAGTGGAAAAATACTCATCTTAAAAGCTGTTATGCTCCATATGGCCACGATTATAATGCGGATGAAGTAACTGGCGTTTTGATATGCAGTGTTTGATTAAAACATTTTTTTAGGCTCCTGAAGAAGATTACAAAACACAAGCCATGTTGGGCCGTGTAGTCTGAATGTTTGTTCGTGGGAGCATAACAGCTTTCAAGATAAGAGCATTTTTCCACTTTATATTGCACATTAATGCAGTGGGATAAATTAAATAGGAAGAACTAAGAAGTGAAACCCGATGATTATACTAAATGTGGCAATATTCCTTTAGTGACACACATGATGTCACTATAAATAAGTGAAGGCCATTCTGTTCAATCAGACTGCATATGAAAATCCCCTATATTTATATATGAGGTGTTTTCACTTTTTATAATTAAAGTTTCCAAAGTGTGTGGTTTCTATATTGGTATAAGTAGTATGGCAGGTAGGCATGTGCCAGCAAGTCCCCTTTGGTAGAACAACCAGACAACAGGCAGCAAGTCTTCTATGATGGTACAAGGTACTAAGGGATAGATTTTAAAAAAGAGCACGATCGCATACTTTTGTTCGCGCAGCAGGTGCAAACAAAAGTACGCTGGATTTTATAAGATATGCGCATAGCCGCGCGTATCTTATAAAATCCTGCATAGGCGCGCGCAAGGCTGCCGATTTTGGGCAGCCTGCGCGCGCCGAGCCGCGCAGCCTGCCTCCGTTCCCTCCCCTCACATTCCCCTCCCTTCCCCTACCTAACCCACCCCCCCCGGCCCTATCTAACCCCCCCCTTACCTTTGTCCCTCAATTTACTCCTGCTAGAAGCAAACGTAAATCTACGCGCGCCAGCGGACTGCTGGCGCGCCGTCATCCGACCCGGGGGCTGGTCCGGAGGCCTCGACCACGCCCCCGGGCCAGCGCCACGCCCCCGGTCCCACCCCCGAAATGCCGCATCCCGCCCCCAAAACGCCGCATCATTCGGCCCCGCCCCTGACTCGCCCCCGACACGCCCCCTTAAAAAACCCCGGACTTACGCGCGTCCCGGGGCTCTGCGCATGCCGGCGGCCTATGCAAAATAGGTGTGCTGGCGCACAAGGGCCCTGCTCGCGTAAATCCGCCCGGATTTACGCGAGCAGGGCATTTAAAATCCGCCCGTAAGTATATAGCAGCTGGGCTTCAGACAAGAAATCCCTATTCTAGTACTAGGGGTATAGCAGGAAGGTATAGCAGGAAGGTATCAGACAGCAAGTCCCATATGGTGGTACTAGGGATATAGCAGGTAAGCTTGTACCAGAAAGACCCCTATGACAGAATTAGGGGCATGGCAGGTAGGCATATTGCAGCAAGGCCCCTATGGTAAAATTAGGTTCATGGCAGATGGGCATGTGCCAGCAAGTCCCAATAGTATTCCCTATTTGGTCAGGGACACAGTTAAACCATTGGATAGTTGCATTAAATCTGATGCATTTTTCTGGTTTTGAACTACACAAGTGAAGGAGATTCTTTGATCCATGAAGCAGAGAGAGAATCTTCTTTAAAACTTCTTTGAAGATTTTTACCATTATCAGTAATACAGAACCATCTTTAGACTGGAGTTTGCTCAATGCTCAAGTGTATTTTCTATCTCATCATTCTCATTAGACTGCTTTTATCCTTCTATTATCTGGATTAATTGCAGATAAATGCATATGACTCTTATTTCTACGGCAAGCATTTTATTTTATTTGAAAAATAAATATCTTTAAAAAGTATGAGTTTAAAGACACACATATGGATGATGATTACATCCAATACACTTATTAGGGCATAAGTCATTCAAGATATGAATTAAGTCCTTTGGTGTAAATTATGATGGTCATATAAAAATTTCAATGTTCATATTAAAGGTTGTTGTGGCATTTTCAGTGAAATTTGGAACTTATGGCAGCTAGACTTTAGGCAACAAGATGCTATTCTGCTATTAGGGGTATGAAGGTAGGTATCAAGTATCAGGTCTCCTATGGTGGTACTAGGGGTATAGCAGGTATGCATGAGCCAGTAAGTCCTTTATGGTGGAATTAGGGGCATGGCAGGTAGGCGTATATAAATGCAAATAAATAAATAAATAATCACTTTCAATGCATGCCACACATTGTTTGCTATATAAATTTACACAACACTGTCTATTTTAAAAAATACAAAAATATCACATGCCATAGAAAAGGCTGATGTATCTGGCTACCAGTCATGGAGTCACTGTAGCTGTATACCATTGCTGCAAAACACATATCACTGTATTGTAGATTGTAGAAGGAAACATTCTTATTACTGTTGAATAAATAACTCATTGACAGCAGGAAGATTATAGTGTTTCCTCTGACATAGTGACAAGTTGAAAACAAGAGGCAACGGTTCACCTTTTTCTCTCTATCTGAATATTTTTCAAAACTTTTTCTTCCACTCTGAGAAAGAACTTCAGAATCAGAACCTCTCTAAACTCCAACAGAGATATGACTGAGTACAAAATCAAGACTGCTCAAAGTTACATTTTGCCTTCAGTTTCAGGTTTAAAAAATGAGGAAGTCACACTGGGATAGGCTGGTTGGAAAAGTGTTTCACCTTCATTGGTTTTCCTCCTTCCTTGTCTCTTCCCACCCTGACTCTGTTCTATCTAGCTTGAGGAAAATAAAATCCAGTTTTTCTTGCCCCATAGACTAAAAAGTATCCCAAAACAAATTAAATAAACATTTCAAGCATTTTCAGAGGCACCAGCCATTCACAACCATATCAGGTACAACTTGCCTCCTTCCACTCAACCCCATTTAATACTGCTTCTTCCCTCCCCTCCCCTTCCCTCCTTTCCCTCAATTCCCAATTGTACCTATGAAATAACTCTATATTACTCAGCTATTCAAGAAAGAAGATCTTTCACTGGATGTATATTTTCGCAACATAAGCCAACAAACGAATCAATGAATACAAACAAATATGCAATCTAACTTCACAAATACCAGTAGGGTGACACATCTTCATTTGCTGAATCTCAGTTCTCACATACTCAAGTTGCCACATAATAATAACCAATCCCCTTTACATTTTCAGCTGTCCAGGACAGCAGGCCATCAAAGCCTCACCCCTTCAAGTTATCCTGCAATTTGATCATTACCAGGCAAGACTTTTCTGCAGTGCAACGATGTCCTGATCGCTTATAAAAATGCAATATAATGTTTGGGTGGTACACAGGCAATTTGTCTCAGCTTTTACCCCACATGCAACACAGGGACAAGACAAGCAATTTCTTGGTCTTCCCTGCCCAACCAGATTTAAGCACAATACTTGCTGTATGATCAACTCTGCCATAGTCCATGATAGCAAAACTTTGGTTGCCAAGGTCTCCTCACCATCCTAAAAGTTTAGGGAGAGAGGTTATCCTTTTAAATGTGTTAAAAGGGCATACATTCCTGAAACAGCTGCTGCTCTTTTTCTTCCACTCTCCACACACAAAAATGGCCACTCCCCTTGTTTTTAGTAACCCTCTGTTTAAATGACTGCACCAGTCAAGCCGCAGCTGGGCAGATGATTGACACCAGGAATAAGAAAATGGCGCCTAGTCATCACCATATCTGACTGTTTTATTCGGTCTATGACAGCCTCTAATGATAGGTCAAATGAGGATTGCAGTGGATCAGCCACCCATGCCTTCCCATTTGCAGCTCCAGTTATCTCTCACAGGGCAAGCATATTAGATGCCACAATTTTCTTGGCTAAGAGGAACCAACAGTAATGGGCTGCACTCTCTACCTAGCTGTTATCAAGCTAGGTCGAGGGTACAATGTACAAATCTCATCTTTCTGTACCTCTCATCACTCCAAATCACATAAAATCTTCACTGATGTCTACTGTGCTGTTTGTACCTTTGACTGTGCATGTAAAACTGCCCCCCAAAACCTAGGCCACCACCTAAACCTCACCCCTAGTTACTAGTTGCCCCTCTTACAGTGGTATAAATAGTTTACTTCTATGAGAGTCTTATAAAGACTCTCTCTCTTTCTCTCTCTCTCTCTCTCTCTTCTCTCCAGAAGCCACCTCCAAAATCTGGTAAAAGCCAGTCTGGGCACTTCAAAGCTCATGATGTGAAAATATCACAAGTGCAATAAATTAATCATGGTATTTTGAAAATTGCCCTAACCTTGCCCCTTTTTTTTATTGCAGGCACTATTCTAGTGAAATTTAGAGTCAGAGAAGAGAGTTTTAACAAAATTCTTAAAACATTTTTTTAAGTAAGCTTTCATCTGAAGGAGTCCCTATAGAGGCTTTGACAATGGTGGTGATGACTGGACTGGGATTTCTTTTTATGTATTTTAGCTGGTTCTATGTACTGTTTGACAGGCGCAATGTAACCTATTTTATGTTTTAAATTGTGTAAATTGCGTAATCTGCTGTGAACTGTGGAATATAAATGGATGAAATAAAATAAATAAATGTAATCATTCATTGCATTTTACCTATTTATTTAAAATGAATACATTTCCAGTTTCTGTAAGTTTTCAAAAAAGTATTGAACAAAAAAGAAAAGGCTAGTAGTCTAATTTTAATTTTTATTTGTTTAAATGATATAAATCAGTTATATAATTTAATGAACTATAATGGTTTTCAGAGAATTAGTCTATAAGGTTTCTCTTCCATTATATTAGGACTATGTCATTCACTAACTACCTTAGCAGTTTTAGAAAATGGTGTGTGAAGCAATAAACCACATATTCCTCCAAGATCATATTTTCATTGTTCTCATGCCAAAGAAATGAAGATCTGCAGAAGTGATATTCACACAAATTAGATAATTAGTGTCATAGTAAGGTAGAACTTCAGACAAGGAATAATTTAATTTGACAGTAAGAGCACATTAGAAATGGGTAGCTAAAGATATTTGTCTCTGATTTCACAAGCTGTGCAGTATAAACTATCCAGAGACAACTTGTTTAGAAAACTGCATACTTGTCCATTCATCCAACAGATATATTAGAATCAGGATCATTGCTTGCTTTTCTTTGTACATGTAGTGACTATAGAAGAATTTCACAAACCACTAGATATAATATCAAAGTGAAAGGTAAAAGTTTTCCACTATACAATTTTAACAGTTTCTAGATTTACTTCATTCAATGTATTGAAAATGACAGATGGTTTTTCCCCCTTGGTTGTTATTAGGGATGTGAATCGGGCTTCGGACGATTGAAAATATTGTTGATATTTTCAAAATCATCAGAAATCGGGGGCTCCCCCGAAATTATAGGAAAACCCCACGATATTGATCGTGGGGGTTCTCTTATCGTTTTGGGGGAGGGCGGGAAAAACGACACACAAAAATAACCCACTGGACTTTTGGCAAGTCTTGTGGGGGTCAGGAGGTTCCCCCAAGACTTGCCAAAAGCCCCTGGTGGTCCAGCGGGGGTCCGGGATTGATCTCCTGCACTCGGGACATCGGCTGCCAGTAATCAAAATGGCGCCGATAGCCTTTGCCCTTACTATGTCACAGGGGCTACCGGTGCCATTGGTCAGCCCCTGTCACATGGTAGGAGCACAAGATGGCGCAGGCCATCCAGTGCTCCTACCATGTGACAGGGTCCAGCCGGAAGGTGGTACACCCCGGAAGGTGGTACACCCTGGAAGCCGGTACTCCCCCGGGAGTACCGGCTTCCAGGGTGTACCACCTAAGTCCCAGTGGCTGGACTCCTACGGGCTCCTCCCAGGGGAGTACCGGCTTCCAGGGTGAAGCTCACGTCCAGCTCCTGCCTGGTATCCGCCTCCCAACCTTTCACTCACCAGAGACTATAGTACACCTCTCCCCAGTCTCTCACAGGTCAGCCAAAGGGTCCACTAAACCATTCACTTACAACAATACCAGGGTACTATTAAGCTAAGGCAAGAAAACTCTGTAGAAATCTCAACTTTGTGAGACTTTCCTCAATCCAAATGGCATCAAATCTTTACTGACGTGTACTGTGCTGTTCGTACTTCTCACTCTGCATGTCAATCTGGCCCTCCTATAGTGATATAAATAGTTGTATACTATGAAGGCCTTATAAAGTTTCTCTCTCTCAATATTAACAGCCTGTCTAGGCACTTCACAAGCTGCAAAATGCAAGAATTGTGGGGTACAAAACTTTAACGCACAACACAATACACTACCTATTCAAAGCACTAACACAGCATGTGGTGCGGTAATTCTAAACTGATCTTAAGCATGCCCCTTTTTTTTAACATGGGTGTTATCCATGTGAAAATATAGCATTTTGATCAATATATGCCTAAGATGGATAAGTGCCAATATTAAGCCTTACCCAGCTAAGGCCTGGATTCACTAAGCTGCAATATTTTATTATGGGAGGGACCCAATATCATGGCACTGCCTTCCATGATCATTTGCCCCTTACTGACAAAATATCATGGCAGTATCTCTGCGATCTTTTGTGCCACAGAAAAAACCAGCAAGATAAAAGAACACGGCTGAGACCTAATCAAAGTGTGAGGGTGGCCTTCAACACACAGGGCCGCTATCACCTTAAAACGCCCTGTGGCTCAACAAGGCCTTCCCACCACAAGTAAAAAAAAAGTCACTGGGGATCTTACTATACCTCCTCCCCACCCTGAGGTTGCAAATCAAGGCAATCCCTCAAAAAACAGTTAAAACATTGATTAAGTAAGCTGCACTAATGCCAGAAGACTAAGAAGTAAGATGGGAGAATTAAAATATATAGCAGGGAATGATGACATAGACTTAACTGGCATCTCAGAGACATGATGGAAGGAAGATAACCAATGGGACAGTGCTATACCAGGGTACAAATTATATCGCAATGAGAGAGAGGAGCATCTGGGAGGCGGGGTGGCATTTTATGTCTGCGATGGCATAGAATCCAACAGGATAAATATCCTGCATGAGACTAAATGCACAATCGAATCTTTATGGGTAGAACTCCATTGTGTGTTGGGGAAGAGTGGGAAGTTCCTGCATGTAATAAATGACAGTTTTATGGAGCAATTGGTTCAGGAACTGACGAGAGAGGGAGCGATTTTAGATCTAATTCTCAGTGTAGCACAGGATTTGGTAAGAGAGGTAATAGTGGTGGGGCCACTTGGCAATAATGATCATAATATGATCAAATTTGGATTAATGATTGGAAGGGGGACAGTAAGCAAATCCATGGCTCTAGTGCTAAACTTTCTAAAGGGAAACTTTGAGAAAATGAGAAAAATAGTTAGAAAAAACCTGAAAGGAGCAGCTACAAAGGTAAAAAGTGTTCAAGAGGCATGGACATTGTTAAAAAATACCATCCTAGAAGCACCGTCCACATGTATTCTACACATTAAGAAAATTGGAAGAAGGATCCAACAGAAGAAAATAGGATAAAGCATAAGCATTGGAAAGTTAAATGTAAGACATTTATAAGACAGGCTAAGAGAGAATTTGAAAAGAAGTTGGGCGTAGAGGCAAACACTCACAGTAAAAACATTTTTAAATATATCTGAAGCATAAAGCTTGCAAGGGAGTCAGCTGGACTGTTAGGTGATAGAGGAGTTAAAGGGGCACTTAGAGAAGATAAGGCCATTGCGGAAAAGATTAAACAATTTCTTTGCTTCGGTGTTTACTGAAAAGGATGTTGGGGAGATACCCGTTCCAGAGAAGGTTTTCATGAGTAATGATTCAGATGGACTGAACCAAATCATGGTAAACCTAGAAGATGTGGTAGGCCTGATTGACAAACTGAAGAGTAGTAAATCACCTGGACCGGATGGTATACAGCCCCAGGTTCTGAAGGAACTCAAAAAATGAAATTTCAGATAGGTTACAAATTTTTACAAACACATCATTAAAATCATGCATTGTAACTGAAGACTGGAGGGTGGCTAATATAACCACAATATTTAAAAAGGGCTTCAGGGGGTGATCCTGACTTCAGAGCCAGGAAAAATAGTGTAAAGAATTCTAAAGATCAAAATCACAGAACATATAGAAAGACATGGTTTAATGGTAAAAAGTCAGCATGAATTTATCCAAGGTGAGTCTTGCCTTACAAGTAGATAAAGGTGATCTGGTAGATGTAGTGTATTGGATTTTCAGAAGGCATTTGACAAAGTTTCTCATAAGAGTCTTCTAGGAAAAGTACAAAGTCATGGGATAGGTGGCGATGTCCTTTTGTGGATTGCAAACTGGTTAAAAGACAGAAAACAGAGAGTAGGATTAAATGGTCAATTTTCTCAGTGGAGGGGGTGAACAGCAGAGTGCCTTAGGGATCTGTACTGGGACCCATGTTTTTCAATATATTTATAAATGATCTGGAAATGAATATGAGTGAGGAAATCAAATTTGCAGATGATACGAAATTATTCAGAGTAGTTAAATCACAAGCAGATTGTGATAAATTGCAGGAGGACCTTGTGAGACTAGAAAATTGGGCATCCAAATGGCAGATGAAATTTAATGTGGATAAGTGCAAGGTGATGCATATAGGGAAAAATAACCCATGCTTTAGTTACGTGATGTTAGGTTCCATATTAGGAGCTACCACCCAGGAAAGAGATCTAGGCATCATAGTAGATAATACATTGAAATCATCAGCTCAGTGTGCTGTGGCAGTCAAAAATGTTAGGAATTATTAGGAAGGGAATGGTGAATAAAACTGAAAATGTCATAATGCCTCTGTATCACTCCATGGTGAGACTGCACCTTGAAAACTGTGTACAATTCTGATAGCCGCATCTCAAAAAAGATAAGGTTGCGATGGAGAAGGTGCAGACAAGAGCAACGAAAATGATAATGGGGATAGAACAGCTCCCTTATGAGGAAAGACTATAGAGGTTAGGACTGTTCAGCTTGGAGAAGAGATGGCTGAGGGGGCACCGACCAGGTCCAGGGCTAGTGGGCACCCCTGGCCCTCACACTGAACCAATGAGGATTTTAAGGTAATGTGGTTTGAGGAGGGGTTCTGGGTAGTCTAAGGTGGAGGGTGCCACTAGGCCACTAATGTTATTTTTGAAGAGTTGAGGGGTGGAAGGTAAGGAGATGGCCACTACTGGCCTATTATGTATATGGAAAAGGGGGCCAGCAGTGGGGAGCTCACTTTTTGAGGGGGTTTGACTGCATAAGAAAAGGTTTGGACTGAGGGGGTCACCATTGTATGGCTAATTTAGGATCACATCAATTAGAAGCTCTAGGTTGAGGGGGAGTTTAGTAAGACCGCCGATGACTTTTTATTTTAGTTTTTTAGGGGATGTTGTTTTAGACCACAGGAACCTTTAATTCTACCTCAGGAACATCAGGACCTTCATTTGGGTTTAATACTCCAGAGCTAGAATGCAATTTCTGAAAAAGGTGTAGATAAAATAACGTGGCTGAAAAATGTGTAAGTCATCGTTGTTACTTTATTTTCATAGGATTAGGTATGTACGAGCAGCTCATTGTAATAGGGATGGGTTTCAGCCAAAACATCACTCAATATTGCGAATATCATGCAATATCACCACAATAAAGCAATATTTTGTGATGTAAGCTGTTTAACGTGAGTTATAACCATAATCACATCTTGATAAATCTCCTGAGCAAGCTAGATCTGCCATTCAGTTGTTCAAATGTTAACCGACAAAATAACCAGTTAACTAATAGATAGCTGAGTATATTCAACAATATGGCTGTGCTGTTCAATGCCTTAGCCAAATTAGCTGGTTAAGTTTATTCAGCTAACTGGTTCAGCTAAATATTGGCCTCAATATTTACAAGCTTGCCAGTTTGTGATCCATGGGTGAAAAGGAATCTCATTTTCTAACCCAACATTTCACTTACTTGAAGGTTATACTCCTAGCTAGGATGTGTCAGTGTTTTCGTTTTGAGGTGTTGAAGTGGATTCTTAGGCACTGCGGTGATGGTCACTCCCATGGGGAGGAGCCTCGTGAGGAACCGCAGTACTAGGCTAGACTCTATACAAGCAGACACAGAGAATTTGTATTTATTATACAGCCTGATGATACTGCCCGGGTTGGACAGTAGTGAAGGTAACTCAGTAGAAGCAGTCCAGGGGTCCTCGGCAGAGGAGACCAGTCCCACACTTAGTAGCTGAAAGGCAGCGCAGGGTAGTAGAGGTAGAACCCGGATGTAGACTCCAAGCGCTGAAGCTGAAGGTGAGACAGACTGAGAATGTTAGTACTCACTGAGCAGTTGGCTGTATTGATGAAGATCCTGGCAGGCAGAAGCAGATCGGTCACAGGCACCAGGTTAGGGAATGCAGGCCCTCAAGGAGCAAGTACCCGGTTTCCCAGATAGGCACCTGAAAGAGAGAAGAAGGGCCCCCAAGGAGCTGGTACCCAGGTTAGCGATGAATTACCCCGAAGGGCAGAGAGAGAGAGAGCTTCCAGCGGTTGCTGGGAAGTGGCAGAGTAGCTTAGACCGGAGTATTCCAATCCTTGCTAATTCGGTTTGTTAGCAAACAAAGGGCAGACTAAATACCAGGATGTGCTGACGTCACTCGGAGGGGATGCCCCCGAGGTTCCCGCCATGACGAGGATAAAGACGTGGGTGGCATGCGTGCGTGCACCCTAGGAGGCCCTTAGGAGGAACATGGCGAACGCCGTCACCGTAGCCGATCCGGGGACGCCGGAGAGAGCGGCATGAGGATGAGGTGGCAGCCAGCTTCACAAGGCATGAGGAGAGAGAAGGAAGAAAGGTGAGGCACAGAGGTCGAAGCCGTCTGAGACCGACAGATGCAACTGTCAGCAAAATCAGCAGATACAGAGGTACAGTGGGGATATAATATAGGAAACTGTGGCCAACTCAGAGAGTATTGTGAGCACTAGCAGCACCCTGTCAGCTACCACTTTCTCTCCCACATCAATAAGCAACAGCTACATTGCTCCTACTGAACTGTCTGTCTTGAAGCAAGTTATAGACAAAGCATCTAGTAACAGAGAACTTCAGCCCTCCCCAGCAAAGGAGACACGGCATACTTTTCAGTGATATGGTATCTGTCAGAGCCCATTGAGGACATGGCCACAAATCCACTGGCATATTGGGAACGTGTCCATAGTCTAGCCAGACCTAGTCAAATTGGGACAACATTATTTTTCCTGTTCACCAAAGAGTGTGGCCAGTAAATATATCTTCTCAATAGTGGGGAACATCATGAGTACTCATTGTTTAAGGCTGCCACCAGATTTGATGGAAAAATTGGTCTTGAAAATATTTCTTACTTTTTTGGGTTTCCCAGAATTTCCATGCCAGTGGCAGTAAGACTGAAAGTATCTTGGGGTCTTGCTGTCTCTTTATCTTACTGTCATGCCCAAAATGGTACATCATGAAAGATTTGCTACAATTCTGCCTGGCTGCTATGCCATTATGCTACACCTTAGCATCATGCCAAACTGCCTAGCTCCATGCAGCTGATACTATATGTTGGGGGTCTTGCTGCCACTCTGTTTTACTGCCCAGCTTCAGACACTATATCTTGGAGCTCTTCTTCCCACTCTACCTTGCTATCCTACTCCTGATGCTACACCTTGATATTCTTGCTGCCCCTCTGCCTCATTGTCCTTCCACTGGTGCTATTTAGTTAGATTCTTGGTGCCACTTTGCTTAAATGTCTTGACTCTGATGCTACACCTTTGGGGGGGGGGGGGTTTCTTACTTCCACTCTGCCTAGCCGACTTGACCCTGATGCTATACCTGGAGGGTTTTGATGCCTGTTCTGTTTTCCATTTGAATTCCAGCCAATTTCTCCCAACCTATTTCTTTTTTGGTTATAATTGGTTGATTTGTTCTTAAAAAGTATGTGAAAAAAACAATACGGGTTTCTCTTCCCACCCTACCTCTATTCTGGTTCTTTAACTTGCTGTTTTGTTGTATCCCTCTAAGATCCTGGCCTATTTCTTCTTCCCTGCTTCTTTCTTGGTTATACTGGTTTGTTTTTTTGTCCTCAAAAGAAAGTATAATAATAATAATAATAATATTGCTAATTTGTATTCCCACCCCTGCTTTTTTTCTGGTTCTATGCCTTGCTGTCTAAGTCTACCACTGTTATTGATGTGCCTGCTTTTGGCTCTCTCATGGTACCTTGGAGAATACCTGCTACTATGGGTACCAGTTTTATGTTTTGCAATTCCTTTGTGGATATTCCTACCACTGTTGGTATTGCCTTTGCTGTAATTATAGTGCCTTCAATGCCTTGGGCTATTCCTTCAATTAGTATTAATTTCCTTTACTTTCTTAATGATGCCTTGGGTCTTTTGATTCCTCTGTGCTCCTTGTGATTTCTAGCACTTTTTGCCTTGGTGATGTAATGCCTCTATTCTGAATGCAGTTCCTCATACTCTGCATCTTGAAGTTTTTGATGTCTCTCTGCTGTTTGTGATTTCCCACAATCTATGAATTGGGGGTTTTGATGCTTCTGTGCTGTTTATGATACCCCACACTATATGCCATGTGGGTTTTCATGCTTCTGTGCTGATTGAGATAAGCCATTCTCTAGAGTTGATGCTTTGTGCAAACAGCACAGATGTTTGAACATTCCCAAGGTGTAGAGTGTGGAGGAATGGCAAACAATAGAAAGGCATTGAAAACCAAAGACATAGAATGCTATTTGCTATTCCCAGCTCTCTATTCCTTGGGGGTTTGATGCTTCTATGCTGTTTCTTAAATCTCACACTCTAGGCTTTAGTGGTTTTGATGCGTTTCTGCTGTTTGTGATTTCTCAAACTTTACACCTTGGGTATTTTGATGCCTCTGTGCTGTTTGGGATTTTACATACTCTACACCTTAGGGATTTTGATGCCTCTGTGCTGTTTGAGTAAGGCATCAATCCTAGAGTGTGTAGTATCACAAATAGCACAGAAGCAACAAACCCACCAAGGTGTAGAGTGTGGGGAATAACAAACAATGCAGAAGATTCTGCATATTGTGGATTTTAATGTTACACTGTCTTTCTGTCTGTCTCACACTCTCTAAGCAACTCTCTTATCTACTAATCTGCATCTACTAATTATTTCAATTACAGATTGCAGTGCACACTAGCCTGAATCTTGTCTGTTAATTCTTTGCTTCAGAGTTTTTGTGCATGCACAAGGAGTCAGTACACATACATAGTGTGTTAGAGATATATTTGCACATACTGGGTGTAGTATTGTGCTGTACAACTGTAGTAAACTACACAGGCATAGCGATCCATTATATAATGTGTGCCACTGCCAAGCACTCTAACTCTGCATGCCACTCTTCTTCCTGTGATTCTTTGCAGTTTCCATTTGTGATTTTAATTACCAATGCCAGTGCTGCTGATGCTGTTACAAGTCATTCTTGGTACCCTTTGTTGGAATCTCCTCTGTGCAGGATCTTTTTGAGGTTCTTTATAAATTCCCTTCCCTTATGGTATTTGCTGACACTTGCTCTTGGCCTGCCAATCCAATGCTTTGAACACTTGTTGCTCCACTCATGGACCTTTTGATCCTTTATTCCACTCCTAGTAGTACTTTGCTCAACATAGTGTCTTGGGTTTTTTATGCCATTCTTATTTCTGCCTCATCCTTCACTGTATATCTTGGGGCTTGCTGCTACTCCTCTTGCTATGTTGCTCCTCAACTACTCTTTCTGACTTTAATTTCCAGCACCACAGCAGCTGCTACTGCTGCTGCTGCCTCTATAAGCCACTCTTGCTATCTTTGGGTGGGTTTCTCTTATACTCAGACTGTCTTCAAGATTTTCCCAAATTCCTTTCCCTTGCAGTACTTACCAAATATTGGTCTTGCTGTGGAAATCTGATAATTTATACAAACCTTACCCAGTTATCTTTAATGGTATCATGTTCTCTTGCCCTTTTCTTTTATCTCCTTTCCTTTATGATTCTTACTAACTATTGGTCTTGTCTATATTTTAGCCTTCAATATATTATTCCATAGCAAATGGAGGGGCAGCAGAAAGGATGCATGCCTAACAAGGACTGTGCTTCTCCATTATTACTGCTTCTCAGGTTAATGGAGGCAGTACTTGCAATAACTGATTCAGAAGAAAAATTGTGTCCTGGATTCCCTGAATCACAGGATATAGAACAGCTAGTGGCTGAAGATAATTTAGGGTTTCTAATCAGCATCATCTTTGCCCCTGGTGAGGAGGTAGAGAGACAGATTATACTGTCAGGGCTGAGATTATACAGAGCAAAGGAAAATATCAACTCCAGGCTTGTACAATCAGTTCCTTCCCCTAATGATAATGACATGAGGTCTCCTCTAGGGATTTCCTTTGTCTTTTCCCTGCCTAGGATTTCATAATTTTATTGTTGCCCTTTGCTCCTGTTTTATAAAGGCACTTCTGATCGATTGGGGGTCTCTGCTGGCGATGCTGATCTTGGGTTCAGCTCTATCTGGGCTGAAACAAAAGCTTGGACAAAAGCTGAGGTCCTTTATATAATTTAATAGTTTTTACTAGCATCTGCTTTGTTGCTGACAGTATTTTTAGGTGACATTTCAACTTAAAATATACTTATTCAAGGATGTGGTAAAAACCTACTCTCATCTAGCTTAGATATCAAAAGTGCTCAAACTTGTATCCTTCATCAGAATCAGAAACTCAGAGTTCTATTGCCCTGGTAAACAATTCTCCTCTTGGTAGCAAGGCTTTCTTTGTACATTATTCATATGCATCCAATTCAACAATATGCTAAGGCTTCCTCTGAAGAGAGCTGTCAATAAGAAGGTAGATATTGAGCTTCTGTGAGGTGAGGCTAATTAGCCAGATAAACTCATCAGGGTAACTTAGCCCATATATCCAGCAGCATAGTCACACTGCTGAATATATCCAGCTATCTTAAAGTTAGTCGGATAAGTTTAGCTGGATAACTTTAGAACAGCCATATTGGCCAATCAGAGTTAATTGGATAAGTTATCCAGTTAACTCTGATTAACTGAGTTAGCCAATAACGTATCCAATTAAGTTGGCACGTCCCCTGAATGCCCTTGCCTGCCTGCCACTTAGTAGGCTAACTAGCTAGATAACTAGTTTCCTGGCTAAATGGTGGCTATTAACCAGGGTCGGATATTCAGCCACTGCTATTAAGCTAGATAAGTCCTATCTGACTAAGTAGCACTGATTATCACCCTTCTATTGTTTAGTTGCAATTCTAATTAGTCCACCTTTTAATGGTAAGGTCACATTCATATCTTCTATATTTCTATAGCTTTAGCATTGCACAAAAGGTTTCTTCCAGCAGAACTGGTAGTTAAGAGTTCAGTTGCAGTATTAATTAATTCACTGTTTTGGCAATTATGATCTACTCACATTATCTCAATTCATCAAGCTTCAGCAGTGCAGCACTGCTTGGGCTTCACCTCCCTCTCTTCCCACTGAAATCCCCTGTGTATGCTGGTTTTTAATGTTTTCAATTCCAGACAATATCACTCAAAGGGCTAATAATTGGAACCCACCTCTTACTGCTTTTAGTCTGCAGTGACCATAGTTTCTTTGCTCTTTTCAGGGCCTTCTGTTTCCTTTGTTTCCATAGATTCTGTGTCTGGAATTCTGCTTCTAATCTCTTTCTCTCTGTCTCTTTCAACTGCACACCTTCCTCTCTTATGTCTTCTGGGCTACTGCTGACTTTGGAAGGTTGGCACACCCTTTATCAGCCACTCCCTCCTGTGACTTCCATAGTTCCCTGTTGGTGCTAGGGAACTTGGGAAATGATTATTTCAGGAGTTTTTCTGCTTATTTTCAGACTCCTAGGTTATGACCAGGTATTTGGAATCTCTGTTAATGTTTTTTTCTGCTTCTTTTGGAGCGTTCTTCCCCATCATAGTGCCTTGTGCTGTTCATGCCACACTTGGTGCTGCTTTACCCTTCTTGTGTTGCATTGGAGAGTTCATGCCACTGAATTTGGTGCTATTTGACTCTCTTTAGGAGCCTTGGAGTGTTCTGGACATTATTGCTGCAGATTTGCTCCTCTGTGCATGCCTAGGACAACTCCTGCCACTGCTGGCAGCATTTTGACCCTTTATGGATTCTTGGACTGTTTATGCCACTTTTGGTGTAATATTGACATTGTCTTGATGCACTGGAGTGTCCTTCACTCTTCTGATAATGTCTATCCACAAGTTTCATTAGAAATGATTAGAAAATCCCAACTGAGAGTTCAAAATTGTCTGCATTGTTTCTCCTTTTGACTTTAATGGGAAACAAATGATTGAATAAAACAAATCAATGAAATTTGGTTTTCTGTTTTGAACAAACCTAACAAATGATTGCAACCTATAAAATGAATAAATGAATCAAAAAGAAATTTTGTCTCCGCACATTCCATATCCATTCTCTGGGAACCATTGCACATAGCACACTAATTAGAATGCTATATACCTATTTAGCATATGTTTTTGCATTAACATTTAACACACCGGCATATTAGATAAACTGCCTTTGTTTTTTTTTGCCTCAGTTGGAGTCCTTGTGAATTTTGTGTAAATTAACACAAATACTAATTGGGTTTATTACTTGATTTAATTTTAAGGCATGGTTAGTAACTCTGTGCCACAGTGGGTAGATATGTAATTTAGATGAATCTCTTATATGCACCAGTATGTGAGATATAGCAATATTAATGCAGCATATCCATGTCTAAATCTATGTGAATCTATGTGACACAGGTATAAGGACTTTAGTTATGAAAGAAAGACAGGTTATGCTCTTAGGAAAGTGATTAGGAAGATTAGGACAGGTATAAGAACTATTAGAAAGCAAGACAAATGTTTTTTTAACTTACTGTCACTAGGCCAACTTGGAAGACTGGCATCTACCCTTTAAGGGATACATTTTCAAAGCCATTTATGTGCCTAAAACACAGTTTTGTGTACATCAATGGCTGTTTTAAAACAGCCCAGAGCTCAATGCATGTAAAAGTATTCATGTAACCTGATTTTATGCACACTGGGGAGAGGCGTTCTGGGGAGCAGAGATAGGATGGAATTGAAACTTATGAATAGGGAACTTGACTTTATTTATGTATTTATTTATCAAAAAATATTTATGAATGGCTTTCCAGATTATACTAAATCACCCAAAGCAATGTACATAATTTAAACCTATCCACAGTATAGCATTTGCAAGCATAATTGGATGCACAGAGAATTATCCTAGCATTACTATTTTATAGGGATGTGCAGAGCAAAATTTTATGTTCATATTTTTTATGTCCGAAAGGGGGTCCCACTTGCGGCCAATATGGACATAAAAAAAATCCAATGAGTTGGGTATATGTACATATGTGCAAAAAAAAAATTTAAACCCCCTCACCCTCCTTAATCCCCCCCCCCAGACTTACCACAACTCCCTGGTGATCGAGCGAGGAGTGAGGACGTCATTTCTGCAATCCTTGGCGAGAAGCATGTGACGTCGGTGGCACGTCGAGTGACGCGGCGTCACGTGATTCCCGGCGAGTTCGCGAACTTGCCGAACTTGCCGAACGAGCCGTCCGGCGCGAACTTGCCGGGAATCACGTGACGTCGCGTCTGAGTGACGCCGGCGTCACGTGATTCCCGGCTCGTTCGCGCCGGACGGCTCGTTCGGCCCAAAAAGAACTTTTGGCCAGCTTGGGGGGGAGGTTCCCCCCAAGCTGGCCAAAAGTTCTTTTTGGGCCGAACGAGCCGTCCGGCGCGAACGAGCCGGGAATCACGTGACGCCGGCGTCACTCAGACGCGACGTCACGTGATTCCCGGCAAGTTCGCGCCGGACGGCTCGTTCGGCAAGTTCGGCAAGTTCGCGAACTCGCCGGGAATCACGTGACGCCGCGTCACTCGACGTGCCACCGACGTCACATGCTTCTCGCCAAGGATTGCAGAAATGGCGTCCTCACTCCGCTCCATCACCAGGGAGTTGTGGTAAGTCGGGGGGGGGGGATTAAGGAGGGTGAGGGGGTTTATATTTTTATTTGGCTCAACAATCGCGATTTCCCACATATCGAACATATCTATGTTCGATATGTGGGAAATCCGATCGTTTATGTCGAATCAATTTTTTAAGTAAAAAAAAAAATGAGTTGCGTTTCACTAATGCGGTCAATCCGAATGCACACCCCTACTATTTTATAATAAGCTGCAATTTAGAAACACCACGTAGTTTTGTTCTAAAAGTACATGAGTATGTTTCAGTACATGTGAATATTCCAATGCAAGAAAGCACATACTTTCTTTACCTATTTTATAAACATATGCACATATATTCTAGATGCATAAAAAAAATAACATATATGCAGAGGTATGTGTGTATGCATGTTCAATATACTTGTATGCAATCTTGAAGTGAACAGTTCGCTGATACCTCTGTCAGTTCACCCAGTCCATCTCTAGTTCCCCTAGACATTCTAGCACTTCATCCTGTACCCCCTCTATTTCAGAAAATAGAAAACTGCAGAACACTCTATGTCCTCTAGTTTTTCAAAAGGTTATATTTATTTTCTCATTCAAAATAATATAAATTTCTTATCTCAAAAGAACTCCTGAAATTCAAAGAAAATCAGTAAGTCAAAGTGTCCCCCGACACTGATACCGTGTTTTGCTGAGAAAGGCTGCGTCAGGTGGGACAAAGCAGTAATTGTTTATTCACTGTTGTGGAAAATTGTTTATACACTGTTGTGGATTTTTCAGTACAGACCTTCTTGGATCCCTAAATCATCCCCCCCAAGTCCTCACAGTCCCTACTGGCAATGGGATACTACCTTTCCCACTCCCGGTGCTCCAGCGCTGAGTCTGTGTGAAACTTGCACTTCCAGTGCTGAATTTGACAGACTCAGCGCTGGTGCACCGGGAGCAGGTAAAGTAATACTTCATTCCTGGCATTTTTATTTTTATTTTTATTTATTTTTAATTTTTATATACCGAGGTTCTTATAGAGACTACAAATCACTCCGGTTTACATATAACGATAAACTGCCCAACAGAGATAAGGGGCTTTACATAGAACAGTGGACTGTGAGGAATCAGGGGGATAGAGGAGATGTCTGGGGAATCCAGGGGGATTCAGGGAGGGGTATGTGTGGACTGTCCACATCTTAAGCCATGGGGGGGGTGGGGGTAGAGGGATCGGGTGAAAGATTTACTATGTGTTTAAATCACTGATGGGGTTGGTAGGCCCTGGACATTTAAACATACTTTATTGGGTTTGAGGGGTGGTAGAGCACAAGGCAGACAGGGCCTCATTTATAATTTGGTCAAGGAATCAAAAGAAACAGGCCACAGGCTGCTTTACATATATATATATATATTTTTTTTCCCTTTTAGAGATCTCTACTTATCCGGATATCTTTGGTTAATTAGCTAGTTATCTGGCCACATAAGGCCAGATAACTTCAAAATCTAACCAGCTAGATTCAAACATACATTCATCAAAATACATTAGTACATTTTTGCGGATGTTAGGGCACTAACACCTGTGATGACACTATAATGCGTGTATTATTTTTTGCATCATGAGATGTGTATGCAAATTAATTAATTAATTTATTTATTTATTTATTTATTTATGTATTTATAGTTTTGTATACCAACATTCGTTAGGAAAACATCACATCGGTTTCCATGGAACAAAAAGTAGCCAACAGGGCTTTACAGAGAAACTGATATTAGAACTGGGGGAGGGGGGGCGGGAGGGAGGAAGCCAGGGTCTTTGCTGTACAATCAGTAAACGTGAAACATAATAAAATATAAAATTATAGAATATATACAATAATAATATGATGGGGGGTGGGTTAAGAGGATGAGTTGAATAAATAAGAATTTAGGTAAAGGGGAGGAGTTTATGAAAATGAGGGTGTTTTAACTACCCTTTTCTTCCTGGAAATATGCCTAAATAGGATTTGCAATATTTGTTGTAAGAGAGAAAGAGAAAGAGAAAGAGAGAGAGAACATTTAGGATGATGCATATATTAGTCATCTATTTATACCACTATAGGAGGGTCATCTAGTAACTCGAGGTGAGGTTTTGGGGCCAGTTTTACAAGCACAGGAGACGTACAAAAAGCAGAGTACACATCAGTGAAGAAGTGACATGATTTGGAATGAGGAAAGGTACACAAAGATGAAATTTCTACAATGTACTCTTGCCTTAGCTTGATAGGACCCAGGTAAAGAATGCGGGGTGAGTCCGGACAGCGCCATTAGCCTCTGTCCAGGGAAGCGTGCACTAGCAGCCGGCCGGTGGCATGCAGATTACTTCTGCTTTGCAGGAGCAGCAAGTAACAAAATAAAACAAATTTGGGATAGGTAGGGTTAGGTTAGGGGTCGGGGTGGAGAAGGGAAGAGAAGGGAAGAGGTATAATTTGGACATGGGCACAACTTGAGAACATTTCAAAACATGTATTCCTTGCAAATAAAAATGAACAGCATTAGATTCAAAGGCTGATATGTGGCTTTTATTCTGGTCCTCTCTTAACTGGGTGAGGAAAGATTTGATTCACTCTGCTCTTCAGGGGGCTGAGATTGAGAGTAAAGCTGATTGTGCCAAGGTCACATTTGCTATCTTTTCATAATAATTTAAAAGTCAACAAGCATCAAACTTTATATCAAAGAAGCATTAAAAATATGCTCTCATTGTTCCATTTGTTAACAACCTACCGGGCACAGTAGCAAACCATGTATCCCTGACTGAAACCTTTGAACTATACAACAGCCCCTAGACATGGCAGTTTTATGTTGTATGCTGCTGTTTTATTGCATTGCAGAAAAGAAAGGAAATACTACATTAGATTTGCAATTCTCTTTCTCTCTTATCCACCTTTCTCTCTCTCTCTCTCTCTCTCATAGATATAAATATAAACAGACAGATATGTAAAGATATTTTTATAGATAGAGATATGGATAGACGTTATGGGTATAATGTTGAAACATATTTAGCAGTCAAATATGCACGTTACACCAATTTTCAAAGCGGAATTTCAAGCTTAAATCCACTTTGAAAATTATCCCGTCAAAATTATGGGCCGGATTTTAAAAGGGTTACGCGCATAAGATACGCGTGTAACGCACGTAAGTCCCGGGGCTTTCTTGGGGTGGGCATGTCGGGAGCGTGTTGCGGTTGGCGCATCATCAGGGGGCGTGTTGGGGGGCGTGACGCGGTCGGCGCATCATCCGGGGGCGGTGCCACGGGCGTGATTTCGGCCCGGGGCTTTCTGGGGGCGTGGCCGCGGCCTCCGGACCAGCCCCCGGACCAGAACATGGTGCGCGGCAGCCAGCCCGGCGCACACAAAGTTACGCCTCCCTCAAGCAGGCATAACTTGTGCGACAGAGGTAGGGGGGGGTTAGATAGGGCCGGGGCGTGGGTTAGGTATGGGAAGGGAGGGGAAGGGGGGGGGAGGTGGAGGGAACGGGCAGCACGCGCAGGACTCGGCGCGTGCAAGTTGCACAAATGTGCACCCCCTTGCGCGTGCCGACCCCGGATTTTATAAGATACGCGCGGCTACGTGCATATCTTATAAAATCCGGCGTACTTTTGTTTGTGCCTGGTGCGCGAACAAAGGTACGAGTGCGCTGTGTTTTAAAATGTATCCTTTAGTGAACATAATTACACCTGCTATTTGATGTATATAGTTTCAGAATCCCAAAGTATGCACATAAGTCTCATCTCCACCCCCTGGAATGCCTTTTACTTTACCCACATAAGTCTCTCTATGTCTATATACTGATGAGGCCAATAAATAGATTGGACAGATGAGTAAGGTGTTCTAAAATATAAAAGTTTACTTTTCAAATGTTTAAATAGTAATTGATTTGCACTAAGGACCTTTTCTTCTTGTCAACTTCATAATCACAGCAATAAGTCAAGTGCAAAATGATCTGTCTGTGATCTCTTGATATTTTCCCAGGGTCCCCTATCTTCCCTGGATGGAATATAGGCTGCCCAGTTTGTATTGGAAAGGGGATTCTCTTGTCCCTTAAGGATCTTTCTTACTCTGCTTGATCCATCCTTCTCCACAACTCTCCTTTCTTGTTCTCCTGAATGAAACGCCAGTGTATGGTCCCAGTTCCTTCCACTCTCCTCCCAGATCTGGATTCCAGTTGGTATCCTAGCATTTTATTCACAGTTATATTAGATGGCAGTCTAATGGAGCAAAAAAAATTGCAAACAGGGAAAAATCCTTCCTTTAAACTTCTCTCTCTTGGGCAGGCAGGAAGGGTGGACAAAAAACTTCTTCTTGACAAAAATCACATAGGGGTACGTTTTAAAAGACAGCGTGCGTGCGTACTTTTGTTCGCGCATCAGGCGCGAACAAAAGTACGCTGGGATTTTATAAGATACGCGCGTAACCGCCTGTATCTTATAAAATCCGGGGTCGGCGCACGCAAGGGGGTGCACATTTGTGCAACTTGCGCGCGCCAAGCCCTGCGCGCGCTGCCCGTTCCCTCCGCCCCCCCCCCCCACACACCTTTCTCTCCCTTCCCCTACCTAACCCACCCTCCCAGCCCTATCTAGACCCCCACCCCTACCTTTATCTGAAAAGTTACTACTGCCTCCGGGCAGTAGTAACTTATGCGCGCCGGCGCGGCAGGCCCTGACACAGGCCGCTGTGTCGGGGCACTCGGCCACGCCCCCGGACCACCCACACGCCCCCAAAACATGCCCCCGATACTAAACCATGCCCCCTGGCCACACCCCCGACCGCCCCTTTTACAAGCCCCGGGACTTACGAGCATCCCGGGGCTTGCGCGCGCCACCGAGCCTATGCAAACTAGGCTCAGCGCACGCAGGGGTTTTTTAAAAGGGTTACGCGCGTACCTTATGCACATAACCCTTTTAAAATCCGGCCCATACAGTGTACTCAAAATGCACAAAAATTACTGAGACCCCTTTTACAAGCCACTGGATGTGGATCAGTAATTCTGATTTTTGTGCTACCCTAAACCACTCAAAATATATTGAGCCAATACTGAGGAACTACAATAAAAAACATTTCTTCCTTCAAACTCTAAAACAAAATGTCACATTGACTCTAGGGACCACCTGCTAATATGTAAGCAGGAAACTACCATTGCTGCATCCTCCACCTCCACTGGGGTGCTGTGGCAAGATGGTTCATTGATTCATTTCTTTAACTTGCCCTGTTTAATGCTACTTACTAAGGTCAACTTCTCTCACAGAGATCCCAATGGGGGTGTATATTTATTAAGAGTTATATACCTTAACAGCTAAATATTTAAGTCCAGCATATGACAGAGATGGCCAACTCCAGTCCTCAAGAGCCTGTTTTTTAGGGTATCCACAATAAATATGCATGATATATATTTGCATATAGTGAAGGCCAGTGCATGGAAATCTATCACATGTATAGTCATTGTGCATAACCTGAAAACCAGGGCTGTGGGTCTTTAGGACTGGCCACTCTTGATAATAGTATTTATGCATGTAATTTTACATGTGTATCAGTCACACAATTTTCTAAAGGCCAAAATTTGGGCAATGGTATTTAGAGGGGTGGGGACCCCCCCCCCCCCCAACATGTAAAATGGTGCAATCAGCCTCCTGCTACTCACATGGGAATTCATATAAACCCAGGAGAGAGATTTTTTTTACTCCAACTGTTCCACTAACTCTGGTGCTAGCCATGAATGGTATGGACTCAGGATGTCCCCTGCTATTAAGAAAATCTATTAAATGTGCATATTGGTTGGTGGATAGGAAATAAAATGCTGACTGATTTTGTATAGTTTCTTGCCAGACCTCAACCTATATGCTCAGTGTGCTAAAAGGTAGGGGGTGCATTCGTTTTGAACTTAAATGGAAAACGCAACTTATTTTTTTTTTTAACTTAAAAAAAATGATGAGGCGTAAACGATCGGATTTCCAACTTATTCAACATAGCTATGTTGAATACTTGGAAATCGCGATTGTTGATCTAAATAAAAATTTAAACCCCTCACCCTCCTTAATCCCCCCCCCAAGACTTACCAAAACTCCCCAAGCTGGCCAAAAGTTCCGTGAGGGTCCGGGAGCAGACGCGTGGGGAATCACGTGACGTCCGCGTCACTCCGACGTGACGCCGACGTCACGTGGTCCATCGCGGTTCCGCTCCCGGACCCCTCGTTGGGTCCAAAAGGCACTTTGCCAGCTTGGGGGGGTCAGGAGGGCCCCCCCAAGCTGGCCAAAAGTGCCTTTTGAGCCAACGAGGGGTCCGGGAGCGAACCCGAGGGGAATTCACGTGACGCCCGCATCACGCCGACGTCACGTGATTCCCCTCGGGTTCAATCACGGACCCCTCTTTGGGCCCAAAAGGCACTTTTGGCCAGCTTGGGGGGGGGGTCAGGAGGGCCCCTCCAAGCTGGCCAAAAGTGCCTTTTGAGCCCAATGAGGGGTCCCGGAGCAAACCCAAGGGGAATCACGTGACGCCGCGTCACTCCGACGTCACGCCGACGTCACGCCGACGTCACATGATTCCCCTCGGGTTCGCTCCCGGAACCCTCGTTGGGCCCAAAAGGCACTTTTTGCCAGCTTGGGGGGGTCAGGAGGCCCCCCCCAAGCTGGCCAAAAGTGCCTTTTTGAGCCCAACGAGGGGTCCGGGAGCGAACCCGAGGGGAATCAACTTGACGCCAGCGTCACGCCGACGTCACGTGATTCCCCTCGGGTTCACTCACGGACCCCCTCGTGGGCCCAAAAGGCACTTTTGGCCAGCTTGGGGGGGTCAGGAGGCCCCCCAAGCTGGCCAAAAGTTCCTTTTGGGCCCAACGAGGGGTCCGGGAGCGAACCCGAGGGGAATCACGTGACGCCGCGTCCGACGTCTGACGACGTGACCGACGTCACGTGCTCCTTGCAAAGGAGTTCAGGAATGGCGTCCTGACCCCGCTGGACCACCAGGGAGTTTTGGTAAGTCTTGGGGGGGGGGGGGGATTAAGGTGGGGTGAGGGGTTTAAATTTTTATTTGCACATATGGACATAGACTCAACTTATGGAATTCTCCATATGTCCATATTGACCGCAAATGGGACCCCCTTTCGACTTATGGACTTATGAACTTA